>NW_016818934.1:2696500-2720318 GCF_001698545.2 Rhinopithecus bieti | reverse complement strand
CAAGGAAGAGGGCCGGCCAGCTCAGCTCTCAGAGGCTGCCTTTGTCTTTTGCAAACTTTTGTTAAGTTTCGTCTTAGTTTCAATCCAGGTTTGGTTTCCTTAGAGGGTGGGGATTGAAGAAGCTGAAAAAGTTAGCGGAAGTGGTCCTGGGGAGCTAAAGATGATGGGGTGGGATGGGAATGGGATGGGGCGGAGTGGGGCGGGGCAGGGTGGGATGGGGTGGGATGGGGTGGAATGAATGGGAGGGGATGGGATGGGTCAGGACTGGACCTGAGGGAACAGGATGGGAATCACTCATGGACCATACTCAGGATCTCAATGTACCCTCCCCATGCAGCTGCCTCACCTTCTACCCCCTCCACAGAGAGTGGAGAGCAAGGAACATGCTCCTTTGCCCCGTGCTGGTTGAAGGGGGGTCTGCAAGAGGTCTGGCAAGTGGACCTGTTTCTGGTCAGCTGGGTAGTCCACCTCCATCTCAGGATGACTACAGACATTCTTCCCCGGATCGTAGATCATCAGTGGGGGTCTCCCTCAACCCCTCCCTGTCATCTCCTGGCATCTTTCAGGAAGAAGCCCCCAAGTCTAGTTGCAGAGATGATACACTGGGACAAATATTAGGATATATGACCAAACACCCTACTGTTGTGGTGGTAGAGGGGAAACCAAACTAATTTAATGCCTGGGCCAGCCTCATGGTGGGTGGAGCAACTGGGAGGCAGCAGGGGAGAAGGAAGACTTTTATTGGCCGACCGGACGTGGTTTTCATTCTGCTCTTCTGGGCTGAGCAGCCGCCCTTCAGGGGGCAGAGGATGGGGAGGCGTCCAACCTCCCTCTCCCGGGGCTTAGATCAGAGCACCTTTTCTTTATTGTTTTGCTGATGGGGGTTCTGCAGATACAACATCACGCGAACATCCCTGGGTTTGGACATGAGCCCCACCTGCTCTCGCCCACAGGGCACTTGGCCTACAGTCTCCTAGGTGTACTGGAAGGTATCTGAGCACCTGGGACCAGCCCACCTGTCTCTTTCATTCCACCGAGGAATGAGCTAAACGAATCCTGCCCGCATCTGGCTCCAAGAAGAAATAAACCCATCAGGACACATGGAGATAGTTTCTCCCTGAACAGGATTGACATCTCCTTGCGGGCACCTGAGGGAGGTCAGGAGTTATAGTAAGAGTATCCCCCTCTGCTCAACAGCAACCCAGTCACTTCTTCAATGTCGTCCTGTCCCCCGTCTCCCCCACACACCTGCTGGCTGGGGTGAGTGAGCCCCACTTGCCACTTTGTGTGCGGGCAGCATCTCCTGCCACTCCCCACTCCCGGTGAAAATCCTCATTCTGTCTGCAGCCTCCCTCATCCCCTCCCCCTGGCCAAGCTACAACCCCTGGAATGCGTGAAGAACAGCTCTCCTGTTTGCCAAGCCACACTCACCACCATCACTGCACTAACAGATGGCACGCACACTGGTGAGGCAGGGAGTTATTGTAAAGATACAAAACCAAGGCACAGAGAAGAGAAAGTCCCATGCATGGCTAGGGAGAAACAACAAAGTGCTATTTGGGACCCTTAGTCATTCATTCATTCATTCATTCATTCATTCATTCATTCATTCAATGTTTGGGAGAGGCAGTGGGTAAGGACAAAAGATTTTAGAGTCAGACAGACCTGGCTTCAAATTATCCCAAGATCACTAGCAGATACATCCAGTAATTACCCTCACTGAGCCTCAGTTTCCTCATTAGTAAAATGGGAATGGTAAAGTTCTGGTTTCTGAGTGTTGTGAGGACTAAAGGAGACAACAGATGAGGGGTACTGGCAATGTCCAATGCACAGTAAGTGCACAATACATGAGGGCTCTTATTTTTTTAACTTTTATTTTGAAATAATTTCAAACAGAAAAATAGCACTAATACTTTAGCATGTGTTTCCTAAGAACAAGAATATTCTTCTGCATAACCACAGTATTTAATATACTATAAACATAATTTACATTTGTCATATTGATACTATTATTTTTTCCTAATCTGAAGTCCATATTCCAGTTCTGTCAATTATCCCAATAATGTTCTTATTATACTGCAAAAAACAAGCCTCCTAAGAGATCAAGACTTACTTTTAACTCTGTTTTTCTGTAGACTGAGGGTATATGGTCAAAGTACTGTATTCAAAAATTACTTGGAGCTGGGTGCAATGGCTCATGCCTGTAATCCCAACCCTTTGGAAGGCCGAGGCAGGAGGATTGCTTGAGCCAAGGAGTTCGAGACCAGGCTGGACAACATGGTGCAACCCCATCTCTACAAAAAAAAAAAAAAATACAAAAAGTTAGCTGGGTATGGTGGTGCACACCTGTAGTCCCAGCTACTTGGTGGGCTGAGGTAGGAGAATCACTTGAGCCTGGGAGGCAGAGCTTGCAGTGAGCCGAGATCGTGCCATTGCATTCCAGCCTGGGTGACAGAGTGAGACAAACAAAAGCAACAAAACCAAACTTACTTGGTTTCTTTTTTTTTCCCTTTAGTGTGGTTATTTTAGTAATTTGAAATACACCTGGATTCATTTGTTTCCATTTAACCTCAATTTTAGGGGTTGCCACATCCTTGTTGATTTACTATTAGTTTTTTAATACATATAATATTTATATAATTCTGAAAATGAAAACTCAGAGAAGCATCACTGTCACAAACTCCTCTCCAGTCTTCGTCCCTCACCTCGCCCTTCAAAGACAATTAATTTTATTCATTTCTAGTTTATCTTTCCTATGCTTCTTTTTGGAAAATAAATTAGCTGATACATACACTTTTTCTTATTTCCTTTATTTCTTACATAAAAGACAGTATACTACATATTCTCTTTGCGTTTTGCTGTTTTCACGTAACATTTCCTGAAAATCACTCCGTATCTGTTCAGAGATCTTGCCCGGTCATTCTTACGACTGGGCAGCACCCCACTGTGTGGCTGTCTCCTAGTTTATTCAACTCATCTCTTATGCTCTGACATTTAGGTAATTTCCTGTATTTTTGCCATTACAAATAATGCTGCCATGAGTGTGTGTACTTATGTATTTTCATACTGTTAAGATGTGTCTTCAGGGTAAATTCCTAGAAGGGGGTTACTGAGTGGAAAGGTAAATGTCTATGTAGTTTTCTCAGATGTCGACAAATTATCTTTCATGGGATTTTGCCATTTTGCATTTCCACCAGCAACGAATGTCTAAAAGGACCTGTCTCCCCACCGCCCTCAGCAGTGCGGATTGTCAAGCGATTGCATTTCTGCCTGTCTGATGAGTGACTTTTAGTTAGCATTTCTCTTAATATGAGTGAAGCTGAACATCTTCTTCTTTGTTTAAGGGCTATTTTTATATCTTTTATGTGTGTGAATTGTCTGTTCCTATCTTTTTACATTTTCTTATAGGATTTTAAGTCTCTTTTCCTTCAGTTTGTCCGTATTCTTCATCTGTTAGGGACAGCTCTTTTATTATTACTGTGTATTGCGTGCCTTCTCTGTGCCGGGTGCCATACTGGATACTAGGAGTCTTGGGTCTGGGATAGCCATAGTTTAGAAAGAAAGATAAACTATGATGACACCATGACCTCAGGGTTGTAACAGGCGCATGAAAAAGGTGGGAGGGAATTCTCTGCCTGATAGAACTCAGGAAGGCTTCACGGAGGAGGTGACCTCTAGAAAGCTAACTATCAAAACTATAAAATATGGAAAGGCAAATAGACCCAGTGGGGAAAGGCCAGAGCCCTGCTCCATGACTCTCTCCAGCACCTTTGATGCCCAGGCTTGGAACTGAGCTCAGACCCTCCCACCTAGACCTCCTCCAGGGTCACCCCAATATCCTTCCTTGGAGTCCCAGCTCTGCCTGGCATGTGGTCCACCAAGGCCTGCCAGCTGTCACAGCAACTCTCACTTACCCACGTGGGTGAGGACTCAACTTCTCAGTTGTTTCAGGCACAACTGGCCTCGCTGTCTTGTGCGTGTGTCCAAGAGAAGAGTGAGAGAGTACATTAGAGGCTCATACCCAGGAGAAATGTAATCCATTACCAAGAGGTCCTGTTTCCTCCACATGCCTGACATCTGTGGGTTTATAGCTAAAATTAGCCTTCACCTTCTCTCTGCCACCTGAGACTTTACTATCCCAGTCTGGGAGGATTCACATCCCTGTCTCCCCGTTTTTCCCCCCAGAAAAGAATCCAGGAATGGGTTCGTGGACTGGCTAGTTGTGAGGGATTGAGCTGTCAAAGGCCTGGCTGCAGTGGTCAGGAAGGGCTTCTGAGTAGGCAGCGGGTCTGAAGTAGACTGGGAAAATTGAATGGGATTCAGAGAAGCTGGAGAGGCAGTGAAGAGTGTGAGCAACACAGGAAGACATGAGTCCTGCACCCGGCACAGTGTGCACACCCAAAAAAAGTCAATAGCCTTTGTAGGATAATGGGTAGATGGGTGGATGGATGGAGGAATCCAGCAACTATGGAAGCCTAAGCAGGGACAGACTCAACAGGGGTAATGATGCGTGCAGGTACAAGCCTGGGAATGTTGAGTATTAGGGCAGATAAACAGCTGAGATAACCAGGCCCTAGATGCAGACAGGCTTGAACACAGTAGAAATCTATTTCTCCTGTTTGAGTCCAAGGCACAGTCCAAGTCCTGTCGGGGGCAGCTGTCTTCCTTGTGGTGATTCAGGTACCCAGGCTCATTCTCTTCTGCGGTTCCACCAACCCTGGCCTAAGACCTTGTGGTCTGCAACTGTGCAGTGGAAAGAAAACTTAGAGGAGGCACACCCACTGCTTAAAAGCCCCAGCCTGGGGTGGGGAGGAGGCGGGATTAGAGAGATGTCGATCAAAGGATATGAAATTTCAGTTAGGAGGAGAAATACATTCAAGAGAGCTATTGTACAACATGGTGACTATAGTTAATAACAATGCTGGACACTTGAAAATTGCTAAGGAAGTAAATTTTAAGTGTTCTCACCACACACACAAAAATGATAAGTGTATGTGGTAATACATATATTAATTAGTGTGATTTAGCCATTCCACAATGTTTACATATTTCAAAACATCATGCTGTATAGCATAAATACATGCAATTTTTATTTGTCAATAAGTAAATAAATAAAACCCAGCCCACAAATTCCCACCAGGAACACACATCATTTCCACTCATGCTCCTGGAGGGGTGGCCACTCTTCCATGTACTTGGGACCCTGAGCCCTTTTCTCTTTAATGGGTCCTGCCAAGTGACAGGCCTCAGGCCCCTCCCCTGCTGACGATGGCTTCCATAAACCTGAGCTTGCTCTCTTGGGTCCTCCAAGAGGTTTGCTGGCCTATACCTCCATATTTCCTGGTGACAAAAACTACAACTTTGGGCTCTCTTCACTGGGTAAATTTGGGCCCTAACCACCCCTTCCCTCATGCCTACGTGCACACAGGTGCTTGCCTGTGCATGCACACACACACACACACACATACACAAACATACACACACACGAGAACCGACCGGCTCAGGAGGAGACTCCAGCCTGCCCTCCACACTTGCCCCTAGAGAAGCCTCCTCCACAGGGCATGAAGAACAATGCCCAGCTCCAGGTTCAGATCCACGCCCCTTTCAAAGGTACCGAGAGAGGCCGATCAAAGGAGTGCACGCAGGAGGTCTAGCGTGTCCCGTTGCAGATGAAGGGGTCCAAACCAGCTACCCCTGCTTCCAGAGTACACAGCAATAGCTCCTGCCCAGCCTGCTCAGCCTCTGTGGTGCTTCCGGCTTCTGGTGCTCGCCTCCTTCAGGAAGCCTCCTGGATTGACACTCTGACCACAACCCACCATGCAATATCTCAGTGAGGGCTCATTTATTTGGTTCATGCTTGCTCTGTGAAAAGTTCTGGAGTCATTTAGTCTACGGGGCTCCTCTTCTTCATTGGAGAGTAACTCTCCAGTGCAGAGTGTGCGTAATTCTCCATTCTCGTTTTTTCTTTTTCTAGTTCATGTCTCACCCTGGAATCGTCTTGTATCTTCACATGGTCAAAGTCTGACTCTCTCTGATGGCACTTGCAGGTGGCCTTGATACAGGGGCAATGCAGCCACTGTCATGGCGTGGGATCAGCTCAGACACACCTGTCCCTTCCTATGCAGAGAAAGGGACTTTTCTTTGTTTCTACAACGTTTTAAAGAGAACATTGTATTGGTCCTTTACCCTTTGCCCTGTAAGCCATGAAACAGCCTTCAGGAAAAAGAAACACACACACACAAACACACACACACACACACACACACACACACGTCTGCTTTTAAAAAATGTTTAACCAAGACCTGGTGCGGTATGGCTCATGCCTGTAGTCCCAGAGCTTTGGTAGGCCGAGGCAGAAGAATCACTTGAGGCCAGGAGTTTGAGACCAACCTGGGCAACATAACAAGACCCCCAACTCTACAAAAATATAAAATATTAGCTGAACATGGTGGCGCATGCCTGTAGTCCCAGCACCTCCAGAAGCGGGGCGAGAGGATCGCTTGAGCCCAGGAGTTTGAGGTTGCATTGAGTTGTGATTGGGTAACTGCACTCCAGCCTGACCGACAGAGTGAGACCCTATCTCAAAATAATAATAATAATAATAAAATACTGATCAAAACAACTTTCCATTTTTGAAAATTGTATAGGCTTTATTTTATGTGAAAAAATATATATGTTAAATAAATCCAAATTTTATTCCCAGAAGAAACATAAAGTAGGCTTAAGAGTTTGCGTTGCTTTCATTTTTCTTCCTTTTCTCTCCCCGCTCCTGCCCCCCGCCCCCCCTTCCACCGCGACTCTCTCTCTCTCTTTGTTCTCTGGATTTCTTGTTGCACCCTCTCCTAACTCTTCCTGCTCTGGCTCCATGGGGCCCTTGGCTAACAGCTTCAATGGTTTTTATCTTGCACATCTTCGTTTGGGCCCACATCTATTTTAATTAATGTTAACATGGGTTTGTGTTGTGGCTCTCACGCTCTTTTTATGAACTTTCTTCTCTCGGCTCTGTTTTACGGCTCTCCATTTGGGCCGGTGCTGCATCAAATCTGTTTACTTCTGCTGCTGTGTTTGTGGGGAGGAAGGACACGGGTTTGGCATCAGATGGATCCGAAGATAGAAGGAGGGAGGCTGGGTCAGGACACGGGGTGTGTGAGACCTGCGGGGCGATGGTTAACTCAAGGGCAGCACCAGTAGGCGTCAAACACTACAGCCCCTTCTGTCCTGCTCAGAAGGGCCTCCCTCCTTGGTCACTTCATAAGCCATGTGTGGTTTCATGCTGTTCCAGCCAGGGCTGGCCCAGTGGCCCTGGCTGCGTCTTTTCAGAGGATTTGTTTGTGGGGGTGGCGGCTGGCTACACAGCGAAGTGTATGGGACCTCCTCAGTGGCTTTCGGGTACAAAAGAGGGAGTGTGGTTAGGGAAAAGAAGGGATAATATTGGGGTGACGCTCATTCTCTCAGCCCACCTGGGCGTGGGGACCCGCCTCTAGGCCTCTCATCCTATCCCTGGCCACAGGGAGGCCAAGCTGTGTGGCCAATAAGTGGGGTCTAGATCTTCATTTTTGTTCCCTCCCTGCAAGCTCCAGGGACCAGGAAACGAAACCCTCGGACAAGGGTGGAGCCCAGGTTTTTGGGCAGGAGGGTCTGGCACAGGACCCCTGGGCCCGAAATATCGGAGGGGTCGCAGGCCGGAGCAGTCTGGCGGGATGGGCAGATGGAAAAAAGGTCCCTCGTCCCCCACCAAGCGGACCGAGCAGGAATCTGCGAAGGTTTGGTCTCAAGTGCCGACTGTGCCCTTCCCGGTCCGGAGTGGTGGGGGGGGGGCGGAGGGCGAGGGCGGGCAGGGGTGGGCAGCTCACAGGGGAAGGGGACAGGGAGTGGATGGGCCTCAGAGGCTCTCGTGGCTGAGACTCCCTGGCAATCATCTCTCCTTTGCTGTTTGGTCATGCTTCCCCAGCCCCAGGGACCCAAGGAGTACCCCTGGGACTGCTGTGTGTGTGGCAGGGATGATGCCAAGCCCCCAGTTTCTCTCCAGTCTGAGCACTTGAGTAAAGAACATTTGAAGAAAGGACTCTGGTGCCAGTTGCAAAATCACTACAAGGTATTGCCCCATCTGAAATACGACACTTACTGGGTGTGAATTGACTGAGCCCCCTTCCCCTGCATGGAGGGTGCTTTGGTAGTGTGAGTGCCTGCACACCTTGGGGATCAGGGCTGCCAAAAAAGAGGGAAGAGGGGATTCTGGGGAGTCTGTGAATGTACCTCCTTCACAGCCCTGTCAAAGCCTCCCCGCCGGCGCCAGCACTCCTCGCCCACCCCCAGCCCCCCAGCATCCTTCTCTGGTTCCAGGCTTCCCACCTGTTCATGCTGAAAAGGAACGCCTGTCTGCATGGCTCTCCCCTCGCTGAGAACAGCCCCCAGAAGAGAAAGGGTGCGGGTGACACCAGAAACTCTCCGATTCCCCAAACCAGTTTCCCCAGCTCCAGACAAAGGGGGGTGGTCCCAGCTCCAGCCTGAAAGGAGATCTGGCTGGGCTGGATTTCCGGAGGAGCCTCTAGCCATTGGCATCTTGCCTGTGAAGGAGGGAGAAGAGTCTGCAGCTCACTTGGGCCCCAGAACAGAGAACATTCCTTCCCCTTCACCCTTGTCTGATGTCACCATTGGAGATAACAGCAGTGGCTAACATCTTGAGTGTGGTGTGTCAGCTTCTGTGCTAAGTGCGTTATCTCACCTGAGGTAAGGGCTTCGATGATTTCCATTTTGTAGATAAGCAGGCAGAGGACTTCAGGGTCAAGTGACTTGCCCAAGGTCAAATAGCTCCTGAGGAGGTGGACCAGGGAAGTCTGGCTCCCCAGCCCCGGCTGTATACACAGCCCTGCCTCCACGCTCCCCTAGGAGCAGGTGGCTACATTCAGCCATGAGCAGATCTGGGTCCCCACGGACTTGTTACTCCCATGAGCCCCTTGGGCCATGGTTCTCACTCTGAGAATGGATGGGTATAAGATTTGCCTGGGAAATTTTCCAAAATGCACCTGTCTTCTCCCTATCCCTGCTGGTATTAGAATAGGTTGGGATAAGGCACACAGCACATATATAAGCTCTCCAAATGATTCTGATGCTATCCCCTTGCCCAGAGATTTGCTGTCCAGAGATCTGTGCCCGTCAGACCCCAGGGAGACACAGACTCAGTCCTCTCCATGCTCAGAAGCATCCCGTCAGCTCAGCTGCAGACAGCCCCCTAGCTGCCACTGGATTCCTGCCCCCACCCTGAGGATCAGAGAGGTGCTGCCTGTTTCCAAGCCAGGTGGAGGGATGCAGATGTGACCACATAATTACATATGTCATGTGCCATGAAGTGTGGGGGCAGCATGGAGAGAGGAGTCAAACTGCAGAGATCATGTGTCTGGCCCTGCCATTCCAGAACCCGGTGCCAGGGAACGTCACCAAGCCCATCCTGCATCATGCATCGCACGTGTTCACCTCCTTTTGTGTACATTCAAACACTGCCACAATGAAAACATGGAGTTTTTCCCTAATGGTTTGCAGTAAGGATCAAATAAAGTCATGTGCTTTTGCCTCTGCACGTGTGAGGGACGACTGAACAATTAACAGGATCATCTCTTTAATTCTCCCTGGAAGAGGGCTCGAGGCAAGGTCAGGGCCCCATCCCTGCCTAGAAGGAAGGACACAAGGCCCAAAGAGAGTGACCGAGTCATGGATCTGCAGTTTACTGGGGCAGCGGGGAGGTTAGATAAGAAAATAACACCAAGGCCGGGCGTGGTGACTCACGCCTGTAATCCCAGCACTTTGGGAGACCGAGGCAGGCGGATCATCTGAGGTCAGGAGTTCGAGACCAGCCTGACCAACATTGAAAAACCCCGTCTCTGCTAAAAATACAAAAAATTAGCCGGGCACATGAGCATAATCCCAGCTACTTGGGAGGCTGAGGCAGGAGAATCACTTGAACCCGGGAGGTGGAGGTTGCAGTGAACTGAGATCGCACCATTGCACTCCAGCCTGGGCAACAAAAGGGAAACTCCATCTCAAAAAGAAAAGAAAAGAAAAGAAAAATAACACCAAATAACAAATACAAAATTAGCACAAACATGACAATTTATGTAGAATGAGAAAAGAAAGCATAACAAATTACAAGTGTTAAAAAGCGGAGAACTACCACAAAATCACATAACACAGAAAATAACATAACATTTTATTAGTTAACAGCCCAATCTGCCTCTATTAAAATTTTCCTGTATATTATTTGGGGGGCTGCATACTTTTTGATTAGCTCTTCTTGGAACAATTTTGTAATGTTTTTTTCCATGGAGAAAATAGAAAGATATTTCAGTGTTTTCTCTAACATGGTTAATCCAAATTTGGTTTTTATTATGGACAGTTTAGAAAATTCACATTCACAAATTATTATTGGTATTGTCATGTAACTGTTGAGGGTTGTTGCTAAAGTTGGGGAAACCCCTATCAGTTTTTGGACATGAGCTATAAGATTTCAGGGCATTTCAAGTTTCCTTGTTCAAATCAGTCAGAAATTTGCACACCAAAAAATCTGATTCTATTACAGAATAGAAATACATTCTATTACACATGATTCCCACTTTAAAAAAAAAAAAAAAAAAAAAAAAAGTATTGTGACCAGGCAAGGTGGCTCACGCCTGTAATCCTAGCACTTTGGGAGGTTGAGGTGGGTGGATCACCAGAGGTCAGGAGTTCGAGACCAGCCAGGCCAACGTGGTAAAACCTTGTCTGTACTAAATATTAAAAATTAGCCAAGTGTGGTGGCAGGTGCCTATAATCCCATCTACTTGGGAGGCTGAGGCAAGAGAATCACTTGAACCTGGGAGGCGGAGGTTGCACTGAGCCAAGATCGTGCCACTGCACTCCAGCCTGAGCAACAAGAGTGAAACTCTGTCTCTCTCTCTCAAAAAAAGTATGGTATGCATTATAGGATTGTACTGCCATTGAGATGAGCCCAAGCTTCTGATGTTATGCATTCGATGGTCAGAAGAATGTTTCTCAGACCAGTTTCTGGCTCTTTCGTTTCAAACCTTACTTCTCCAACACTACCCACATATACCACAGTCCAGCCTCACCAGACACACTCATATTGCAAACAGCTGCTGGCCCTAAGCCTTCATGTCATGGCATCGGAAGAGTCAGTAGTGAGCTGCAGGAGTCGCCCCAGAAGCCATTGCTACGCTAGGATGACTAGCAAGAAGCAATATATACATGGAAGTGGCTGTGAGCCACGTAAGTGAACCCCACTTAACCCTAACTCAGTGTTCTTCCAACTCAACTTCCCCTTAGCTAGATCCCCAAATACCCAGAGCCACTCCAACACCATCTGTCAGGAGAGGAAGTGTGACAGGCAGCAGCAGAGGAAAGGGACAATGGACTTAACCAATGCCATTTAAAACTATCTTACTTTAGTCAAATTTACAAAACCAGATGGCCATGTACACACCATGCGTGCTAGGGCCTCTCCCGGTGCCACCTTTCCAGGTAGTGAGCCTCCAGTCCAAGGTGGGTTTAACCTCTGCCTCCCACCTTCAATTCAGCAAACATTCTGACCACTTGACCCACCTGGCACAAAATATCACCCTGGGTGTGGTGTGGAGGAAGGACTAAGAAACTAATACCCAGGCTCCACCGTTAGGTGTTTCTTACTTAGTGGAGGGGATGAGTGTGTCCAGCAAGGTGCTAAGGGTGGAAAATTCAAAGAAGTTGGCTTCAGGAGTCCTGGGTTCTGGTCCAGCTCTGCCACATAACCTCCCCAGGCCTGTGTGCTGTGCTGCAAAATGAGCATGGAGGAGACCATTTTTGAGAGCGGCTGGGAAAGCACACTGTGAGCTGCAGATCCCTGTGCAGGCACCAACGGTGAGAAGAGTAGGTGGGTGTGGCTCAGAGCAGCCAGGAGAGGGTACTCTGGGCAGAAGACTGTGTGCAGGTGCAGGCCCCCCGCTGGCTGCCTCTGAGGGAGACTGGGAGAAGAGAGGCACGTTCTTTTGCTTTTTAATAGAGATGGGATCTGGCTCTGTTGCCCAGGCTGGAGTGCAAAGGTGCAATCATAGCCCAACGTAAACTTGAACTCCTGGGCTCAAGGGATCTTTCTGCCTCAGCCTCCCAAGTAGCTAGGACTACAGGCATGTGCCATTACACCCATCTTTTTATTTTTTTTGTAGAGAGGTCTCACTATGTCACCCATGCTGCTCTTGAACGCCTGGCCTCAAGCAATCCTCCCACCTCAGCCTTCCAAAGTGTTGGGATTACAGGCATGAACCATTGCACCCAGCCGGAGAGGCAGGTTCTGAATGCCCCCAGCAAAGAGGGGTCCCGGAGATGTGGGGAGTGACTCCCTGAGAAAAGCAACACTGCAAATCAGCCAGTGGGTACAATGGGAGCCAGGGGTGGCCTGTTCTTGCTAAATGACTCTCAAGAAGTCTTCTGATCACAAGGAATGAAAAATGTCCCAAAGTGTCTCTCCTAGTCTACAGGTCAGGCAGCTGGGGAAGGTGCCAGGTCAGTATCTGGGCCACTTGCCTCCTGCTGTTCCTCAGTGGTCAGTGGCACTGAGTGGTGTGTGAGCCCCTACTCAGGCAGCCTCAAGGGCCACCTACGCAGTAGAAATGTGCTCTCCCTTCCATTCTGTCCCGACCCCCTAAACACTCCTATGATCTCTAAGATTACTACATCTGCCTTCTCACTGGTTTTGACTCCACGCTCTCTCCCCACTAATCTGCTGTGCATTCATTCATCTGACAAATACTTACCAAGTCCTGTTATGTACTGGGCACTACATTTTTCACTGGGTACAGCTCTGGCCAGAGTGTGTGAAGGGAACAGACAAGTAAATTGACACCACAGTGAAATAAACTCCATGACCCAGAAAGGACGGTGCTCTAGGAGTATGTAGACAGAACTCTTAGGCTGTGGGGAAGGGAGTAGGAACCCTATGCCAGGACTCTCTTCCAGTTATCTGGCTGTGCCTTGAGAGGCATCACAACCTTTCCTGACGATAGCAAACACAGCGGCTACATAGCAAGAAATATTTGGGAGGGCTCTAGAGATCTGTTTTCCCTGATACCTCTCACTCTTCCCTGATATCCCCATTCCAGTCAACCAGGAGTCATAATCCACAAACTAAAATCAGATTTAGAAATGAGGCCAGGCATAGTGGCTCATCCCAGCACTTTGGGAGGCTGAGGCAGGAGGATTGCTTGAGGCCAAGAGTTTGAGACCAGACTGGGCAACATAGTGAGATCCCCATCTGAATTAAAAATTTTAAAAAACATTAGCCAGGCACAGTAGTAAGCATCTGTTGTCGTAGTTCCTGGGGAGGCTGAGGCAAGAAGATCGCCTGGGCCCAGGATTACAAGGCTGCACTGAGCTATGATCGCACCACTGCACTCCAGCCAGGGCAACAGAGCAAGATCCCATCCCTTAAAGAAAAAAAAGAGACAGAGAGAAATGGGCTGTGTCAGAATTTTGCTTCTGTAATTGATCAAGGCAAATGGATTTCTGATCCTTCAGCCATCTCAGATCAGTGGTTTTCAGCAGAAAGGATTCATCACATCATGGAATATTTATTATTCTCTATCTACTTTCTGCCCTGGGTTAAAGTTTTTATCTCCACCTTTTAACACTTACACACATTAGAAATATGCTCATATAGTGTATTTCTCTACATGTTTTACATCAGTGTAAAACATAGTGCTCTTTCACTGTTAAATTCCCTAACTCCAGGTGGGTACATAGCCTGAGTCTGAAAAGAGCCCCAGTTTCAGGGATGTCTGTACCACCACAGAGAAGGGACTGCCGGCCCCTCCAGGATGTGAGAATACGTGTTATCCTTCACCTCACTTTTGCTTGGTCCATCTCCCATGGTCCCCAAATAGGACTTCAGAAGTGGGCTGCAGCCAGGGGCTAGACCACTGGAGGACATGCAGACAGTCCTCTCCCATGTATGTCTCATTTTGGTCCTTCTTGGCATACCTATATTATTTCTACCTCACCAGGACCTGCCCTCTTTGATACCCAATTCACAAGATAGGATATTAGACACACAGCTCTGAAATTTACAGTAACTGCAAGAGATCACTGAGGCTGATGCTAGGATCTAGTGTCCCAGTTCCAAATTCCCTGGAAGGACTCTGAACATCCCAGTTTGGTCAGGATTCCATCCCTGGACCAGTCAACTCTGGTCTGACAGACACATATATCCTCATAACTCTTCTTCCTGTAATTATGTAGAATGGAATGGAGCAGTTTTCGGAAAGGATAAAGGTTGGTTGGGCTGACAGCCCTACAGATGTGCAACCAGCATTTTTTGTTTGTTTGTTCGTTTGGTTGGATTTTTTTGAGATGGAGTCTCGCTCTGTCACCAAGGCTGAAGTGCGGTGGCATGATCACGGCTCACTGCAGCCTTAACCTTCCAGGCTCAAGCCATCCTCCCACCTCAACCTCCTGAGTAGCTGGGAACACAAGTATGTGCCACTATGCCCCATCTAATTTTTTATTTTTTGTAAAAATGAGGTCTCCCTATGTTGCTAAGAATGGTCTCAAACTCCTGGGCTCAAGCAATCCTCCTGCCTCAGCCCCCCAAGGAGCTGGGATTACAGGTACCCAGCCCCCAGCTAGCTTTTAAGGAATGCTGGAAATAAATGCACACACAAAGTAGACTGAGAAGGACCATGCCATCATTCCCCCACCATACCGTATACCTTATTTTTCCATCTACTGGGAATGACTTCCACCACTCATCCCACCCATGGACCATCCCAGAGAACTCCATGTGCCCAACTCAGATGTCACCTTCTCTCTGGTGTCTTCCTTGACCCCTACAGATTAGAATATTTGTACCTCTATCTGGGCTCACCTTAGTTCACATTACATTAGTCTGTCATAAGTGCTTTTCATTGCTTACATTTGTGTCTCTCCTCTCAGACTGTCATTTGGTGGATGCCTTTGGGGTGATGGCTACGTCTCTTCCTTGTAGCTTTAGCAATAAGCAATATAGATGGCACGCGGTAAGAATTCAGGGTAAGTATATTGCAACAAAGTGTTGATTAATAATTATTCTTCATTTGAGGTTCAGTTCAAGCCCTTCTACCCACAGAAACATTCCCATTACTTACCTAATGTATGTTGAGTGCCTACTGTTTACCCTACCCCGTTTAGGGTAATGAAAAGAACCCTTAGCGCAACTGTGAAGCAAGCAAAGGCTTTCTTTAAATATCACCAGAATTCCTATCCTCACCACTCCTGTTCCTGAGACTTAGAATCCCTCACCTAGATTTTCAGGGATCTGCTAACTGACCTGATGAATTTAACTTTCATTTTCCAGTGTGTCCCATACTCAGCTCCCACAAGACCTAATTACATCATATGCACATCAGCAGTGTCTAGCACATAGCTAGGGCTTCATAAATGTTACTAAGCTAAATGAATGAATAAGCAAATGAATGTCACTATCTTAAGAATCCCACAAGGCTCCCAATTGTAATACTGATCGTTATGGACAGAATGTCTGTGTCTTCCTGAAATTCATATGTTGAAGCCCTAACCCCCAAGGTGATAGTATTTAGAGACTTTCAGAGGCAATTAGGTTTAGATGGGGTCATGAGGGTGGGGACCCTGTGATGAAACTGGTGTCCTTATAAGGAAAGGAAGACAGTATGGTGTTCCCTCTCCCTGCCAGTCGGGACACGATGGAAAGGTAGTCATCTGCAGCCCAGGAAGAGAGCTCTCACCAGAACCTGAACTCTGATGGACATTGATCTTGACTTTCCAGCCTCCAGAACTGCGAGAAAATTAATTTCTTTTATTTAAGCTACCCAATCTATGGTATTCTGCGATGGCAGCCCAAGCTAAGACATGATTTTTCAGAGACTTTTGCAATTTCGAATACTGTATTCTGTCCTTTTATCCCCATTAACATGCTATTGTTTGTTAGATTATCAGTCCTGAGTTTGGTTCAGCAAATAAAGTCATTTTCATTGCCACTATAGTGACCTTCAAATCTAAACAGTCCCGCCTGATTTTCAAGGCCCTCTGCAATCCGTCCCACCCTATGTACATACCTCGAAAAAAGCTCCCTCCTGCCCGTGCCCTAATCTATTGTTTCAGTAGAGAAAGTATCCTCACACATGTAGCAGATACATTACTGGGTTTTAAAATAAGTCAACTGTAGAAAAATTGGAAAAATCAAAACAGTCCAAAGGTGAAAACATCTCCCACAGTCCAAGCATTAATATTCACTTCCTTGCCATGTCTTTTCAATGAATATATATTTAACTATATTCTTCCAATAAAATTGAGAGCACACAGTTTTGCATCATGTTGATTTCCCCGAGCGATAACTAAACACATTTCTTTCTGCCTCCATGTCTTCACCTATAGATACACAATCTTAGCGTTGAAAGGAGCCAGAGAAGGGCAGGGAATCTTCAGTAACATTCAGAGAAAGTGACAAAGAACCAGCTTCCACTGAATACTCCCAGGAATGGGCACCCCCCTCCCTCCCAAGGCAGCCTGACCCCTTGGGGGAGAATTCCTGCCTGCAACACTCTTCCTGTTGTCCATGAGCTGAAACTGGCCTCTCTGAGCCTCTGTGTTCTACTCCCGCCCTCTCGAATGGTACCCGATAGCCTATAGATTCTTCCTGACAGCCTGTCAACTCCTCAAAAACTGACAGCATGACCTCTTTTCTAGGCTCAACAATCCTGAACCCCTTGCCATCTTCTATATTACCTAAATTCCACTCTCCTGGTAATTCTTGTCAGCCGTGTTATTAAATCGTGCCATTCAGGTAGAATTGCAGGTGTCTTTTAGTTACTTCTTTATGATCTTCTGTATTTTCCCAATTTTGTACTATGAATGTATATTACTGCCATTATTACAAAGAATAATTTCATGTATAATGTTACTTCTCTGTTGTCCTGCTATTGCTTTGCACTCTTAAATGACAGGCGCCTCCAGAGCCACTGATGTTCTCTAATGTGCCATCCCTCCCCATCTAATGTGCTCCTCTGACCCTCCAGTGCCCCATCTAATGTGCCCCATCTCATGTGCCCCATCTCATGTGCTCCTCTGACCCTCCAGTGACTGGACTAGAGCCCCATAGCTTCCACTGTCACGGACTTCGCCTAACGGGACATCCCCCTCTTCACACATCGCTTTCTCATGACCACACAGAGAGCACGGGAGACTTCGTTCAGTGCCTTGCCACAATGCCCCTGGCATTTCCTATGATGCTGACAATAAATATGTGACGTGAATGAAAACAAATTCTTGGCTGAGCACGGTGGCTCATGCCTGTAATCCCAACACATTGAGAGGACAAGACAAGCGGGTCACTTGAGCCCAGGAGTTTGAGACCAGCCTGGACAACACAGCAAAACCCTGCCTCTACACAAAATATAAAAAAAAAAAAAAAAAATAGCTGGGCATGGTGGTGTGCACCTGTGGTTCCAGCTACTTGGGAGGCTGACACTGGAGGACTGCTTGAGCTCAAGAAGGCAAGGCCGTAGTAAGCCATGATTGTGCCACTGCACTCCAGTCTGTGTGACAGAGTGAGACCCTATCTCAAAAAAGAAAAGAAAAAAGAAAAAAAAGGAAGAAAAGAAATAAAAGAAAAAGAAAAAAAATTATTTGATAACACAAGTCCCTAGGAGTTTGATTTGACATGATTTTAATGAGTTAATTCCAGGATAGGCACGGTTCTTTGCAGAGCACTCCCAGACCACCCGTTCAATAATTCTAGAATGCTACTGAGTGTCATTAAGCTCACATCCCAGGAATCATATTCTTCACTTTTTGGAAATCGGGACATTTTGCTCCCACTGGCTGGTTGGTCCTTCCTCTCTTTCCGAACTCATCCTAAAAGTCCCATCTCCTTCTCCGGCCATTCAGGACCATTCTCGGTGGACTCTCCCTTCCTGCAAATCCGGTAATTATTCAGAACCAGAATGAAACAACAGCAGGAGCAATAGCTGCCACATACTGGGAGCTTGCTCTATGCCAGACACCATGCTAAAGACCACAATACTTCATCACGTGTATCACTTAGCACTGTATCATACTTTTGAATATATATATGTGTGTCTGTGTGTGTAAAGTTTTAATAACTTGAATAACAGTTGCTATTATGACCATTTAGCAGATGAAGAAACGGATTCAGAAAGGTTCAGGCTCCTGCACTGACCCTTAGACTGTGAACAATTGCAGGTCCAAACCTGGGTTTATCTGGGTCCAAAGTCCAAGTTCTTACTTCTTCTACCCTGGCATTGTTTCTGGGGCTGTTATTTCTGAGGCTTCCGTCTGAGTAGTTCTGGCATGTCCTGTGCAGCACCTAACATGGCCATAGGCACACAGTAAGGGAGTCCCCTTAGGGGCCAAGTGGTTTTTCTAGAGCACTGGCCGTGGTCCTGCCTCTTGCGGGTGCTGGTGGCATCTTTCACCTCCACCTCCAGGCACCGGGAGAAGCGGATTGGAAGGGATTTGGCACAGGCCAAAGAGGGCTCAGCCCAGCTGTCTCCACCTCTCTTGCTGGATGGGAGAGGCACCACATTACAGAAACTGATATACCCAATTCCAGAGACCCAGGGAGGGCAATCCTGTGAGAAGTTTCCACCCTTTTTTCTCTCCCACTGAGCCCCCAGGGGCTGATAATCCAATTCTCAACAAGTCCTTCCTGGCTGGTAATTGAATTGTGTTTTCTTCCCAGTCCAATCAGGGCCCTCATCCTACATCTGTTTGACAAAACACTAAGCCAGGCATCTTGGGAGGGGCAGAGACCTGGGAGGCCCTTTTCAGCCTCCAGGAGCTTATATTTCAGTTGCCACAGGTGCACGGACTGACATCTGATTGAGCAGCAATCCAAGACTGCTGCCCACTTCCAGGACAATCGCTGAGGTCAGGAGGGCTCAAAGCGGTGAGCCTTAAAGGAGCCGTGTGTTGTGAAGGAGAGGATGATGGACAGCTGGGTTCTGGTAGACAGGGAGGAAAGGTGGAGATGTGGGCAAAGGCCTGGAGGTGGGAACATGCATGACACATTCAGTAACAAGAAGTCAGTCTGCCTGGAAGGGCCTTCACTGTCTTCAACCGAGGGATGACGAATGACTCCAAAACACTCAAATTGTTCCTGGGAAGTCAGGTGGGGGGAAGTGTGAGTCAGCACTATGCCTATGGCCCAGCCTCGGTCTACAGAACAGAGAGCCTGGTGCTGGGACTGGGTGTGCAGGGGTGCCCCAAATCAGGACACAACCACCTCATTCATCCAGCCCAGAAATACAGACATTTCTTCATTTCCTCTCCCACTCCTATCTAATCTAATCTGTCTCCAAGTCCTGCCTATTTCACCATCTCAGCTCTTCAGTCATCTCTCTGGCAGGCAGGCACCATCACATCTCCCGTCTCTTGGGGACAAGCCCCTCCCTGATTGCTCTCCGCCACCTTGTTGCTCTCTGGCACATCCACACACATCTCCATGTGGCTCCCCCATGCATGCCACTTTCCATGGCTTCCTAGTGCCTTTAGGTCCAGAGCCTTTTGTGGCTTTGTCCTCTCATCTGGCTGGTGCCATCTCTTGCCACTCGAAGCTCCCCAAAACATTCTGGTTTAGTTCTGGGCCTTTCACTCAATTTATGATTATAATGCCCATCCCACCAGTACCTTCTATGTGTGCTGAATGGGAACCCCGTGTGGAAGAGGAACAGAGAGGTTAAGTGACTTGTCTATGGTCACACAGCTGCTAAGGGCGGAGCAGGATTTGCATCCAGGTGGCTTATCCCCATAGCCCAGCTTCTTTATTTTTAGAGACAGGGCCTTGCTCTGTCACCCAGCCTAGAGTACAGGAGCATGATCATAGCTCATTGGAACATTGAACTCGTGTACCCCATCTTCTTAACACTAGATTATAGTGTCTTCAGAAATGTCTATGGACACCAGTGGCCTCCTAGTCCCTCCACATTCCCCTCCAACCCATGTTCACTATCAAGCCCCAACTGCATTTAAGGTTTCTGCTTATCTAACACCCCTCCAGGAAGCTTTCTCTGGTGGCCCACTGCCCAGGTTTGGGTTAGGGTAGCAGTTCCCCTACTTTGATGCACACTGGAATCACCTGGGAATCTTTGTAAAAATCCTGCTGCCTGACTCCCACTCCTAGACATTGCAATTAAACCAGTACAGGGTGCACCCTAGACAAAAGCCGTGCAGATGACTGTAACTTGTAGTGAGTCTGGTAACGATGGGCAGTCATTCTGAAATTGGAGCAGGCATCAGAATCACCAGGAAGGCTGATGAAAACAGATTGCTGGGCACGGCCCCAGACTTTGATTCTATACATCTGGGTTTAGGTCTGAAAATATGCCTTTCTAGCAAGTTCCCAGGTGAGAATGCTACTGCTGTGGGTCCAGAAACCACATTCGGAGAGCCACTGAGCTAAGGAGTCCTCCAGGTGCTCATATGCTCCCAGAGCACCCGGTGGTCATCGCCACCTAAGCCCTTGTCACATCTACTGTAATTGTCTGTGTGCTCCTCCACTACCCCGGCCAAGCCACAGCTCTGTTATCTTTGGTAACCAGTGTCAACAGAGGTTAGGTCAATGAATCCACAAGACACCCAAGCAGGCTGCGCACTCCACAGCAATCCTTGTTTCTAACTGGAAAAAGAGTTGCTTTTTCTGAGCGCCTCCTGGGGCAAGCACTGTTCTAAGCGCCTCACAAGCACTCTACAAGTAGGTGCTACTACCATTCCGTTTCAAAGACCCTCGAGGAAACCTGAACACAAAGGGGTGGAATAACCATTGTGCTGGAAGGCCCTTTATCAAGTGACCCCGAAGCTCTCCCCGACCACTGGACCCCCACACCCAGTCTAGACTCCCAGTGGGTTTCCGAGTACAAGTCTCCATCTATTGGTGGGTTGTGAGATCAGTCAGTGGGTGTAAGCAGCATCTTTTAAATGACCCAATCTGGCAGACCTGAACAGAAATAAACAAGAATGCGCTCAGGTAGTGACAGTAAGTATTGTTCAGCAAAACATCCATGTGCGTAAGCCTATACTGGCTTGTGATATAAAATCTATGTCTGACTGTGAATCATAGTCAACAAAGTTTTCAAAACATTGGCTTAGAGAAACAGCCTCCAAATCTCCAAGCAAGTCCCCACCCCCCGCACCCACTCACCCCCCTCGTTCCGCCAGAGCCGGAGCTAGGGAAGAGCTAGGTCGGCCTCTGCTGGGCGCTGCTGGGACTGCATCAGGAGCCTGGTAAAGTGCGGCTAGGCGGGAGGGCTCTGCTCTGACTGTGCAGCTGTGGAGAGGGAGTTCCAATTTCGAAATACAAAATAATAATAATAATAATCAAATAAATAAAATAAAATATTAATTCGTTTTTATTTCCAAAATAAATTCTTCCCTGGCCATCAGTCCCACAGTGTCTCCGCTGTGGTCGATGGCTTTGTCTGTAATCATTTCATCTTCTCAGGTAGAGCAGAGGCTCCAGAGGGGCACCAGGGATTTGTGTCTCCACTGGAGACACCTGTGTCTCCAGATCACTGTGGCTGGCTGACTGGCCAGCATCAAAGAAGGAAGCTGTTGAATCATTTAGCTCACTATGTAGAACCATTTAGCTTATGATTCTGAACATCTAAGCAAGAAATATTAAGGCCTGGGCCTTTCTCTTGCTGCAAAATCAAAGAGGGGATATAGTGTGTAAAATATATTAAGTAGCTGACTGGTCACAGTGGCTCACACCTGTAATCCCAACACTTTGGGAGGTCAAAGCACGAGGATCACTTGTGGCCAGGAGTTTGAGACCAGCCTGTGCAATATAGTGAGATCTCACCTCCTACCAAAAAATTGTTTTAAATAGCTGAGTGTGGTAGTTTGCACCTGCTATTCAGGAGGCTGAGGTGGTGGGGATCGCTTGAGACCAGAGGGAGAGGTTGCAGTGAGCCATGATGGCACCACTGCACTCCAGCCTGGGTGGCGACAATGAGACCCTATCTCAAAAAAGAAAATAAAACATATTAGTAGCTACTGAGGCAGGTAAGCATATATCCTACATCACCAAATCTTTGTTCCCACCTTACTATGCTCACTTTACAGATGAGAATACCAAGGCCTAAGATTATAGACTGATGAGTAGAGTAGCAAGTTCCAGAAGCCAGGCCTCTGGACCTCTAGGCCAGTCCTCTGGAGACAAGCAGAAGGGGACAGGGTTGGACAGGACCCTCTTCCCATCTGGGCCTTTCATTTGCCTCTAGCTTTGCTGCACCTTTCAACTTCTCCCTACAAGGTCCCTGGCAAAGCTAATCCCTTACAGATGAGACTATGGTCTTTGAAGAATGGGGCCTTCCTAGTTTAGACCTCTTTGAGGTTCCCAAACCCTAACTACTGAATTTGTGGCCTTATAGACAGAAAGTACATTTTCACTATTTTTCATGATAACAGCCTTCTATAGGAGGATGAATCGGACTAAGAGGAGGCCTTCTTGTCTACTGTGCACCATGATAGTTTGAGCTCAGCCTGTTTCGGGGTGGGGAGCTCAGGACAGTTGGGTAAATAGTAGAAGAGGGATTTGGAGATAGGGGGAATTTGCAGGGTAACAGATGAGGAGCAGTGAAGAAATGAGGATCGCCAACGTGCTCACAAAATGGCACGAGGGTACTACAAGATCTAAAGTAGACCCAGCCCACACTCAAATGCTTGGGCCTGGGCAGTTCTGTGGAGTAACAGAAGGGTTTCATGTCCAAGTTTTAAGTCCATGGCAGAATAGAGGGAGCACGTGCAGACACAGGACTAAGAGGCA
Source organism: Rhinopithecus bieti (assembly GCF_001698545.2). Classification (NCBI taxonomy): domain Eukaryota; kingdom Metazoa; phylum Chordata; class Mammalia; order Primates; family Cercopithecidae; genus Rhinopithecus; species Rhinopithecus bieti. The sequence goes on along the minus strand of NW_016818934.1, from coordinate 2,697,502 downwards.
GAGGTAACCCCAAGAACCTATACCCCAAGTCCACAAACATCTTGGAGTGAACTTTGAGTTTCCACAGGGCATTCCACAGAGAAAGGGAGTCTCAGCTGGCATCTCAAGAAAAACCCGAGTTTCTGGGATAGCCCTGTGTTTACCTCTGAAACACACCAGGCAAGAAGGACAAACTTCCCAAGGAGACCCTCAGGAAAGCAGAGCAATGCAAACTGCAGTAAACCGCCATATGTAATGAATCAACAAGTAGGTATTAATACCAGGCCTCTTACCTTATCACTTCTGCACTTACAGCCTGCAAAACAAGCAAAGAAAAAAAAGGCTTACAGATTAACTCTCTCAACAGTCTACCCTTCCTCCCTGACAACTGTAGGTATAACTATGCCCACCCTTGCCTCCTTCCAACTTCCAGGGAAGGTTTTCCTTACCTGATCCAAGTTAGTTCATCTGTCTTTGAGTACCACATTATGTCCCTGGGCGCTCTCTCTTTCATCAACCATTCCTTTCTGGTGTCCCCACTGGTGCTTTGTCATCAGCATATACAGGATGTTTATCATTCCAGTATCTTTTAGAACTCTTCCTTGAGGCCGGGCACGGTGGCTCAAGCCTGTAATCCCAGCACTTTGGGAGGCCGAGACGGGCGGATCACGAGGTCAGGAGATCGAGACCATCCTGGCTAACACGGTGAAACCCCGTCTCTACTAAAAAAAATACAAAAAACTAGCCAGGCGAGATGGCGGGCGCCTGTAGTCCCAGCTACTCGGGAGGCTGAGGCAGGAGAATGGCGTAAACCCGCTTGCAGTGAGCTGAGATCCGGCCACTGCACTCCAGCCTGGGCAACAGAGCGAGACTCCGTCTCAACAACAACAACAAAAAGAAATGTGAATAAACCAAGTACATGAGTACTTTTAGAAAAGTGTAACAAAGTTTTTTAGGGAAAATAATATTTGAGCTACCCATTTATTATTGCCAAGCACTAAGCTTGTTAACAAAAAAAAAAAA
>NW_016818934.1:2662282-2696288 GCF_001698545.2 Rhinopithecus bieti | reverse complement strand
AAAAAAAAAAAAAAAAAGAACTCTTCCTTGACTCTACAGCTCCTTCTGGCTAAGCCCAAACACTTGTTCTTTTCCTTCCCCTCAAAGCTCATGGAAAGAACTGTACTCATCTTCATTAACTGCCTTCAAGGCACTGGCTTCTGCCCCATGGTGCTGATAAAATTGTTTTGGCAGTTGCTGAGCTCAATGGGCAATAATTGGTTCTTACTTCCCATGGCCCCTGCAGCACTGCCTGCTGGCCCCTCTGGCTACGTGAAACTCCAGCTTTCACAGCATCACTCTGGCAGCAGCTATGCAATGCCCTTAGAACAGGTTTCTCCACCTCAGCACTAGTGACATTTTGGACTGGATCATTCTTTGTTATGGGATTCTGGCCTGTGCACTGTAGGATGTTCAGCAGCATCCCTCACCTCTACTCATTAGATGCCAGTAGCAGGTCCCTGTTCCTGTTGTGACAACCAAAAATGTCCTCGGGCATTGCCAAATGTTTGCTGGTGGGTAAAATGGCTCCTGGTTGAGAACCCCTGCCTTGGAAGGAAGCTTCAGCACTGGCCTCTTAGGAATGCATTTTCTCTAGCCTGTGGTTTTATCTGTCACCACATGCTGATACATAAATCAGCATCTCCAAAAGTCACGTGGCCGCTGCCTTGCTGCACATTTCCACTGGATGTCTCTTCAGCACCTCAAGCTCAGAGTGAACTGGACCTTTTCCTTCCTGTCTTAGTTTGAATTCTCCTAGGAGCAGAGATTGAGACAAGGATTTAGATGCAGGTGGTTTAACTGGGAGTTGATCTCAGGACATAGGAGTGAGGAATTGAGGAGAGTGAAAAAGTGAGAGTGAGGAGCAAATGCCAATATAAAGTCCATCATCAAAGTCACTGCCATGAGCAACGGGGGCTCAATTCTGCTGGGATCTCCTGAAAAGCATACAGAATGCTTCCCAGAACTATCCAACTCAAAGAGGCTGGGGCATTTGTCTACCAGCTCCCATCCTCCATTGGTGAGGGTTGTCCCAGGGCCATTAACTCCCCTAATTTCTGGGCTCTGCTTGAGTCACACAAGCCAAACAGACTCCTGAGACTTCGGAGAAGGAGCTGAAATAGAATTCAGAATGATGCACTCCATGTGATGGAACTGGGGTGCTGTCAGCATGAGTCCAAGCTCACACGGAACTGCCTACCACAGCTGCAGCTGGTCAGAGGCCAAGGAAGGGGATGTGATGCAGGACATGGAAAGTGGTCTACTCCCTGCTTGCACCACTCTGATCCACTCATGCCCCACATTCATTAAGTTCATTCTGTTACTGAGTCTTCAAGGTGGTAGCCAGGCAACTAGCAAAAATATTTCATACAAGAAAGTTAACAGGAGGAGCTACAACCCTGCTCCCTGCTGCCGTAAATCCAGGGGCTGACATTGCTGTTCATTGTCTTCCTTCTCCAGCCTCTATTCAGGATTGCCCTCATTGTCAGCATTTGAGCTGGTCTAGGTCGCTTGCCTGATGGGTTGACAGTTACTGACATCCCTGGGGGTCTGAGCCCTCAGGTGACTTGGCCTTTTCAGGCCATGCTTGCTACAAGGGCCCATGGCACCAAGAGACATTCTCCTGGATTTCAGACCTATTCTTGAGTATATTTTTTGAATGCTAGACATTCTTTCACCTTGGTGCTAGTGGATCACTGAGAGTGATGGTGAGAGGGACCAATCCTGTATCTACCCCTGATTCCTGAATCTGTGTGTTCTAGCAACTGGAGACACAGTACCATGTATCAGCTATATCCTGGATGACAATAGCCAACCCCAGTGTATCATCCTTGAGTTGGGAACCTTAACTGAGTCTTTTAAGATATATATATATATCTTTTACTTTTATGGTTTGACTCTGGGAAACTGAGTTTTTAACGAGCAATCCCATCATTCTATTAGGTCCATGGCTTCCTCTAGTTGCGGTATATACCAGATCAGTGAACCCCCTGGTCATGCAACCCTTATTGCACTTAATTTGCTGTTAACATTGGCCCCTTAATCTACAGTGATGTGATGAGGCATCATATGTAGATAAATCAGGCACTCCAGAAACCCTCAGCTTAACACCAGAGGTAGCAACCCCAGGAAAAAGGATTTGCTGCCCTTTCCAAGGTGGAAGGGGCCTGATGTAGTCAAGATGCCTCAAGTGGCTGGCTGACCAAAGGCTCAGGGCCTGTCTCTGCACTGACAGATCACCAGTCAGCAGTGGCAGTAGCTATCTCCATGGGCCCACGCCTCGCCTCCATCCTGGTCACCATGGCTACTCCATTCATAGGCTTACTGTGCAAACCCCGGGGACGAAGCTGGCCTCTACAGGGTGAGTCACGTTGTCCACCTTGCTGTTCAGCACGCTTCCCATGGTGGATGCTCTCTGGGAAGCATTTGTGCCCACTCCCATGGGATCATCCACAGGCCTCCTTGTCTCCCTTCTCATCTTTTTCCTTTAAGGCCCGTGACTGACCAATCAGCCAAGCCGCTTGCTGCCCAAGATTCCATATGTATTCTTATGGAATCTTAAGTCATACAGTTCAAGCAACAGACATACACTCCTATGTACTGCAATGAGGACAATCTAGAATAGAAAGAAGGAAGATAATGAACAGCAATTTCAGCCTCCAGATCTGCTGCAACAGTGAGCAAGGTTGTAGCCTGTTCTACTTTCCTGTACAAAGTATTTTTACTAGATGACTGGCTGCCACCTTGAAGACTCAGTGACAAGACAGTCTTAATGTGGGGCATAAGTGGCTTGGAGTGGTAGATTTATCCAATGCCAGGGAGGCTCAGAGAGTGTGCAGTGGGGAAGGTGGCACTTCCAGTCCACCCTATTTTTATTTCTTCCTGCACCAATAGGTCTTTTCAAGCTGTATATTCAGCAGGCCTGGCCATGGCCACACACGAACATTTACAAATCAGAAATTTCATCACATTCCTTTCTTCAACCTCTGATTTCAGCTGCAACTGTGACAGACAGTTCTGTGTGAGCCTGGATACCACCTTTCCCTCTTTTCTAAGTTGGTGAGCAGGTGTACATGAAGAGGCTTGAAGCTCTGCCCACTGCAAGAATTTCTCCTACCCACTGTCTTTCAGGGTTACCTTAACTGGAGCTTTAAGTAGAAACAGCAGTCCATTTTGGCTAACACGAACACAATGAACTAGGCCTAGGATTATTCTAGACTAGTCACAATAAAACCCTTGGTGCGAAGTGAAGGAGAGTCATTAATGCAACAGGGTGCTGGCCTTGGGGGTCTGAGGAAGAGGCATGTGCTGCTTACTTTTACCCTCTGGCCCTGTTCATGCCTGATCCCTGAGCTGTACACCTTCCATCTTAGAATGAATTGCTGTTTGCCTGCTTGAATTTATGACTTGAGTGGCACAAAACCCAGCTCATGATAAACATCTCTGATGTCTTGATTAATTATGTCCAATGGTAAGATGCTCTGCCTCTACCAGGACCCAACACATATTGGGATCTGACTTTCAAAATGTTTATAGTTCTCTGCTGCAGAAGGCATTGCCTTGCTCCAAAATCCTTAGGAATCTATAAAACACCTCTCCTACTGCAGCTTGCCAGAGACTCCACACTTCATGCTCCACTGGGAATACTTCTGGCATCATGGATTTGCTGGGTCATACGGTTCAAATGACAGGGCAGCTAGCACTGTAGCCTGGCTTGTGTTGCAGAGCTTTTCCTTGCTTCAAGTCATGCAATGAATGGGTTGGAGCAGTATTTCTAAATATGGTATGTGTTGTGTTCCAAAGCCAAAGAGCACCATGTGTTCTTCGTAATGCCAGAGCAGGGGTCCCCAACCCCCTGGTCACAGACCAGTACCTGTCTGTGGCTGTTAGTAACTGGGCCACACAGCAGGAGGTGAGCAGCAGGTGAGCAAGCATTACCACCTGAGCTCCACTTCCCGTCAGATCAGCTGTGGCATTAGATTCTCATAAGGGCACAAATGCTACTGTGAACTGCAAATGTGAGAGATCTAGGCTGCATGCTCCTTATGAGAATCTAACTAATGCCTGATGATCTGAGGTGGAGCAGTTTCATCCTGAAACCATTTCCCCCATCAATGCCCAGTAAAACTTTCTTCCACAAAATGGGTCCCTGGTGCCAAAAAGGTTGGGGACCACTGTGGTAGAGGATACAAAAGGCAATTAACTTATCCTCACCTCAGAGGGCACACGTGACCCAAAAGCATCTGCTGCACTCTCCAAACCTGATGCCTTGTCTGTATTTCCTACTTAGCGAATGCAACATCTGTCAACCCTTATTCCTCACCCATGAGCTCTTCACCTCATCCCTCACCCCCGCCAACACTGCATCAACAAGTCCCACAGATTCAAACTTTCTTCATTCTGACCTCTCTTTTCCATTTCCCCTCCCACTGCCTTGATTCAGCCATCATCATTTATCTGTTTCGATTCCTGCAGAAGCTTCCTAATAAAATTCCCTACTTCCAATATCAATTCTCCAACTCACTCCACTGCCAGGGAGAGTGGCTCTTATTCCTCCCTTCTATACAATACTTACATTGTTCCCCATCATTTCAGAGGTACATCTTTGTTGCATTTATGTATCTAGATGCCCATTTTCTACCTCCAACAGTAGGCTTTTTGCAGGTAATAAACATGTTCTATTGGTTTCCAGAGGTGGCATGTCTGTGGAATGTTAGTGAGGCATTCAAGGTCCATTGCCACATAGCTCTTACATCTCCAGCTTGCTCCCTATCACTCCTGCTTTCTCCCAACTACCAGTCCCTCTACTGAGACATGCTCTCTCTCACCTCCATACCATGCCTGAGCTTTGTATCTGAATGACTCCTACCCACACCCTCCACTCTTTACCTCCCTGGATTTCATTAATTCCTACTCATCCTTCAAACTCAGCTGAACTATTGCCTTCTGCAAGAGCTCCTCCATCATTCATTCATTCCATCCCACCAGCTAGTTTAGGGAGCCTTTTTGTTCCCAAAGCACCCTGCATTTAGTGCTAATCTTAGCAGCATTTATCAGGTTTTGTGACAATAGTTTGTTATACCAGACAGAGCCAGCTACTTGACGGTGAGGATTGGCCCCAGGGTCTGGCCGAGTGCCTAGCACATAGCAAATACTAAGCACTGGCTCAACCAGTGAAATGTGCATATTCTGGAGGGAGTAAACCCCCAGCCCCCAAGCTAAACCAGTCCTCCAGACAAGTATTGTTTGGCCCACACAGTTCCTGGCTGAGAGGACAAACAGGATTGATCCAGGTTAAGACTTTCAAGACTGATGACCCAGAGTTGGCCTCCATTCTCTTTGGTTACCTGTCTAGCTAGCCAGAGATGTACACAGGAAACATCAGACCAAGGACACAAGTGACCACAGCTCCCTGGGTGCACTCAGTCCCTTACAGCAGTACCTCAACTGTAACTCCAGGTCTCAGTAGTCTGCACAAAAATGGGGGTCAGAGCACCAGAACCACCCTAGGCTGTTTTTTATCCCAGGCCAGGGAGGCTCACAGTGTGGAGTGGGGAAGGTGGCACATCGGTGACAGCCCACCCAATTTTTCTTCCTTCCTGCACCAACGGGTCTTTTCAAACTGTACATTCAGCAGACCTGACCATGGCCACACACGAACATTTACAAATCAGAAACTCCACATCTACATTTTTAAAATCCAGATTTCCATTTTCCCTTGAAAAATCCATAGATATGGCAACACTGAACATTTACTCTCATAACAGTTGCAACTTCCTCCTTTAGATTAGCATAAATTCTATCCAGTTTGCCACACTCCCCATCTGTCTTTTATCTGGACCAACGAATTATTTCCATTAACAGCCATGCTTCTATAGTCATCTGAGTCTGCAAATTCCAAACTGCTGTCCTGTTGTCTTATTTGATTCCTCACAGCAAGTCTAGGGATGGTGGTAGGCATACAACTATCCTCCCTTTTAGAGATGAAGAAGGTAAGAACCAGAGAGATGGCTGGCCTCGTAGGTCACACAGCTTGTTAGCAATGAAGACATGACCCAAACCTAGATCTTGGGACTTGTGATTTTTCACCACCCCATGCCAGTTATCATATACCCAACTGTTGCTTGCTCCTTTCTCTAAAGTACTTCATTTATGTCTCAAGGATGCATGTAATGCTTTAACGGTGTTGCTGTGAAACAGTCGGCAGGCCTACGGACAGATTTTGTTATACACACTTCTCAGCTGAGCTAGCCAAATAAGGACCAGTGTAGGGCTGACAAGATGGACGGAGCGAACTAGACCTCCATTCATTAACTCTTTATGACAATCCTGTAAGGTAGGAACTATTATCCCCATTTTATGAGTGAAGAAGTTGAGGTCCGGAGAGGTTAAGCGAATGCATTCTTTGGTTCTATTGGCTGTTGAAACAATGACATACTTCAGTTCCAGCTGGTAAAGGGCCCCTGCCCTGAGCTGCTTGAGTGCCTTCTTCCCCACCCTGGCAGCGCCCCCAGGATTCACACAGTCTAGCAGTGTTAGGGTTAATTCCATATCTGCCACAGACTGCGGTTCCAGGAACTTGTGGCAGCCACACCTCCAGTGTTAATTCTAACTGGTTGGTGCCTGGAAGGATGCTGAAAATTTTTTGAATATTTCACCTGAATAAAAGGTTTGCATTCTTAAGATAGCCACTTTTAACGTAATGGCAAATGCACCCACTCTACCAAGAGCCCAAACTAATCAGCAAGAATTTAGCCAAGACTTGAGGAGATGTAGAAGACTATTAAATGGACCAAAGAGATGTGCTCAGCACTGACTAAAGTCAAGGTCCCAACATGTTTTCTGCCTTCACAACCCTAAGGAATGCCATGAAATTTCAGCAGTTACAACAGTGACTCTCAGGGCCTGCAACCAAGAGAGGGAGTGGGAATCATGGAAGCAGCATCTCAGAAGGAAAGGGCATGTATAATGAGAAAGCATCCCCATCCCCACCTCAGTGCCCAAAGGATGGAGTTACAGCCTCTCTGGCAGGCTGTCAGAGTGACTGCAAAACTTTCTGGGCAAAAGCCAGGGGCAGGTCCAGGAGCTCACAAGCTATGGTGATGTTCTTGCCCAGAGGGGAAAAATGCCTGCACCCTTTACCCCACCTCCCAAAAGCCTGTCTGTGGAATGCTCCCTGGCAGTTGATAAGCACTCAAATTTCAGCAGGGAATAAAGGTTAGTTTCTTTCTGAATAATCTTCATCCTTCGGTGGCAGGTTTGGATGTCACAGAAACCTCAGCAAGCCACATTTCTCTTCACAGGGGATAGGTCTCCTACTAAAGGCACATCTCAGGGTCAGGGAAGCCTGCAGCCAGGGAGAAAGTTGGTCATGCTCACCTTCAGTGACTGCCATCTTGGTCTTTGGGGTCCCCTGTAGCTGAGTTGTACCTTCCTACTATCCTTCCTACCTCCAATATCTCAACTCACTTTCTGAAGTGTGGTACCTATTCATAACATGGTATTAACAGCTTAAGGCACTACACTCTCAATTCCAAAGGTTATGTGTATTTTCATATAACAGCTTTATAGAGATATAATTCGCATACCATAAAATTCACCTTTTTAAAGTGTATAATTCAAGGCTGATTAGAACAACAGTCCCCTTATTTGCCAGGGATAGATTCCAAGACCCTTAGTGGATGCCTGAAACCATGAATAGTACTGAACCCTATAATATAGTGTTTTTTCCTATTCATATGTACCTAAACTTTAATTTATAAATGAGGCAACATATCAACAAAACAGAATTTTAATATACAGTAATAAGTTATATGAATGTTGTCTCTCTCAAATCTGACTGTACTACACTCACCCTTCTTGTGATCAATCTTATAAACAAGACAGCTACTAAGTATCTGCATGAGCAGATAGTATATACAGTACGGATGCGCTGGACAAACAGATAATTCATGACCCAGGTGGGACAGAGAGGTACGGTGCAAGATTTCATCATGCTACTCAGAAGAGTGTGAAACTTAAAACTTATGAATTATTTCTGAAATTTTCCATTTAATATTTTCAGACTGCAATTGACAGGTTACTGAAACCACAGAAAGCAAAACCATGGATAAGGGTGGGCTACTGAATGTTCAGAGGTGCAACTACTACCACTCTAATTCTAGAGTATTTTCAAGACCCGAGAAAGAATCCCCTTACCTATGAGCAGTCACTCCCTATTTCTACCTCCTTCAGCCTCTGGCAACCACTAATCTACTTTACTTCTATAGATTTATCTATTCTGGATATTTCCTGTAAATGGAATAATATGTGGTCTTTGGTACCTGGTTCCTTTCATTTAACATTGTGATTTGTTTTTTTTTTTTTTTTTTTTTTTGAGACGGAGTCTCGCTCTGTCGCCCAGGCTGGAGTGCAGTGGCCGGATCTCAGCTCACTGCAAGCTCCACCTCCCGGGTTTATGCCATTCTCCTGCCTCAGCCTTCCGAGTAGTTGAGACTACAGGCGCCCGCCACCTCACCCGGCTAGTTTTTTGTTTTTTTTTTTTTAGTAGAGACGGGGTTTCAACGTGTTAGCCAGGATGGTCTCGATCTCCTGACCTCATGATCCGCCCATCTCAGCCTCCCAAAGTGCTGGGATTACAGGCTTGAGCCACCGCACCCGGCTAACATTGTGATTTCAAGGATTATCAATGTTGTACAATGTATTGGCATTTCATTCCTACTTACAGCTGGATAACATACACTTACATAGCTACATCGTATTTTGTTTATCCACTCATTGGTTGATAGACATTTGGGTTCTTTCTCATTTTGGCTATTATGAATAATGCTGCTATAAACATTCATGGCAACTCTTAGGTTTAACCTTTGAGGGACAGCCAAACTCAAAAGTGACTCATCATTTTATATTCCCACCAGCAATGTATGACGGTTCTGATTTCTCCACTTCTTCATCAATACCTATCTTTCTTATTCTAGTTATCCTAGTGGGTGTGAAGTCGTATCTCATTGTGGTTTATCTTGACAGCTCTCTGATGGAAATGTTAAGCATCTTTTCATGTGCTTATTGACCACTGTATATTTTCCTTGGAGAAGAGTCTATTTAGATCCTTTGCTGATTTTTTAATTGGATTTTTTTTTTTTTTTTTTTAGTATTGAGTTAAGTTTTTTATATATTCCAGATACAAGTCTCTTATCAGACTTAGTATTTCCAAATATTTTCTCCCATTCTGTGGGTTGTCTTTTTACTTTCTTGATGGTGTCCTTTGAGGCACAAAAGCTTTTTTTGATAAGTCTAATTTATCAAATTTGTTTTTTGTTGTTGCTCATGCATTTGGTGACATAGCTAAGAAGTGTTGGGAGCTTCTAAAAGGAATCAGCTTCAGATCTTGTTTCCACTAACACTGGGAAAGTCACAAAAGAGTTTTCATTCTCAGGAAAAAAATTAATTTGATTAAGAAATATTTAAGATATACAAAAAGGTACAATGAATAACATACATTTGTGTCTTTGCTACCCAACTTACAAAATTTTACCGATAAAGCTGAAGTCCTCTGTGACCCCTCTGTTCCCCTTCCAGAGGCAACTATTACCCTGAATTTGGTGTTTATTATTCTCATGCATGTTTATACTCTTACTACATGTGTATGTATCCTTTATCAGTATGCAGTATTATACTGTCTTTTTAAATTTCAAACAAATGGCATGTAGTGCATATTCTGCAACTTGCTTTTTCTCTGCCCTAAGTGAAGCAGAGAAAATGGGCAGGAAAACCAGAAAATTGAGGTTTTGTTTTTCTGAACAGTTAAAAGGTTCTAATTTGAACCATTTTTTTGAAAAATCTGCTCTCCCAAAGTCTACCTATGTAAATCCAAATACACAGTTATTCTTCTATCAGTTTTCCCATCTGTAAAATTAGGATAATCTGTACTTCTTACCCCATCTGAAATTTTTGAAATAAACATTCTTTTAAAACTTTGAAAATAGCTTGTAGAAATTCAAGGTTCTGCGGGTGTTAGTCATCCAATGCCTTCCCAAGGCTTAAGTGAGATCATAGAACTATAGTCCTTTGAGCAGTTTTTTGGAGTAAGCAGCTCTCTTGAGTTACTGTTTGAAAAGCCTGATGGCTCGGCAGAACAATGAATCATCCCCTAAAATCGCACAGCCTTTTACTTTCCAAAAATAAACCTGAGACATTCTTCATTTTACAGGTGCAGAAATCAAATCCTTTAGCAGTCACTTGGCCTTTCTGGGATCTCCTGTTCCCTGGGTTAGGCCTAAAGTCACTCACCTGGCCTCTGGTCTAACCCTCTCATGTCGCAGAATTCAAGATCCATCCTCAAGTCAGATGTGCTCGCTTTAGAATCCGTCACAAAAGTGCGGGCTGAACAGTCCACTACACTTTACCTTTCCACTCTCAGTATGGAGCAATCATGAAAGAGGAACAGATGTGACTCTGATATGTCAATTACCAAAGCACAAAAGAAAAAGCTGGTATCTTCTAAAAGCTTCAGCAAGGCCAATGGGGAAAAAAAATTTAATAAAAAAGAAAAAGCTGGCACCAAATAGCTTCCTTCACTAAAGAGTAAGAAGTTAGACAGATATAATTTACAACCAAGGTGTGTCCCCAACAGCAGGCCAGAGTCTATGAACAGATTATACCACCTGCTGCTGCCACACTTCCTTTCTGAGGGCTGACTTCGCTGCCAGCACTGACTCCCATGATTCACCCTACTCTACCAAATGGGTCCTCAAGGCTTGGCAGGGAATCCTCATCACACAGAGGGATCCCTGCCTAAAGCCATTTCCACCTAGAAGGCATGTCATGTGTGGAGCAGTACATGGATTAAACCAACAGAGAGTATCAAGTGAATGGGTGCTCTTTCCCAATTTCTGACACTCATGATCATTACTTGCATCTTTTTCTGAGCTCAGTGTTCCTACCACTACTTACTGTTGCTTTCTTCTGCTCCAGGCAGATTCTCCCAGCTGAAGCTCCACTGTAGGCCAGAACTTCTCTAATTCTATGAATCAGTGCTTTCAATCATGGAATCATGGGAAAAAAAAAAAAAAAAATTCGTGCCTACCAATGACCTAGGAGGATCGCTCTTTCATAGAGCACTTGGTTCCAAGTGCGGTTAAAACAAAACCTAGAAGAAATTCACTTTACTTTGGTTGCAAAAATGGAGCTGAAGAGATACATATATATTTGGTAAAGACTCTTTATCTGTAATTTTTCTGATTAGACTATAATTATAAATAGCTGGTATCTACTCTGAAAAACAAACTAATAAGGGAAGGAAAGGCCAAATGCCTGCAAAAGAACAAAGAAGCAGCCCAAATGAGATAAAGCACTAGCTACAGATTATATTACTTACTTGTGCCTAGTTTCTTCTTCAAAAAGCAGCATCCAAGGGCAAAAGGGTTCAAACGTGAGATCCTAGGTAAACTATTTCCTTCTAGAGTCAAAGAAGAGTTTTCCTTTTTTTTTTTTTTTGAGACAGAGTCTTGCTCTTGTTGCCCAGGCTAGAGTGCAGTGGCACGATCTTGGCTCGCTGCAACCTCTGCCTCTCGGGTTCAAGTGATTCTCCTGCTTCAGCCTCCTGAGTAGCTGGGATTACAGGCCCCCACCACCACACCCAGCTAATTTTTGTATTTTAGTAGAGACGGGGTTTTGCCATGTTGGCCAGGCTGGTGTCAAACTCCTGACCTCAGGTGATCCACCCACCTTGGCTTCCCAAAATGCTGAGATTACAGGTATGAGCCACCGTGCCCGGCCAGTTTCTTATAGGTACGAATATGTCTACGTCTCAGATACAGGGTGGTATAAAAGAACCATTTCAAAAATCTAAAGATATTTCCTACTTGTTAATATTGTGTTTCCTAATTGTTAATAGATCATTTTCCAGTACAAGCAGAACTAAAAATTCTTGAAGAAAACTACTTCTTGGGAGTAGTTTTGCAAGTAACCTTGCAAGGATACAGCTCTTGCTTTGAAACTCAGACATCTTATAAAGATAAGACTTGTTAACAAAATAGAATCCACTTTCACATTCAGAAGGTAACCTGGAAACTGCTCCAGGTACCACTTAATTAACTGAAGCAGATAGGAAAAAAATAAAAAATAAAAAAAATAAAAAACCTCAGAAGATATCATTGTTTAAATACACTCTATTTTATTTTGTCTTAAAATAGTTTAACCTTTATGCTACAGACTTATTTCAAAAAACAGAAAATCTTATCTTGCACCAAAAAATATATATATAACACTCTGTTTTATTATTTTTTCTCCAAAGACCATTAAATACTAAAGGGAAACAAAAACTAAATAATGAATGTAAAGAACCAATTTTGTTTTAAAACTAGAGTTGCACATTTGAAAACATTAATTCTAAGCAATGATTTGTCGTCACTGCATCAAGTCCACACTCACACTCCAGCAACAGCAGATCCATTAACTGCCAAGTGCATTGGTTCCTAGCCATACAATGGCTAACATTTCATTTTCACGGTAAGAGGAGCAAAAGGCTTCAATGGCCTCTGTACTCTTTAAAAAACAAAACAACAACAAAAATATTTCCTAGTTATCCAGTGATTTTTTTTTTAAGATCACTACTTTTTAAAATTTGTTAAGAGAATAAGAAGTAAGTAGTGTTTTAAATAAAATGAAAAAATACAACAGCATCAGACTAAAATACGTGATTATTTTAAACAAACAGTGCACAATCTGAGGAAGTTTGGTTAGGGAACAATCATTTTTATATCTACATGGAAGTCACATCATACACATATTGGAGAACAGGGATTGGGGTGCTTGCTTTGTCTTAAAAAAAAAAAGTTTAAAACTAAAAGACAAAATAGTGTCCCCAGCTTTTCAAAAACCTTTGTGACAGTATGAAAAGCAGGTAACAAACTTATTTTAAGTTAGTTATGGTGCTAATCTACTAAAAGTAAAGATGAACAAATGACTAAATTAGTAAACCAGACGATTCATATTGATAATTGATAATAAAAGCAAAGTTTATGGGATGTTTGATTGCCAAAAATAAACTGAATGAAATAAACTGAATAAAAAAGTATGCATTATTCATTCAGTCTGGCCCCTACCATCAAAATGAAAACACAATTACTGGAGAGCAGCAATTATAGGTTACATGGCAGTCATGATGATGCAACAGCTAGGTCACTGCTCTGTTTTTCACAAATCGGAGGGAATGGAAACTTTACCAAGTCAGTGGCATAAACCAATCTGTGACCCACGTGTACCATTTTAGCAGAGCGATTACTCTGAAGACAATGTCCTGTGAAGCATAAAGAACTACTTATGCTACCAAACGTAAAACTCTGATTAAGAAAAATCCCTTTAAAATAAACTTCAAATGTCACAGGAGTTGTATACCACGGAATTGTATCATTAATACCTTGCCTGAAACCACAGTCTCCACTCTTCTGGAAACAGCAATGAAAGGAGAGTTGAAACAGTCTCCCTACAGTTATTAGGGAAATATCCCGACCTAGTAGGGGAGAACTGTCTATCTCCACCATCCCTTCCCCTCCCCTCTTCATCTTAATATCCAAATCTCTGTTCTGGTCCATTAAGTCAGGCAGTTGGGAGCTGGACTACGAATAAGTGAGGGAAAAGTGCAAGCTGACATAAAGGCAAAGGGCCAGAGAAGAGACTGGTTACAGCTCCACTCTGTTCCTCATCCACAGTGCACACAGCACACCAACTCTGTAGAGGATGACTATTAGGGACTATGAAGAAAATATGTCACGGGAAATCACCTGCTGTGTGGAATTGGGAAAAAAAAATATGTGGTTAACATAAGAACAGGTCATGCAAAAACATTCATTAAAATGGGCCTCTGCCCTGATAGTGGGGGAAAAAAACAAGCTGCAAAAACTTCAAGTCACATAATCCACTCTATTCTCTTCTCTATGATTTTCCTGGAAAACACAGACCAGAAATTGTACATTTCTGCTTTGTCTAGTATTTTAATTCAAGTCAAAAACTATGTGTAACAGTAAAATTCAATAAATTAATCCTAAAGTAAAATGTGAAGGTCCAAGGATACACCAGTAGTGAATCTTCAGACGGTCCTACTTTGCTCTGGCCTCTGGGTCTTTGGTTTTTGTCTAGAATTGTGGCCGTGTGAGAGACTGATTTGCTAAAATTGGAGGTTCATGATCTTAAAAGCCTGATCTAATAAAAGCAGGAAAAAAAAAAAAAAACTGACGAAGGACAGAGGCCAGATCAAATGAGATGTTATCAGAGAAGATCAAAGAAGAAGGAATATATAGGAGAACTAATGCAACAAGAAGGGTAAAGGAATAAACTTGTCTTTACAAAACAAAAAACAAAAAAAAAAAAAGAAGAAGAAAGAAGAAGAAGAAAGAAGAAAGAAGAAAGAAGAAGAAGAAGAAAGAAGAAGAAGAAGAACAGGCCAGGCAGGTGGAGGCAGGCAGACTCCGATGCGTGCTTATGTGGGGTGTGTGTCATTCATCTCAGCAGCCCCCAGAGCACCCACCCCTCACAGTGCCTTATGCAGAGCAGGCACTTGGTAAATTTGTTTTGCTGAATGAAAACTGAAAATGGTAGTTCTCATACTCTTATGATAAGAAGAGCCACCAGGGGATTTGGAGAGAGAGGCAAAGGGCCATAGTAATGGTAACAATGGAAACAAACACACACAAAAAAAGCAAACAAAACCATGAAAACAAAAGTGAAGTCTTCTAAACCAATATTACTTCACTCCCCCTGTGCAGAATAGTGTTCTAACTCTAGGTATTGCTTTTAAAAGAATTCACTAGTAACTACAACATATTATAAGAAAGAAGGTAGTAACTAATGCCACAAAATTCCAATGCTGGCATTTCCTGAATTCCCTGAAGCTCCTACTACCCTTTGCTAATCCTTTTAGATACTGTAAAACTTACCAATTAACGTGCTTTGCATCTGACTTCTTATGGTACATTCTGATTCTTCTTATGGTATTTTTTTTTCTTAGAAGATAGAGGAGAAAAATACCCAAATACAACATCAGGTCCACTTCATCTCGGATGTTAAACAGTTGTTGCTACATACTCTTTATATAGAGACCAGCTATGAAAGACAGCACTTTCCTCTCAGATTTGCAAGTGCCTGTAGCCTCAGAGGCCACGTAACTTTTCATATTCTTCCCAACAGGTTTCTATGTTCACCCGTTATTTGACTAAACCAGAAAAAAAAGCCGAGGGAGAGAGATTTTTCCCACTGAACTCTTAACACTTTCAGATGCCCAGAAAACCTCATGGTGGGTATCTATCTGAAATGCCTCTGTCTCCAAGGAGACATTTTGCAAAGAGTTATTAATTATTGCAACAAGGAGACCAACTAAGTCACCTTAGTAGTATTTATAAACACAAAGGGACATGTCAATTATCTGTGCTGTGGGAAGTCAACAGGAGCAAACTCAGGAAAGAAGGCAGAAGACTTAAAATAAAGAAAAAATACTTTTAATACTTCTGTCTTCTATTTTTAAGGACAGGTTTTTAAATGCACATGCCCTACTAGGTGCCAAAAAGGACCTGACTGATATGTGTGCGAATGCCCTAAGATGGAAGTGCCAATGGGGTGGGCAGATAGTGGTCAAGTCTAGATATTAATTTCATTATACAGAAAAATAAATACAAGATTGAAAAACTGAAACCCATTTTGCCTAGCAATTAAAATATTATTCTAAAAGGAAGGCAGAGTTTCCTAAGATTAAAAGTCACCAAGTAAAATAAAGCTGTCTAATAAAACTCATCATTCTCATATTCCTACTGAGTGAAGGAAGAAATTCTTTTCTCTGTGATAAGTTATTTTCCTAAGTGACTTTAAAAAAAGGGGGAAGAGGAGGGAATTTTCCATGAGTTTGAATCCTACAAATGCCACAAACAGCTTCTGAAGCTGAAGCTATGACAATGAACTTCCATGTCACAAAGGATGAGGAAGTGGAAGGGAACAGTGCAGAGGAAACACAGTGACATTGTATTACAGTAGGTATTTACGCCTGCTATCCTCATCCAAGGTAAGGTCAACAACTTCTGCTGGTGAAGCCCAAGTCTGCTGGGGAGTCACAGCAGTCCATGACTGTGTTTGCCTGGTGCTAACATACTGCGTGCCCGAGCCATGCTTCCATGAAGAAACACTCTGAATCACACCACCTCGAGGATGAACACACCTGCAAATGAGATGAAGAACAAAAGCATGGTTAATTCCACTACGGGAAAAACAGAAGACAATATGACCTCAGTTGTACTGATCAACATTTTTACTAAGATAAACCTAGTATGCAGGTTCATAAAATCCACAATCAATATCCTTCCCTCCATCTCTGTCTCCCTCTCTCCCCACCCCACGACACTCCACTTGGTCCCTCTCTCAGTTTAGCCTTAAAAAGGCCAAGGATCTTATCTCAGCCGGAAACTCCTGAGTTGTGTCTAGATTAGACACTGACCATGGGTGAGAGGATGTTTCTCTGGACTCATTTATACCTCTGGGATCTTCATGACAGTGCAACACATAAATCCAGAACAAAGTTAAGATGCCCAAACAATCTTGGTCTGAACAAACCAAACAGTAAGAAAAATAGTTAAAACTTAAAATAAGCTTTATAATTGGTAATAATGGCTTCAAAGACAGTGACAGTAATACCCTTTTATAGATTAAATTTCTGAAAGTCTGTCAGTAACAGATCATGAATAAAGGATCAATTTCCCTTGTCCTGAAGGTCACAACAGAAGCACTTGGTTCATTCAACAGAATCGCTTATAATTTGGTTCCGTGAAAGTAACACAGCTGAATCTTCAGTTTAGATCCACTAAAAGGGTTCTATCAGAGGGACAGAACTGCCTTGCTAGCAAGTCATACCAAGAGTTCACTGAAATAAAATTGTTTCAGAAACACTGACAGTTTGAATTCCATATTCCAGTCAAATGATAGAATTGTGAACCTCCAGGCCAAAACACTAAGTTCTGACTCAAATGAGAGGAAGGCAGGCAACTCATGAGACCAATGCTATGTCCTCTCATCTAAACTTCCTGAGCAGATGTTAGGTAGCATACGTGAGAAGTAATAAGTGGCATGAGTCCAGTCACTAAACTACCACAGTGGCTCCTGAGCAGCTGTCTGACGATCTGTAAGCAACAAATAATGCTGGGCCACTTGAGAATTTCGGCTTTGATTTAATGCTACCTAAACTCCCAGGTTCAAAAGAACATTCAGGTAATAATGGACAAGATTCAGTTGCAAAACTACCCCAAGGACCCTTAAGCTCCTGCAAACATGCCCTACTCCTACAAAGGCTTAACCTGATAACTTCTCCCTTATTAAGAAAAGTTCCTAAGAACAGAACTTTCAGGGCCAGAGCAGAGGGCAGAATGCAAATTTGTTACAGTACCAGAAGCCCATCATCTGTCCAGAGACGGGCTAAGTAGTTACTAACCCAGAGGCTACTACCTTTTCAAAGATTAGCTAGCGAAATAAATAGGGACATTAAAATAAGGGACATAAAGCCCAATGTCTAATTCATATCTGTTCAACCCACTATATAAATTCATATTAAATGACCATGTAGTCATGGAAAAATGTCAGCCAAAGGAGTCCATTCAACATTTATAGAAACGGTTTTGAGGACTGAAGGCCAATGAAACACTACGTTTTCTAAGCGGTTTCACATATATTATCTCACTGGACAATTCGACAGACCTATGAGGTGAGCATGGAATTTACTATCCTCACTCTACAGAGAGGGAAACTGAGGCTTAAACAGGTTACATGATTTGCTCAGACTCACAATGCTTGAAAGTCATAGGCCAAGGAACACAGGTCTGATTTTGGGTCCAATGCTTTCCATATCATGTTGCTGCTTTACAGATATGTGTATCAAATTGGGTGTGGCAAAACACAGCGAAAATCATCAGAATACAGATAGGCCCAAACTAACAATTTAGAAGTATAAAGTTACTTGACAATTCAAAAGCTCACCTGTACAAGCACTAATTGAAGTCAAGCTGGCTAGAAATCTGGTAAGAATTCAGGCAATGAATGAGTGGCAAAGAGAGTCAATGTAATCTTTGGCAGAATTTCTAAAAATATCTTCGAAGTAAAAGTAGTATATAGTCCCAATTGTTTATCTGTATTGCTCACTAAGTAATCATAAAATGTAACATCAGGCAATGGCTTTTTTAAAAATCTGATCTAATCTGTTTATCATACAGAAGAAAAACCCTAGGCCAAAAGACAACCACCTAGGCTCTTAAACAAGTAAGGTATAGAACTAGAATAAAATCAGGTCTCCACTCAATGGTTTATTTTCCACTGAATAAGAATGCCTTCTTCAGGCTATACCTGAAGTTACTATAGCATGTTTGACTGAGAGAAGCACTGCCTGGTTCCCGGGGCCATTCAATAAGCAGCAAAGAAGAGTCTAGAAAGTGTCTGGCATAGGAAAAGAACTGGGAGAGTGAGAGGTTTAGAGACCATATCTCCTACTGAGGAATGGCTGAAGGAGACAGAATACGAGACAGGGCACTTCAACTATCTAAAAATAGATCACTTCTGTAGTTATGTTACAAATGGTTCCAGTTACCAAAAACCAGCTTAGGCTACTTTAAATAATAAAGAGAATTTATTAGAAGGACACTGGGCACCTCAAAGAGCCTAAGATGACAGAATAACGCCTAACCCTATTTCTCCTACTTCAAAATTTTAGATTATCTGGAGAATGTGATGATACTACCTTTGGTCAAAAGCTTTCCTAACTCTAATTATTAATAGTTGTACATGGAATTCCCAAAGACAGGAGAATCACTGTGAGACGGAAGCCACCATGAAAGGTACTATTTCATGCTCAAGGTAAAACTACTGAGAGCATGCTAAGAACCATGAATCAGTTTTTAGAAGGCAAGTTTCAGATAATCATTGCTATAGAACAAAGCCACTAAGAAACAGAATGAATTGCCTTTTAAGAACTCAAGTAATTGCTGAGGCATCTGTCAGGAATGTTAAGGAAGATTTTAAGATGCCCTCCAAGGTCAACAGTGACTTTAACATTTGTTCAAAAACAGGCAAAACAATCATTAAAAGTCAGAATAGGCTGGCACGGCGGCTCATGACTCTAATTCCAGTACTTTGGGAGGGTGAGACGGGAGGATGGCCTGAGCTCACAAGTTCGAGACCAGCATGGACACCACGGTGAAACCCCATCTCTATCAAACACACACACACACACACACACAATTAGCTGGGTGTGGTAACAGGCACCCGTACTCCCAGCTACTCGGAAGGCTCAGGTGGGAGGATGGCTTGAGCCTTGGCGGTCAAAGCTGCAGTGAACAGAAATTATGCCACTGCACTCCAGCCTGGGTGGCTGAGCTTTGTCTCAAAAAAAAAAAGTCAAGATAGTAGTTACAGGGGAAAAGAGAAAGGGGAGGTTGTAATTAGAAAGTAGTGCAGAGTGGCTGAGCGTGGTGGCTCACGCCTGTAATCTCAGCACTTTGGGAGGCCAAGGCAGGTGGATCACAAGGTCAGGAGATCAAGACCAGTCTGGCTAACATGGTGAAACCCCGTCTCCACTAAAAATACAAAAAATGAGCCAGGCGTGGTAGCATGCACCTGGAGTCCCAGCTACTCCGGAGGTTAAGGCAGCAGAATCGCTTGAACCCAGGAGGCGGAGGCTGCAGTGAGCTGAGATAGCGCCACTGTACTCCAGCCTGGGTGACAGAACGAGACTCCGTCTCAAAAAAGAAAGCGCAGCATGACTTCTGTGTTTTGATCTGAGTGCTTGTTACTTGGGTATAAGCAGTTTGCAAAAATTAAAGGTACATTATTAGTTACCTGTACGTGTTATTAGCCAATAAAATATTCACAAAAATCATTTACTTTAATGATCTCAAACACACTGAATAAAATGGGAGTTAGGAGATGGATGAGGACAGAACAAGGCTTTTAACACATTATTTTTAAACCACAGAGGGAAAAAACAGTCCATCTAGTAAACAGAAGGGTGCTAGAGAAATATTTCAACTATTTTATAAGACAGTATACATTACACAAAAATGTATACCAGATAGGGAAAAAATTCCAGGAGAAAGAGGGAGCACAACAGTTGTTAAGCCTCTGGAGTGGTCCTATAACAGATGTAAGAGGCTCAAAATTTTGTGAGACAACATAAAAAATAAAGAGTTTCATGTATTATCACATATGCTTTTTCTGTATCATGAAAGATACGAGGTAGGAACATACTCAACTGGTTTTCAATTGGTCCAATCAATTGTATTACTAATCTGTATTAGTGCAGATACAGGCTTTGTTCTCACAAAGCGTTTAATCTGCATACAATTGGTGACAGGTATGAAACACAACCTAGAGCCATATTTTGCATTTTATAACCAAGAAAATGTTTGGGTCTCGCTTCCCAAAATGTTGGGGAAAATACATTATAAACAATATGGTATGACAGAATAATTTCCTGTTCTTCGTACACTAATATCAATAGAAAGGCTGCACAGTGGAAATGAAGTGTGTGCGCGGACACACGCACAGAGAAGGCTCTGATGATCAACTTTTGATATAGTTAGCTTACTATTCTAAGAAAACAACATTAAAAATTAATCATTTTTACTCTCATTTATAGACAGCCTGAAGGTGACCTCTTAGATAACATTTCTACTTCTTTTTCCCAACTGAAGAGGAAATGAATCCTTGTGATTGTAGGGAAACACTCATTTGTCTCCCTAGTTTTTTTGGAGTTAATGTTAGCAACAGGGCCGGGCATGGTGGCTCAAGTCTGTAATCCCAGCACTTTGGGAGACCAAGGCGGGCAGACTGCCTGAGCTCAGGAGTTTGCGACCAGCCTGGGCAACATGGTGAAACGCTGTCTCTACTAAAATACAAAGTTAGCCGGGCATGGCGGCGTGCGCCTGTAGTCCCAGCTACCCAGGAGGCTAAGGCAGGAGAACTGCTTGAACTCGGGAGGTGGAGCTTTCTGTGAGCCAAGATCACACCACTGTACTCCAGCCTGGACAACAGAGTGAGACTCCATCTCAAAAACAAAAAAGTTAGCAACTGGTCCTATGAAGCAATGAGTCTCAAACACAGCTTCCTACACCAATTATTTTGCTGAGGAATAACCCAATATTAACACCAATGATCACAGGATTAACAGACTAGAATGAGGTCCTCAGAACAGGTATCAAAAGGAACTGTTCCAACACAGTTTCAAAACATACAGATCTGGGCTATATGTATTCATCTTCCTAGAGCAATTACCAATGAGGTCGGTAGAAGGAAACAATAACAGGACCAAGAACAAAAAAACTTACTGGCCTGAAGTTTGTAAATTAAGAGTTTTGGCAAAATTAAGTGGGCACAGAAGAACTAGAGATGCTGGGAAAGTCTCCATCTCACTAGAAAAGAGCATCTGTGAAACTGGACTGTCCAAAAATTAACATCTGGAAATAACATTTAGGTAACACCAGGAGTTTAACACAGCAATACAAGGCAATCATAAAATACGCGTTCAACCATTAGTTCAGAAAGCATGCTTTCTAGTCTAGGACTAGGAGATACACAAAAGAGAAATGAATACATCAAAATCTAAAATAAAAATAACTATCAAAAAAGGTGGGGGCGGGGAGGCACATCACAACTAGAATTACTGAGTGCAAAGGCCAAGCAAAATGCTTCCAATATGGAAAAATGGCACCCAATACAAGTCAGGACAGCCACAATTCCAGAGAACAACTCAAGAACCAAATCTGAGTTCTTAAAAACTCTTAAAAACCCAACAACAATGTAGAATATGAAAAGAAAAAATAAGAACAGGACAACTAAATCCAAACAAAACATCTACTTTATACATGTAAATCAAATGAGAACAAAAAGATGTGGATCAAAACCTAAAACCTTTTTCCAAGCGATAACCCTGCCAGAAGCACATCAATACTTCATAACTGCAACCCTAGACCTGTAAAAGAAATAAATTCCAGATGAGATACAGGCAGCCAAGGGGCAACTCTGAAGCAACCAACAAGAAAGCCTCTTCTCCTACTTGCTTCTCAGCTTTTTAATCTCAATGTCTGAAAGATTATCAGGCTACTGATACAGAAGCTGCTGGGGGAAATAAATGTTGGAAAGACTCAGTCCTAGACCCAAGATCAATATAAAAGACACCCTCACAAAATAATAAAGGAGTCAGTTAAAAATACTCCAAAGAACCTGTAAACTCTGCATTCCATTATATGGACAATTTTAACCACCACTGAGGTTTTAAAATGGATGTCACCTACAAGATATGATTTCCCAGGATTCAACCAATGAGTAAGAATAAAACACAGCTTTATGCTTCAGAGCCTGTAAGAAAAAATCCTTGAAAATAATGTAATGTTATTTAAAATGTAGACAAAGTCACTTTGTTCAAGTGTAGAATAGGGATTGTGTGCTAGGGGTGGGGAGAACTGAGAATTTAAATTTCCAGGTTTTAATAGAAAGATAATGATAATTGTAACTCCAGATATAAAAATGTTTTTTAAAAAAAGAAGATAAACATTTAATGATGAAGAAATATTGAACAAAGACGCTAAAAATAAGTGTGGTTCATGCTGTAACATTTCTAGGCATAAGGAAACAATAAAAAGGGAGATGAGTTAGAAATTAATAGAGAATCTGACCAAGTGGTATGTCTTAGCACAGAGTAAGAGACTAGATAAACAATACAGGTTTCTACCTATTCCTTCCCTATTTAAGTAGGAACCCATAAGTACAATGACTTAAAATTTGAAATGTAACTCAAAAGGAAGTTGGTGAATGAATGATATGTCCCTGGCACATCTGAAGATAGTTCACCCACATCAACCTGTCAGTGGGCAGGGTATCAGAGTAGGAACCCTAAAATTTAAAAATACAATAGTCTAGAAAGATCCTGACCCATGGCTTAAAAGGATAATTTATATCATAAGAAACAATGGTGAAATAAACCAAAGGCAAAAATTTGCTGATGTAAAGGAAGAAATCAGTAGTTCTAGCTTTCTCATCTGGTGGGTAAGTCGGCCTAAACAGAAAAATGGAAAAATGGAAGAGAATTTAATAGCAAAAAATTTGTAATTAAGGCAGAAGAAAAAGAGGAAAGACTGAAAATAAAATTCTTTCCCACCAGAATAGGGAAAATAATCATTAACAAAAGAAAGAAAGAAAGAAAAAGAGGCAGGGCACGGTGGCTCATGCCTGTAATCCCAGCACTTTGGGAGGCCGAGGTGGGCAGATCACCTGAGGTCGGGAGTTTGAGACCAGCCTGACCAACATGGAGAAACCCCATCTCAACTAAAAATACAAAATTAGCCAAGCGTGGTGGCGCATGCCTGTAATCCCAGCTACTGGGGAGCCTGAGGCAGGAGAATCGCTTGAACCCAGGAGGTGGAGATTGCAGTGAGCCTAGATTGTGTCATTGCACTCCAGCCTGGGCAACAAGAGTGAAACTCCATCTCAAAAAAAAAAAAAGAAAAAGAAAAAATGAAGCAGCCTTACAGGCATACTTACAGAATAAAACACAATAAATACAGAAGGCATAAATACAGAATAGAGGATGAAGTTCTAGGACAAGACTAGTTCTGAAAAAGTCAGAATTGGCCACTTTTGGGGAGATGGCATGTTAAACTACAAATTAACTCTACATCCTTAAGGTTCCAATTATTTGACTGAAAAATGCTCTCAAAGTATACTTAGATCTCACTAGAAAGGGTACCCTTAACATACATGTATCTGTATTTCATCTCCACGCTACACTTCTAAGTTTGTCTTTTATATAAGAGACAGAAGAAATGCTGGCAAATGTGCTTTATTACCTGGGTAACCAGAGTAAAATCAGATCAAAGAGCCAAGTAATGAATACACTATGCCATATACCTATTTATCAGAAAATCACAACTTCACTCTTGTGGCATGGGAGAAAAGTTGTTTGCTTTATACAAAACACACAAGTTCTAAAGTCTAAACGTTGGGGGGTGGGTGGGTGTGTGCACGTGCGGTGGGGGAGGTGGGGAGAGGAGGATGTTGCAGAATGTTTCAGAAGAATATGGCTGAAAGGGCTGGAACCAATTATTATGAACCTACCTTAAAGCAGGAGTCAGCAAATGTTTTCTGCAAAGGTATTGACTTTTCAGACAGTACATATCTTAAGGCTTTGGGGAGGACATATAATCTCTGTTGAAATGATTCAACTTTGCCAATGGAGTGCATAAACAGACATAGATGATTACACACAAAATGAACAAGCACGGTTGTTAAAATAAAACTTTATTTATAGACTAAAATTTTAATTCCTGTAATTTTCACATGTCACAAAGTATCATTCTTCATTTGATTTTTTTTTTCCACCAGCCATCTAAAAAGGTAAAAATCATTCTTAGCTCGCAGCCCAGACAAAAACAGGCAGCAGGCCAGAACTGGCCTATGAGCGACAGTTTGCTGACCCCTACCTTAACGAATGCCAAACTTCATAAAATTATGTTTATAATGCTACACACCAACTTGATGTCTTGTGGGGTTTTTTTTACTCCCAAGAAACAAGACTCCCTTAGTTATATGAACATTACCAGAAATATACTCTGTAAAAACAGACCAAAATAACTTAAAAGTTTGCTTTTAATGAGAGACAAGGAGAGGTGCTCTAGGAAACCAGTCAAAGAGGCATGATGTCAGATGCATGTTTCCCAACTGTTTGCTCCCAGTATATTTCAAGGTAAAGTGAAAGGCAAGAAAGTATGAACGTGAGAGAAAAAAGTAGTGATACTTCTGCCTTAAATGAGAAGTCTGTCAAGCTAACTAAACATTTGCTTAAAAGAAAAAACCATCAGCTCTAGTTCACAGACATGTATAGTTGAAATGTTCTTGATATGAGACAATATATAACACACTGTAAGGCTCATATCATGTCTAAGGAAAAGTATTTCTTAAGCCAAACAAAAGTGAGAGCTCCCATCATTCATTCATGCCGGCTATGCCATAAAGTCTACCATTTTCTTTTAACTTGTTTTCTGGTTAAAATAGAATTTATAACTTAAAATATCAGACTACTCCAATTAGTATCCTACCTTGCATGTTCCTGAACTCCCACAATCTCTACTTCACTATCTGAAGAGGCAATGTTAATTTCTTCATTGAGTGGTGCATTGCCAGCAGATGTTTTGTCACTTGCTAGGAATCCTGGATCCAAATGACCTGAGAGAGAAGGGGAGTAAAAAAAACAAGCACTATAATTTTATTTCTCACAAACAGTGGAAACAACTCATTGACAGATTTGTCATCTAGGTTTAGTCCCGGAAACAGAATCACCCTGTGAGAGCTTGCCACAGCAAAACTGTCAAATAAGCTGGGGCAGTGTTCTTTGTTCAAACATTGGTTTTAAAAAAGAAACAGAATACATGCTCATGATGTATATTCAAACAACACGGCAGTATATAAAAGTATGAACTCAAAGTCTCTCACTCGCTACTCCTTAGGATAAATAATGTAAATGCTTTGGTAAATACCTATATCTGTCTACCTAAACCATAATACACTCTACATATTTTATGTTGTAATGCTTTTTGCATTCAACTCCAGTCAGTTTTTAAACGACCTGCATAACCACCTAGAAGGCAGTGGGGATCTCTACTGCTTAACATTTTAATAGAACCAAACTCTAAACTAGAAAAGCCCAAAGGCACATATGGAATAATAATAGAAGTAATCTCTACTACCATATTTATACTGAGATGCTTTGTGAAAGATTTAGCGTATGTTTTCTCTAAAGAAACATAGATTTGACAAAATCTGACCCAAAACTACATCTAAAAAGAAAGACTGGAGGTAAATCACAATTTTGGCTCTGAGCAACTGAAATGTAACTTGCACATTACTGAGAGTTCTCCTTAGAAACAAACCACAAACTCTGGAAAAACATAACAGTTTGTGGCACTGGGGCATGTAAGGACTTCTTCTGTAAGAGTCTTTCCAAAGCATGTATTATATGATGCAATAAAACACATTTTCCAACATCACAGAAAACATGAGCTTCACAGAACTCTCAATAATGGCTAATGGCATGGCATCAAAGTACGTGGCTCTAAAAACAATTCTAGCAACAGCTCAAATAAATCGGCCTATGTACCAGCTCTTAAATGTTCTGATTTAAAAGGGTGAATTTTAGAATACCTAGGAGTTAACACAGAATAAACAGAGTTGCAATGAGTACAAATTCCCATTTACTCTCTAAAGGGTATTTTTATTTAAATATATTATGATCTGATACAAAATTATTTCCCATATCAAAAAAAAAAAAAATCTACACGACACCTAACCTAAACTAAACCAATGTAAAGAAAATAAAATTTTGGCTCACGCCTATAATCCCAGCACTTTGGGAGGCCAAGGTGGGTGGATCACAAGGTCAAGAGATCGAGACCATCCTGGCCAACATGGTTGAAACCCCGTCTCTACTAAAAATACAAAAATTAGCTGGGCATGGTGGTGCGTGCCTGTAGTCCCAGCTACTCAGGAGGCTGAGGATAGAGAATTGCTTGAACCCAGGAAGCGGAGGTTTCAGTGAGCCGAGATCGCGCCACTGCACTCCAACCAGGCAACAGAGGGAGATTCCGTCTTAAAAAAAGGAAAACAAAGAAAATTTTACATACAACTCTCTTCTCCCTTCACTCAACCCAATGCTTCAAGGTTATTGAGAAATCTTGTACTTTTTTTTTTTTTTTTTTTTTTTTTTGAGATGGAGTCTCGCTCTGTTACCCAGGCTAGAGTACGATGGTGCAATCTCAGCTCACTGCAACCTCCGCCTCCGGGGTTCAAGCAATTTTCCTGCCTCAGCCTCCCAAGTAGCTGGGATTACAGGCGTCCGCTACCACATGCAGCTAATTTTTTGCAATTTTAGTAGAGATGGGGTTTCGCCATGTTGGTCAGGCTGGTCTCAAACTCCTGGCCTCAGGTGATCCACCCACCTTGGCCGCCCCAAAGTGCAGGGATTACAGGTGTGAGCCACTGCACCTGGCCAAATCTTGAATTTTCATACTCCTGTCACTCGAGTGTAAACCTTTTGGAAAGCTACAGACAGTCACAAAGCAAGGCTTACAACTTTTATACCTTCTGACCCTGTAAACCCATCCCTAATAATTTACTCTTTAGCCTTTAAATAAGCAAAATGTTATATCCAAAGATACTCATTACAGTGCTATGTAGCAACTTGGAAAAATGTATACTAACATATCAAGTACTACACATAACACTATAAAAATATGTAGATTCTGGGTAAAGCTGTGAAAATAATCAAGTTTGAATATGATTGTGGGTCTTTTCATAATTCTTTAGTACTATTTTTATCTTTTATTCTTCAACTGAAAATGATGCATATATGTGAAAAAATTTTAATGCTTAGAATGGCTCCTAGCTAAACGAGTGATTGAGATTATATATCACAGTCTGCATGGGTTTGTAATCCAGATCATGTGGCACTGGCAGATAGCACATATCTGGACCCTATAAGCACACAAAAGGTGGCATTCACCAGATAAAACCCTGTTTTATTAAATCTAGGGAGGCTGCCTAGATTTAAATCTAGGGAAGCTGCCTAGGCTTAAATAGAATTGGTTAAGCCTTGCTTTGGTAAACCTAGATTCTTGTTCTGATCCCTAATACCTTGTTGTGGCCAAGTCTTCATCCAATTTCTACTTCAGTGTTTTAGTTATGGCTATCCTCATGCACACTGTTCCAACTGTACTGCTAGGGAAGAATACAAAATCACAGACTCTCTTCTTTATAGCCTTCAACTTTTCCATATTCAATAATTGAAACAGTCTTTACTATTTGTTTGTACCTGCAATAAATACTTGTGACATGCTATGCACTGTGCTAAGTGCTAGAAATACTATGGGGAACAAGGCAGGCATAGTCTCTACCCTCAATGAACCTGCAATATATGCAGAGATAATAAAAAGCAGTCTATTGCACCATTGCTTCAAAACTGCTCTGATAGGGAACATTCACCAGACTTGAGGGCAATCAGGGTAGCTGAGTTCTAAAGGAAGAGTAGGCACAGGTGAGGGGAAGTGGCATATGGAACATTCAGTTGTCCTTTAAGGTATAAAAGTTTGGTGAGATTTTCGGGTAACAGTCAAAAGAGTAATAAGAAACAAGGCTACCAAAGTCAGCAGGTCAGATCATGATAAGCTGTCTGGATTTAACTTTGAGAAGTAGGAAGCCACTTAACGATTTAAGCAGAGGAGTGATGTCATCTGGTTTTGCATTTTAAAGAATTTCCTTTCAGAGTATAGAAATGAAACTGATAGCAAGCAGGACAGGAAATACTGGAGGCAACAAAATCAGTTAGACTGCTGCAGCTTCCTGGGTGAGAAATGACTGTGGCTGAACTAGGAAAAAAAACAACGGAAAATACTCTGTGTGTGTGTACGAATGGCGAGTTAGTGACGTTGGGAATTAGGCAAATGAAAGAACACAGAAAGTCAAAACGATGCTTAGGTTTCTGACTTAGGTAAAGGGATAGAGTTACAGGGCCATTCAGTGCACTAATAAAAGCTGAGGGTGGTTGCTTAGGGCATGATGATAATGTGCCTTTAATATATACAATAAGCAGTTCACATAAGTTTTCACATAAATCATGAGTGTTCATAATAGCAGGACTTGCAAGCAGAGACAGACTAAGACAGGTGCCAGGAATGTTTCAAAATGAGTGAAACTATCATGGAGTCAGTAGATGACAGTCAATGGTACAACCGGTACTGTTCTAAAGCTCAGGTCAGAGATCTAAAGAGGAAATAGACTTGTTAAATCCTCTGCAATAGGTGAGAGAATAAAGATCATCCAGAAAAGTAAAAGTGGTCTATAGAATACAACCCAAGTACTGATGAACATAAATAATTAAGAGACGGGGTGGGGCAGTGGGGCGGGGAATTAGGCTTGGTGGTATGCAACTATAGACTCAGCAACTCGGGAAACTGAGACAGGATTGCTTGAGCCCAGGGGTCAAGGCTGCAGTGTTCCATGATTGAACCACTGCACTCCAGCCTGGGAGAAAGCCAATAGAGCAAAGCAATCTGAAGAATAATGAAAGGGAAGGAAGAGTAAACACAGTTTAAGAAGTTTGGATATAGAAGAAAAGGAGATAGGATGATACTGAGTAAGAAATATGGGCTTGAGGGAGGGGTGTATGTATGTATGTATGTATGTATGTATAGTTTTAACAATGAGGGAGACCTGTTCATATTCCAAAAGGTCAGAGAATAGGTTTGACAGCAGAAAGCTGAGGTAATTTGGATTTTGAAGAACGTGGCAAGGCCATCTGCAGAGTGTAGGTGTGGGCAGATGCAGAAAAGCCAAGTAGCCACTATGAAGAAAGAATCCTGCATAAGGAAAAGGCGGAATTTATGGGAAGCACTGAGAGCCTGAATGAGGCCACAGACTAGGAAATTAAGGCAACCTCTAACTCTGTAACAAAGTGATTTTCTCCAGCTATGCTTAGCAGGGTAGATATAGGCTCAAAGTGTGCATGCAGTGATCAGACTGCCAGGTGAGTACAACAGGAAAACCAACTCTACAAGTGACATTTGGCAAAGGACAGCTGGGCCTATATAGGCTTGATAGGGAAGGACATGAAGCTGGGAGAGGACTGATAAAGGGATGGGCGATTGGTCCAATGAGGTAGAAAAGTAGTGTGGTAGAAGTAGCTACATAAGAGAATAGAGGCCGGTTGCAGTGGCTCACGCCTGTAATCCCACCACTTTGGGAGGCCAAGGCAGGCAGATCACGAGGTCAAGAGATGGAGACCATCCTAGCCAACATGGTAAAACCCCATCTCTACTAAAATACAAAATTAGCTGGGTGTAGTGGTGTGCGTCTGTAGTCCCAGCTACTCAGGAGGCTGAGGCAGGAGAATTGCTTGAATCCAGGAGGCGGAGGTTTCAGTAGTGAGCCAAGATCGCGCCACTGCACTCTAGCCCAGCGACAGAGCAAGACTCTTTGTCTCCAAAAAAAAAAAGTGTAGAAAAGCCTACAGAGTAGAAAAGGAAAAGCAGTAACGAGGGGTAGAAGGAAAACCAGCGATTACAAGAAGTAAAACACTGTACTTTCTCCCTCTTAGCTACCCACAAAATACAAGCACCAGGGATCATCCATTTTTTGCCATCTTATCCCAAACTCTGTTGTTTTCCTTTGCTCCAGCCACCCACTGCTCACCCTCCTACAACTTTACCAATACTTTCTGGAATGCCAACTTCATGGTAAAATACACTCAACTTTCTCTCCACCTCCTTGTGGAAACCTGACTGACCTTCCTGAAGACGTTGTCTCCCCTGAAGTCTTCTGAAGAGGAAGCTGCTCTTAACCCCAATGCTGGGATGCAGATCACTTATAAATTACTCATCTCCATCCTCATGTACCAACACCAGCAGGCAGTGCCTTCCAGGAGGTTACCATTTCACTGCCATGTACTCACTCCAGGACAGTTACTCATGCATGAAACAGTCCTGGCACATGTCTTAGTCTCTCTCTACTTACAAGTCCTGCTATCATGAATACTCATTATTTATGTGAAAAAACCACCTCAAAACTGTCTGTGCCTACTCACTAAGAAGTAAGAAGCTGGGCTGGGCTACATGGCTCACACCTGTAATCCCAGCACTTTGGGAGGTCGAGGCAGGCAGATCACTTGAGGTCGGGTGTTTGAGACCAACCCTGGCCAACATAGCAAAACTGTCTCTACTAAAATACAAAATCAGGCAGGTATGGTGATATGCCCCTGTAGTCCCAGCTACTCAGAAGGCTGAGGCAGAAGAATTGCTTGAACCCAAGAGGCGGAGATTGCAGTGAGCTGAATTATACCACTGCACTCCAGCCTGGATGACAGAGCGAGAAGCCATCTTAATCAATCAATAAGCAAGCAAGCAACGAGCTGAGCTCCAAGAGGTACTAAAAGCCACTTGTGGTAGACTCACAGTAAGGGGTTCAGCCTGTTGGGATCCTAAAATAAATAAATGAAATTAATTAAACCAAATTAAAAGGCAGATTGTGGACAGGCAGGGTCACCATAACCAAACTCTTCTTCCTTGATCACTCAATGCTTTTAAACAACGGTAATTAAGAAAATACAACAAGAATATGACATAATTAGTTAATTCTTAGTATGTCTTTGCCCAGTTCCTATAACCAGAGTTCTAATTTATAATTCTACCGTCTCTAGTAGGAATGTTTTGTGAAACATCCATCATCAATATTTCTGAATAACCAGTCTTCACTGACTAGGACCCCGCCATCCTCACCTTACCACCTCCAACAGCCTTACTCCAGAGCTAGAAATATCATCACTTTATTTTTTATGAAATGAAAAGTTACTCTGTACTTTTGTTAATTTTGTACTGTCTTAAAAAAACAAAACAAGGTACCATCACCAACATTTCAGATTCTTCTAACTTTATTCATTCATTATGGATCTAGAAACTAGTAATACTCCTTCCACACTGTTAGATAATCCAAACAATTCTGGCAGTGCAATTTTGCTGTAAAATTGCAGTCCAAACCTGCTGGTATTTAACATGGTTATTAAACCCAAACAATATGGCTAAAACTGGTCACTTAAAATTGAGGTCTGCTTTTTTTTTTTTTTTGAGATGGAGTTTTGATCTTGTTGCCCAGGCTGGAGTGCAACGATGCGATCTCAGCTCACTGCAACCTCCACCTCCCAGGTTCAAGCGATTCTCCCACCTCAGCCTCCTGAGTAGTTGGGATTACAGGCATGTGCCACCACAACAGGCTAATTTTGTATTTTAGTACAGATGGGGTTTGGCCTTGTTGGTAAGGCTGGTCTCAAACTTCTGACCTCAGGTAATCCACCTGCCTTGGCCTCCCAAAGTGTTGGGATTACAGGGGTGAGCCTCCGCACCTGGCCTAGGGTCTGCTCTTACAGACCCTGGCCAGGGGTCTGCTCTTATCTGTATTGCTTGGTCAAAATACTAGTACAAGATAAAATAAGAGGCATGAGAAAGTGATGGGGGTGCTAAATATAGACTGCCTGGTAAATGTTAAGAACTCCTAGACTAACAGTGTGAGACATTCGCCAAATTTCCTGTCAGATCCTTAGATACATTGTGCCACGGAGAAAACAAATCAGCTAGGACCCACACCAAGGCAATGAGATGGGGACACCAAAGGCATTCTGGGATGCCTCTGCCTCTTCCTTCTTCTATTTCAGAGCCAGGATCATTAGTCCTTTTCTGTCACTGTAACCCTCTTCAGCATGCCACACATTCCTTTGGGAGCGCCAGTACAGAACCTGACATTCTCTGGCCTTTGGGCCTTTTCTGTTCTGCCCCTCCCCACCCCGCCCCACCCACCAAGGAGGACCTCACAGGATTCCAATGGCAGAACAGTGCCTAAAGCATACACAAAAGTGAGCCTAAGATGCTATGGGGTTCTTCAAATACTGTCAGTGGTAGTAATCTTTTCCAGTTCTAAGACCACAAGCCCTATAGAGAAAAATGTAAATACCACAATTACCATATATTAAACTGAAAATAAAGCAGAGCACTTATATTTAGCTATTGTGACAGCTGGCTGTCTCTGTGTAGGTCTCTGCCTGTGTAGGTCTTTGGAAAGATAACTTCTTTCACTATATGAGAAAATTCTGAATTTTATCCTCCCACTACAGACCTTTTCAACAAGATAGAGTAAGAAAAAGTTACAGGATAAGGTAGTTACCACGATAGGGTAAGAAAAAGAAGCATAGAAAAGTAGTAACTAAATTATCATGGAAAACAGTTTCTTTCTGTCTTTAAAGGAAATAATCCAGCTACTTTTTAAACTGTAAATCCACTGGGTAAGAACTAGGCCTGAGCTTTGCAGCAAACTGAAGAGAAAGTAATATTACACACTGTATGACAGTCGCATACTAGGCATTTAAAAAAAAATATATAACATCTTAAGTCACTACTCATCTAGCTTTAAAAACAAGCAAATTACTACTTTTAGGGTTTTTGTTATTTATTTATTTATTTATTTTTTATTGAGACAGAGTCTCATTCTGTCACCCAGGCTGGAGCACAGTGGCACAATCTTGGCTCACTGCAACCTCCACCTGCTGGGATCAAGCAATTCTCCTGCCTCAGCCTCCCGAGTAGCTGGGACTACAGGAGCCCACACCACCATGCCCAGCTAATTTCTGTATTTTTTTTAGTACAGACAAGTTTTCACCATATTGGACAAGCTGGTCTCGAACTCCTGACCTTGTGATCTACCCGCCTCGGCCTCCCAAAATGCCAGGATTATAGGCATGAGCCACAGTGCCCCGGCCTACTTTTAGCTCTTTAAAGAGAATGTTAAAGACAACCTTAAAAAGTGAAGGAAGAGGGCCAGGCACAGTAACTCACACGTGAAATTTCAGCACTTAGAGATGCAGAGGCGGGTGGATCACTTGAGATCAGGAGGGCGAGACCAGCCTGGCCATCATGGTGAAACTCGGTCTCTACTAAAAATACAAAAAAATTAACTGGGCGTGGTGAAGGGTACCTGTAATCCCAGCTACTGGATAGAGTGAGGCAGGAGAATCACTTGAACAAGGAGGCGGAGGCTGCAATGAGCCACGGCATCCAGCCTGAGCAATAGAGCTAGAATCTGTCCCCCCCCACCCCCCCAAAAAAAAGGTGAAGGAAGAGGTCAAAAATATAAAATCTGGCTGGACGTGGTGGCTCATGCCTGTAATCTTAGCACTTTGGGAGGCCAAGACAGGCGGATCACTGGAGGTCAGGAGTTTGGGACCAGTCTGGCCAACACATGGTAAAACCGTGTCTCTACTAAAATACAAAATTAGCCGGGTACAGTGGCACACACCTGTAATCCCAGCTACTTGGGAGGCTGAGGCAGAAGAATTACTTGAATCCAGGAGGCAGAGGTTGCAGTGAGCCCAGAATGTGCCACTGTACTCCAGCCTGGGTGACTGGCGACTCCCTCAAAAAAA
>NW_016818934.1:2652797-2662216 GCF_001698545.2 Rhinopithecus bieti | reverse complement strand
CCTGAGCAATAGAGCTAGAATCTGTCCCCCCCCACCCCCCCAAAAAAAAGGTGAAGGAAGAGGTCAAAAATATAAAATCTGGCTGGACGTGGTGGCTCATGCCTGTAATCTTAGCACTTTGGGAGGCCAAGACAGGCGGATCACTGGAGGTCAGGAGTTTGGGACCAGTCTGGCCAACACATGGTAAAACCGTGTCTCTACTAAAATACAAAATTAGCCGGGTACAGTGGCACACACCTGTAATCCCAGCTACTTGGGAGGCTGAGGCAGAAGAATTACTTGAATCCAGGAGGCAGAGGTTGCAGTGAGCCCAGAATGTGCCACTGTACTCCAGCCTGGGTGACTGGCGACTCCCTCAAAAAAAAAAAAAAAAAAAAAAATCTAAAATCTTACCATCAATTTGATGCAGATAAACATGAAGAACATGACCATACTTCATCTCCTTCACAATACTGATTCAGA
Organism: Rhinopithecus bieti; assembly: GCF_001698545.2. Taxonomy (NCBI): domain Eukaryota; kingdom Metazoa; phylum Chordata; class Mammalia; order Primates; family Cercopithecidae; genus Rhinopithecus; species Rhinopithecus bieti. Next base: position 2,661,754 of record NW_016818934.1, on the reverse strand, counting down.
AACATGGCCATTCTGGTCTGATTATTAAAAACCCTACACTAGGAACAGGAAACCCAGTATTCATTTCTCTGTACCGCCACCATGTTAGGGACAAATCAAGATTACCATCCCTATTTTAAAGATGGGGAAAATGCTCAGAGCCTACCTTCTTGACAAGAAGGCTGATGGAAAAGATAAGATATTTAAAGTTTTAACTTCCCAGGGAAAAAATTCTAAATAAGTTCAGTTTACCACATTTATAAGCCTTCCTCACCAAGACTTCTGCTTCTTTTTGTCCCAACTACATTTACGTTTGCAGTGAGCCCTTACTAGCAACAAAAATGAAGCCATTTTCAGATATATTAATACAGTTTTCTAAATGTGCTGGATACAAGAGTTACCTGAGGTTATTATTAAAAAGAGATTCCCAGAAACCATTTCAGATTTATTGACAGAATCATCCGGGAGAAACCTAGGAGTGTGAATATTTATAAGCACACTGAGTAATTTCTATGTCCTGGCAAAATTTAAGAAGTACTTATAGCAAGAGCAACTTGTTGCAGTGCAAGAGAGTAATGAGAAATTCAGTGATTGATACATTAATCACTTCCTTATTCAGTCTACTTCAGCATATTAACATAATGCTGGTTAGCATTTCTAAGGGCCTACTATGTGCTGTCCTCCATAGTAAACACATTGTATTTCACTTAGTGGTAACAATAACCTTTTGGAGTAGATACTATAACTGGCTGTGTCCCAGTTTTGTACATAGGGAAAACTGAGGCTTTATATAATTTACCTGAGGGCATGTGGTTTCTAAGTGGCTACTGGTTCAAAACCACCCACTACAGTGTTCAATTCCACCATCAATTTAAAAAAAGCAAACACACGGCAAGAGCTGAAACTGAAAATTTAGGTATTTTGTTGATCAGCAGCTTCTCTAATTTCAACTTACTTTTTAACGCCTGCATGTGATTCAAGTATTTTGCCTAGGTTAAAACTAAAACTAAATATATATTTTGGATGCAAGATAATCATCTAATTGCTTGGAAATAGGCAAACTACTCTATCTTCAGTGCATACCGATGCGATCCTAACTGGGATGAGGCTGTGGACCTGGGTTGAGATGCTGCTGTTGATTAAAGTGAAACCCTGAATAGTCTGTTCAATAACTAGGCTTTTATTTTGTTGTAAAGGGGAAAGAGAGACCCCAAATTAACTATTAAAATTTTAACTTACACTCACACCATAAGAATGACCATCTGACTAATAGTCCAAGTCTCAAAACTATTAACTGGCTCCTAAGCATAAATTCTATTAATATTTTATTGAGACACCATAAGCACATTCAGATATCTTCATAAGATGGGTTCCACTATGATAATCACATCAAGACTATAGTATTATTTGTATTTATTACCCACATACCAGTATTGTCTGACTTGAGAAAAAAAAATGCCTTCGAAAGAGCCAATAAGCTTCATAACAAAATGTCATGGGGATCTGCCGAGCAGTGGTGACTGCATCCTATGATATACAGAAACCTACACAAAATTTATGGTCCAATATGCACAAATGCTCTCTCTATATATTAATTATATCCTAGAGAAATTATCATACACATATACCAAAAAACACATAAAGAAATGTTAAGAGCAGTATCACTTAAGACAGCACCCAAAATGTCCAACAAGAGAATGGGTAAATTGTGACATATTCATATAGTGGAATACTAAATAGCAGTGGAAAATGAATGAACTAGAGCCATACATAACAACAACAAAACTCATAAAATGTTTAACTAAAAAAGCACATTTCAAATGATTACCTTCAATGTGATACCAATTAGTTTTAAAAACATGCTTATTTAGATACATAACAAATATAGTACAAATATATAAAGAAATACATAGGAATACCACACATTAAATATCAAATTTAGGATAGTTTTGGCGTGGGAAGGGCAAAGGGAAGGAAAACATCTGAAGCCACAGTTGTTTTCCTCCTCACATACTTTTACCATGCTTTATTTCTTAAAAAGAATGATGCGAGTTTCCTAAGAGTGCTTTTTAAATAATCGGGCTAACAATTACTTGAATCTGAAAATGTGAATGCTATCCCAAAAGCTAAACTTTAATGATATTTTAAAACCTCAAACTTTGCACTATTCAGTTAAGTCATATGAAATGGCTGGATCTGTGGTAGGTCAAAAAATCAAATATTAATAATTCCATATGGTTCAACCTAATATTAAGAATTCTGCATATGAAGAGTAAAACGTTGGTAATCACTCATTTTTACCCCAAAACTTTACTATAAAATGGTCTGTATTTAATGGCAAGACTAAGAAAACAGGGAAATAAAACTGAAGTGGAATGGATGACTTAATTGTCAAAGGACGAAAAACAAAGATAAACCATCTAATATACAAATTACAAGACTGGGTGTGGTGGCTCACACCTGTAATCCCAGCACTTTGGGAGGCCAAGGTGGGCAGATGATCTGAAGTCAGGAGTTTGAGAGCAGCCTGGCTAACATGGTGAAACACCATTTCTACAAAAAATTAGCTGGGCGCAGTGGTGCACGCCTGTAATCCCAGCTACTCGGGAGTCGGAGGCCAGAGAATCACTTGAACCTTGGAGGCCAAGGCTGCAGTGAGCCAAGATCGCAACATTGCACTCTGGCTTGGGCAACAAGAGCGAAATGCCATCTCAAAAAAATATTTAAATAAACAAAGTAACTTAGAAACACACACTGTACAAAACGTGGCCAAACTACTTTCCACTGATATAAAGCATTATTACTTCCTTTTTTTTTTGAGACCCAGTCTAGTTTTGTCACCCAGGCTGGAGTGCAGTGGCACAATCTCAGTTCACTGCAACCTCTGCCTCCCAAGTTCAAGCAATTCTACAGCTGAGATTACAGGCGCCCACCACCACGCCCACCACTGCGTCCACCACCACACCCACGACTGTGTCCATCACCACACCCAACACGCCCAGCTAATTTTTGTATTTTTAGTAGAGATGGAGTTTCACCATGTTGGTCAGGCTGGTCTTGAACTCCTGACCTCAAGTGATCCTCCTACCTCGGCCTCCTAAAGTGCTGGGATTACAGGCGTGAGCCACTGTGCTCAGAAGCATTATTACTTCTTTGCAAAGTATTTGTATTAACACATATTAATAAATCCTTAAAAAGACACTTGTTGGGCAAAACAAGTATTTATATATATAAAAACTGAAGTCCAGAGGAGAAACAACTGGTCCAAGGACAAACAGGCAGTTACCAGTCAAAAAAAAACAAAAAAAAAAAAACAAAATCAAAACTAAATCCAGGTTCTGTTCCAAAATTAGCTACAGTAAATCAATCAGGTCAACAAACAAGTGATTTTTCTGTAGTTCCAATCAAAGATTATGAAAGGAATCATTTAAGACAACAACAGGCTGGGCGTGGTGGCTCACACCTGTAATCCCAGCACTTTGGGAGGCCGAGGCAGGTGGATCACAAGATCAGAAGATGGAGACCATCCTGGCTAACACGGTGAAACCCCATATCTACCGAAAATACAAAAAATTAGCCAGGTGTGGTGGCGGGCGCCTGTAGTCCCAGGTACTCGGGAGGCTGAGGCAGGAGAATGGCGTGAACTCGTGAGGTGGAGTTTGCAGTGAGCCAAGATCGCGCCACTGCACTCCAGCCTGGGCGACAAAGCAAGGCTCCATCTCAAAAAAAAAAAAAAAAAAAAAAAAAAGACAACAACAATCAGTGGAGTTCTGTCTCAATATAAAAGTTCTAAACTATAACTCATTTTTTTATAAAACTCATTTTCATAAAAGTAACTTTAGGTAGTGATTAAACTATTAGATAACTCATAAAACCAATGCATTTATAAATTAACTAGAAAACTATAATCTTTCAGCAACACTAAAGAAATTATACACTACATAAGCAGTCTCTCAATCCCCTTCTTCTCTTCTTAAATGTTCAGTGCTAGTACTTTCACAACAACAACAAAAAGGTTTAAATTAGAATGCTGAAAGTGTTGAGGAAAATACTGAAGGAGACTTGGAGGTATCGTGAAAGTTTTTCAAAGGCAATAGCAGTGGATTTTTTAGTGAATAAATACCACTTTAAAGAATAATCACAAAACTAAAAAAATGTAAGACAGGGACAGAGATTTTTTTTCCTGAGCTAACAGAGACAGAAACTAAAAGAAAGGGGTTAGAAAAGACAAATGAGAACTTACTGAAGAGCAATTAACAGGCTCACTCCACAGCAAGAAGCACAAGAAACAGTGGCAGCGCTGTGTATGAACAGCCAGCCCCACAGGGAGAGAGATTCAATGATTCCCTATCCAAGCTGCAAGGTCACTACCCAGAATTAAAGTGAGAGAAAGAACTGGCCAAAGAATATGAGCATATCTGGGTCATTTTTGCATATATTGGGCATTTTTAATCCAAGAAATATGCCTACTGAAACCTACCAATACCTACAATTAATGTCTTAAATGCTCTTATTTGTACTTCCTTCTGAGTAGGAAAGATGAACGACAAGCTATCCAAATTGTTTCGGGTATAAATGGCAGCCTGGATAGTCACAATCAATCATTCAATGCCAGATGTCTCTGGTATGACCTGTTCTCCTCATCAGGGTCCACTACAAGGAAAACAGCTGCCAGGACACATGCATATTACATCATTAGAGAAGGGGAATGGGGAAGACCAACCTGCCTCTGCATTCAGCTCCTCTAGAAGCCCGGTGGTCCTCCAGGTAGCTCCTGTGTCCTGGCCGCCTACAGAATTATTGTGCTCTTGAACTACTGCAGCCGCCAATAAATTGTCCACATTTACCACTTCTGGCTCAGAGTTGGTGTCAGACATATCATAATGAGCTACAACTGGAGGTCCATCTAGGGAGGAAAGAAAATGTATACTTGTATCTAACGTGTGGGGTGAAAAATACTTCTGACACTAGTAAGAGCCCTCTAATGTCAGTTGACTTCATTATTCTATTTGATCAGAAAAGCTGCACTTTATAGATCTAGTATTTTGTACAAAATGTGAAAGTGAAAAAGATAATCCAAGCTTACAAAGATGATGGACATATTTTGGAAGGAGGAAAAGGAGTGTTACTATGAAGAACAGAAGACAAGACTATACTCAACAATGTTACACTGAATTCCTGTCATACTTTTAAAGAGCAAGATTAAGAAAAAAAGGATGACTCCACAGAGAAAGTGGAACTGATTTCTTAAAGGAAAAAACTGATGCAAATTATTAAAACCCAATTTATATTTTTTAAAAGAATGAATCTAGTTCTTTCTCTTACTGGGTAATATAAAAGTCTCTAGTAGATTCAGAAAAGAAAATCAAATATATTTTGCTATGTCCTAAAGAAATAAGGTTAACACTAGAGCTCTTTGACTAATGTATCTATTTCCAGTAAAGTCTTTTTATAATAACAGGGATGTTATACACTTTATGACATTCTATAAAAAGACAACACAACAAAATCCATTTTCAGGATTTTGCTTTGGATATCTTATGAGGGATATTTCTATTTCCTTTTCTCTAAGAAAGACAACCAGCTCATACTCCAACTAAATGATATGCAATCTTATGGGTGATTTTACAAGAAGATATTAAAGTTCTTACTGGAAGAGGTCCCTTCCACCCTCAGATCCCCTAACTGGCTGAAAAGGCAGCTGAGTTTCAAAGTAAATTTATTACACTGCAGCAATTCATGCTAAAATAAGTCAAAATTCATGCTTGTAGAATAGATACATGCTTTAAAATGCTAATTCTACCCCTTTTTTAAGAAAACATTAACAGCAAAAGCAAACATAAAGTTTCCCTTCAAGTAAGAAATCCCTCTACTACCCCTATTTTAATATATAGCAGAAATAAAGGAATGCTGTTTTCTCACCCAAAGGCTATTTATGAAGCGCAAGCAAACTATTTCCATTAAGGTTTTTAAAATATCATCCAACAAATGAATATTAAACACACCTATTTTATGAAACTCTTGACTATGAAGGAATGCATATATGTCAATGAATCATAATAATGTAACACAATGAAGTATTACTATTTTAATACAAATATCCATTGTGTCAATTGTCACTGAACAAAAACACACTTTGGGTAGTGACCCCTTAAAACTAAACTACCAAACCACAGGTTTATGTAGTGATATTTTTTAAATACAAAATGATCAAACATAAAAGCAAATGAGTTGTTAGGTGCCACTGTATAAAGAACAGACATGTCACAATATGAAATTCTGACGATCAGGACAACTTTAGTTGACGACTTAAAAATAATTTCCAGATCCCCTTAAGGGGTAAATCAAGTTCAATGACCAAAAAATTCAACAGCGTGGCCTTGGTATCAGTTGGTAATTGATTTTAGTTTAAATATCAAGAAACTGATTTGTGTTTGAGGTTTTTCTTTTCTAAAAAAAAGAAAAGAAAGTTGCGATATTCTATGGCGTTCTCGTCAGAGTTCAAAATGATTACTATGGAATCAAGATACTGTGTGATGTCCAAATACTTGGGTGCAGAAGATATGAGGGCCAAGTACAATATTGACTATTTGACCGTATGTTCTATTTTTTAAGGGCTTTTTTTTTGGTGTTTGTAGTAAGTTATTTTAGTGAGTTATTTTAAAATTTATATGACTAACACCATTCAGAGCATCTTGCCCTCATATTCTCCACCCCATCCCCAAATTGAGGCAACAGGTCAATAGTCAAGTCAAAATTGTACCACTCCTACATGTATAATCATGCAAAAAAGTATAAGTGTATACATGCAGAGTGACATCACCTACCCATGAAAATAACTCGTCTGAAAGTCTTCATCAGTAGGAAATACAAGCATAAACTTGTTATCTGGCTTCATTCTTGTATCTTCCATATTTCCAAACAGCACACCTTATAACTTAGCTTAAATTTAGTATTCATCATAAACAGAGACAGCAATATTTTCATATATTACACTTAAAATTGAAAATAAATTATGATCACTGTCATTTTTCATTTCCAATATATTCAAACAATGACAAGTCAATACTATATAAACTTCAATAAAATAATGAAATGGTTGTCTTTCCAACTTTGTCTTCCAACAAGAAACCACAATTAAGGATCTTGTGTTCCAAGGTCATTTTACACTATCATTAGGAAACCAAACTTAAATAAGATTTGTTTAAAGCACTTGGGGCCAGGTGTGGTGGCTCACACCTGTAATCCAAGTACTTAAGAGGCCAAGGCAGGTGGATCACTTGAGATCAGGAGTTTGAGACCAGCCTGGCCATCATAGTGAAAACCCCATCTCTACTAAAAATACAAAAAATTAGCTGAGTGTGGTGGCGTACACGCCTGTAATTCCAGCTACTGGGGAGGCTGAGGCACAAGAATCGCTTGAACCTGGGAGGCAGAGGTTGCAGTGAGCCGAGATCATGCCACTAAACTCCAGCCTGGGGAACAGAGCAAGGCTCTGTCTCAAAAAAAAAAGCACTAGGCGTCAGGATTTGTACTCTGAGTTACTATACAAATATTAGCTAACTTATGGTAACAATTTGTGACATTCTTTTAAAATGTGATTCTTGCTATACAGAAGTAAATGACAGGTAAGATTCTGCAGTTATTTTATCTGCTTTTTAAAAGAAATATCTCTTGAAGGGGGAAAAAAATCGCTGGGGAGGAGCTAGGAAAATTCAGCACATTAATAACAGAAGCTGACTGGGCATAGTGGCTGACACCTGTAACCCCAGCACTTTGGGAGGCTGATGCAGGCAAACCACTTGAGGTCAGGAGTTTGAGACCACCCTGGCCAACATGGTGAAAACCCGTCTCTACTAAAATTAGCTGGGTGTGTGGTGCGTGCCTGTAATCCCAGCTACTTGGGAGGCTGAGTGAGGCAGGAGAATCGCTTGAACCCAGGAGACGGAGGTTGCAGTGAGCTGAGATCACACCACTACACTCCAGTTTGGGCAACAGAGCAAGATTCCATCTCAAAAAAACAAAAAACAAAAAACAGAAGCTGCTATCCATTTGATTCTATCAGTTCATTATAGGATAGAATAAACATGGGGATACTGCCCTTGCTCTCACATGATTATTCCTCTATGCTACTAAAACAACTGCATTGCTACAATGAGACTGTTTTGATTTTCAAAAATATGAAAGTAATTACTTCAAGTAAAGTTATACATGAAAACATTTCCAATTTAAGATTCAGTCATTAACATAGGCACATTCAATGCTTACAACATTTAAGTTATCCAAGCTGCACATTCTCCCATCTGCCAGCTCTGATGTCTGTCACAATCTTAAAACATAAATTTCTAATATTGAACTTATTGGTTTTTCTATAATCATTAAAAGCATCTTTCTATAGAGGTAAATGTAACACTTCTGTGTTAAATAATTAATAACCATTCAATCTGTGGATAACTCAGGTGCTATTTCTCCTCCTGATCAAATTATTTTGAAATGTTTGCTGTTACAATGACAACACAGGGAAAGTTAAAGGTCAAAAACCCACCAACGGCTGGGCACAGTCTATAATCCCAGCACTTTGGGAGGATGAGGCAGGAGGACTACTTGAGCCCAGGAGTTCGAGACTAGCCTGGGCAACATAGCAAGACCCCATCTCTATTATTTAAAAAGTATAATAGGGCCGGGCGCGGTGGCTCAAGCCTGTAATCCCAGCACTTTGGGAGGCCGAGACGGGCGGATCACGAGGTCAGGAGATCAAGACCATCCTGGCTGACACAGTGAAACTCCGTCTCTACTAAAATACAAAAAACTAGCCAGGCGAGGTGGCGGGCTCCTGTAGTCCCAGCTACTCGGGAGGCTGAGGCAGGAGAATGGCATAAACCCGGGAGGTGGAGTTTACAGTGACCTGAGATCCGGCCACTGCACCCCAGCCTGGGCGACAGAGCGAGACTCCGTCTCAAAAATAAATAAATAAAAGA
>NW_016818934.1:2647773-2652264 GCF_001698545.2 Rhinopithecus bieti | reverse complement strand
AAAAAAAAAAAAAAAAAATTATAATAATATTTTAGAATTTTTTAAAAATCTACCAACTACTTTTTATTTAAAAACATCAACTCATCCATTTTATGCTAGAAATGGGTTTGTACTGTCTCACGAAGCTTCTATCCTACACTAAATAGGTTCTAACTTTTCAAATACCAAAATATAGATATATCTGTGTTGTCGCATATTCCTGATACAGTGAGGTCTACCCCCTTATGACCTTAAGTCTTCTGCATTGTTGCCATCAAATGTTTAATTTTATGAACTAGTTTCCTTTTCAAGTATGTTCTGAATCTCATTAGAAAATCTGAATCACAAAAACAAATCAAAACAAAACCTAACTTTTCCTTTACTATGTTCATCCCATGACAAATTCCCCTTTCCAGGTTTGATAATCAGAAGCACAGGATTTTAAAACTAAACAAACACTACTCTCATTTTACAGACGAAAATTTGAGTCCTAATTAGGTGAAACCACAACAGACTATAATTGTTATCACTGCTGAAGGAAAGAAGAATATACAGGATGAGACTGGTGCTCCCAGCACAGGAACTATAGATTTTTGGCAGCAGACACAAGTTAAAGCCCTGCCTACTCCCTCTTAGCTACATGACCCTGGTAAACTATTTCACTAATCAGTGTCTTCGCGGAGTTATGCTGAGGGTTTGTCTTCGCGGAGCTATGGTGAGGGTTAAAGGTAATGTTAACAAAGAACACAAAAGGAATTTAAACATTGGTCCACTGCCCTGCCTTTCCATTATACTTAGCACCTGCCCTATTTTGTTGTTTGTTTGCTTACCTTTGCATGTATACTCTGCTGTATACCACAGGCATGCAAGAAGCTCTGAGGAACATCCGTGCCTATGCTAGTGCCTGATGTTGGTCATAGATGAACCCAACTCGGTAAGTAAATGCTTTGGCTAGGATTCATAGTTGAATAAGGTCATCACAAACGTGACTTTTTTATTTTTGTTTGAAGTGAAATGTCAGCTTACATGTATTCATAGAAAAATGTTTCAAAGCCAAATGGAAATTGCTCAGGATTAATCTACATTTAGCATCATCTTGCCTACAAGAGCACCTCCACTAACACAAGTGTTGTCACTCTCTCATTATGAATGCTAACTAAATCTAGGAAACATGAATAATTCTTGTAACCCAGAGACACATGGGAATATCATTCCCCCTTCCCTTTCTATTGCTAAGTCTAAGGCACAAGGAAAGGTGGGGCAATGGACAAATACATGGTTGGCCCCTTTGACCCCCATTTCAATGTCTATGTAGCCATAGTAATATACAATAAAGCCTAGAAGAAATTCCCTTCTTCCTCTTTGCCATACCCAATCTCTCCAATCTCCTCACTAAGAGAAGAAAAAAAATCTGTCTTGTTGCTGTCAAAGGACCCTATTACAGGCCCTTTGATGGCCTAGGCCCGGTTCTGTTATCCACACAACACCAAGAGAAAGAAGGAGGGGGTAAACATCATACTTAGCCTCAATCCAGATACTGAAAAGCAAAAAATCTTACACCTTATCTAGCCAAGGAATCTAAATATGGGGAATAAGGTGTGGGCATGAGGGACTGAGGGAAAGAGGCAAACCTCAAGAGCTACAGAAGGAAATTTGCATTTTAATAAAACCTACTCAAGAAAAAAAAAAAGCCGTTTCATTACACATTAGAATATTTACCAAGATGAAAATGTATATTTACAAATGAGGCTAGGCACAGTGGTTCACGCCTGTAATCCAGCACTTTGGGAGACTGAGGTGGGTGGATCACTTGAGGTCTGGAGTTTCAGACCAGCCTGGGCAACATAGTGAAACCGCTGTCTCTACTAAAAATACCGAAATTAGCCTAGCAGAGTAGCACACGCCTGTAGTCCCAGCTACTCAGGAGGCTGAGGCAGGAGAAGCACTTGAACCTGGGAGGCAGAGGTGGCAGTAAGCCAAGATCGCGCCACTGTACTCCAACCTGGGCAACAGAGCGAGACTCCATCTCAAAAAAGAAAGAGTAAAACAGTAATAAAATATCAATCATCACTTCTTGGCCTTTTGACTAAGATCAAGTGTAAAAATATCAATCAAAAAAATAGAAAATACATGCAGAATAATTTGAAAAGAGAGCAGTCATTTTCAAAACATCTCTTAGAAAAGAATTTCATCAACAAAAGATAAAAATCTATAAAGGGCCATGTCCAGAAAAAAAGCCTTAAATACCAAAAACTATATATGTAGTATTTTCTTCAGAATAACATCAGAAAATTATTTTAGTAGAAGGAAGAATGTCTAAGATAGGGCTACATGGAAATGAAATGCAGCAATATGCACTGAAACTTTATGTTTAGGAGTTAAGTCATTTTAAAATAAAACCAAATGAATGTATTTTGTACTTTTCCATTATACTTAATTATTAAAATTTAAACTTTTGTTATAAAGTTTCCAAGATGAAAATAAGATTTTAAGGATTAAATTTGTCCTTATACTGGTAAACGTTACATCATTTTGTCCACCCAGGAAAGTTATTTATGATATTGATGAAGGGTTTACCATTTTGAAAAGATCAAAAGAGGTAAAAGCAAAGATCCAAGATTATCAGAGTAATGGAAAAGCTGATCAAAAGAAAAAACAACTTAATGTGTCACCACTAACTATAAAGTTGTGAAGTCTCTGATTCAAGTGGGATTATTCGAAAGATAACTCAGGTAATTAATCTGGATATTTAAGAAAAGCTATAAATACAGAAGTGAGGCACCTGAAGAGGTTACCATCTTTCAATTTATCTGTTTCAGGGACAAATCCATGAACTACTGCTTTGAGGATTTAGATCCGCAGAGAAAAAAAACTGAAATATCTGTACTGCATACAGCGAGAAAGAGCACAAAATTTAGACAGATTAGCCACATCCCTATGTCTATGTACCCTGCTAAAGAGTCATTCATTCCACATTCTAGCCTGTTGATTTCTCCTTGAATCAGTCTAAATTTTGCTATTTTTTCAAATATTCATCAATTTTTAATAGGATAGTTTAGTAGCACATACAGTTTAAAGAAAAAAAATCTTGACTTTTTATGTTCACAGTGGTATTCTTTTCTCAATTACCAAAAAACCTAAAGATAATCCCCCAAATACGTAAAATCTATTGTTATATTAACTAGAAACTAATACCATTCATTTCATTACAGAAAAGCAAGTTTCTTGATTCAGAAACACCTAATATGAATTAACTGGTAGGGAACCACATAACACCATCCTCAACAGAGTAACAGGAAACATTTCTTTTTCAAAATTTTTATTCATCTAGGTTACATGTCAAATGCACAGTGAGGTAAAGGATATTAAGAAAATGCAATAAAATAAAAACAGTAATTTCATAACATTCTTCCCAAATCTTAAAGTTATATTATGAATAAAACTTAATAGCCAAAGAATACACTTCTTTCTGGATTATTCCTTCACTTTCTATGATGTCTTCTATTTTACACTGTGGTAATCTAATATAACATGAGAATATCTACTCAATACCAGCAAACTAACAGTTTGGTTGCAACTTCCACTAACTTTCATAAACTTCAGAGGAAATAAAAATAGAAACCAGGGGGGAAAAAATGAGTATAGAAACTTGGAAGTTATTCCATGTGACTTACAATTCACAATCTCGTAACTTCTAAACAAATTAAAATGACATGTTTTTTATCTGTACTAGGATTAAGGGAATATGTTATTTCTGAAGAGGATTTTGAGAAAAAAATTTACTGAAATTGTTTTGACACTGTATTTTCTGACGTGGCATTCCATGAAATCTTTTCATTGTACCCTCACTGTACTATTTAAATAATGTTTTAAAGGAGAGACGAAAATCAATATAAGCTAAATAAAATATAAAAGGTACAATTAATTTAAAAGGCTACCTTTTTGTAAGATAACTTGCCCATAATTTGCTATTTTAAACAAATGAAAACACAAAGCCTGTTTGCCATCTTTCTTATAACATTCATGTAACTGTATATCTTTATGCAAAGTCAGCTATATGTTAAAAATAAAAATTACCAGTAATATCAATTTACGGTACTTTGCTTAAAAAAGAATTCACTATATTGTTTCTTTCATTAACAAACAGACTTAATACACTTTAAATCATTCTGCACGCAACTTTTAAGAAATAAATCAGACTGAGCACTGTGGCTCACGCCTGTAATCCCAGCACTTTCAGGGGCTGAGGCGAGTGTACTACCTGAGGTCAGGAGTTCGAGACCAGCCTGGCCAACATGGTGAAACCCTGTCTCTACTAAAAATACAGAAAATTAGCTGGGCATGGTGGTGGGCGCCTGTAATCCCAGCTACTTGGGGAGTTGAGGCAGGAGAATCGCTTGAACCTGGGAGGTGGAGGTTGCAGTGAGCCAAGATCACACCATTGCACTCCATCCAGCCTGGGCAACAAGAGTGAAACTCTGTCTCAAAAAAAAACAAAAAAAAAACAAAAAA
>NW_016818934.1:2628535-2645724 GCF_001698545.2 Rhinopithecus bieti | reverse complement strand
TATCTGTACTAGGATTAAGGGAATATGTTATTTCTGAAGAGGATTTTGAGAAAAAAATTTACTGAAATTGTTTTGACACTGTATTTTCTGACGTGGCATTCCATGAAATCTTTTTCATTGTACCCTCACTGTACTATTTAAATAATGTTTTTAAAGGAGAGACGAAAATCAATATAAGCTAAATAAAATATAAAAGGTACAATTAATTTAAAAGGCTACCTTTTTGTAAGATAACTTGCCCATAATTTGCTATTTTAAACAAATGAAAACACAAAGCCTGTTTGCCATCTTTCTTATAACATTCATGTAACTGTATATCTTTATGCAAAGTCAGCTATATGTTAAAATAAAATTACCAGTAATATCAATTTACGGTACTTTGCTTAAAAAAGAATTCACTATATTGTTTCTTTCATTAACAAACAGACTTAATACACTTTAAATCATTCTGCACGCAACTTTTAAGAAATAAATCAGACTGAGCACTGTGGCTCACGCCTGTAATCCCAGCACTTTCAGGGGCTGAGGCGAGTGTACTACCTGAGGTCAGGAGTTCGAGACCAGCCTGGCCAACATGGTGAAACCCTGTCTCTACTAAAATACAGAAAATTAGCTGGGCATGGTGGTGGGCGCCTGTAATCCCAGCTACTTGGGGAGTTGAGGCAGGAGAATCGCTTGAACCTGGGAGGTGGAGGTTGCAGTGAGCCAAGATCACACCATTGCACTCCATCCAGCCTGGGCAACAAGAGTGAAACTCTGTCTCAAAAAAAAACAAAAAAAAAACAAAAAAACAAAAAAAAAGAAAGAAATCTTATGTAAACTGAGATATACCTAGACCCAGAGACTCTTGCTGTTAAATCTTAGTAACAGCAGGGAATGACAAAAGCAATACTCAAAATAAATTAGTTACTGTATATTCTTTTACTCGGTCTACTAGTGAGATTCAAAAAAAAAAGCCCCAAACCTTAATCTTAGAAAGACATTTTTTATCAAGCTTAATTACCATAACTAGGTTTATATGTAGGCAACTTTTATTTTTTTACATACTGTTAGGAAGCAATAAACAGGTATTATATTAATAATCTGAATCCATTAGAAATCACTGTAGCAACTGTACAGTTATCTGCCTCCAGCCACTTGATAAGTCTAACATTAATGAAATTCAGTTATTTCAGAATTCTGAAAATGGGTACACACATACATACACACATGAAACTAGGCTCATTTCTCTTAGTAAAAATCCAAACAAACAAAAAACTGATAATGCTTTCCCTTGGAGCCTTCCAAATAACCTGTATGCTACTTCTAATTTTTAAAAAAGTAAAACTTCATGTAAAATATTAAGCCTGAAGATTTTAACTTGACCTTGTTGTGCTCGAAATTAAAATTGTATGTGGGCTTTAAAAACTATGCTCGATTTTAATAATGCACAAAAAGTACAGATCAATATGATTAAGAGAGTTATCATTGTCTAATAAGTGGCTCAAATAACCAGATCACTCTAATCTGCTGGTTAAATTCTCTTAAGATGATTAGGTATCTAATGTCCTAGGACTGAGCTAGCAAAAACTAGGCAGAAAGCAAGCTGTAGCTAGATTATCAAAAAACACATTTACCTTTAGTGAGAGGATAATGGCCTCTTAAATGCCAACTAAAGAGAAATACTAAAAGGAAGTATCAACATGTAACAACCAGTAAGAAAATTATAACTGTGGTAGTTAAAACTATAATTTGTTTCCTAACATTTCTCAAGTTATTTTTTTTATAATGTTTGGCGATTTTTTAAATGAAACATTTTTTAAAAGTCTGCAGCTTAATCCTTTTAATTCTCTCCCACGAAAACAAGAGAAAAAAAATTATCTGATGGATTAGACAAAGGGAAAATTCCATATGCACATATTAGAGAGATGCAACAGTCCAGACATGGGATTTTATTCTTAAATAAAAAAGCATTTCAACCATTTCTGGATTAGTGTTGTAGGCTGAAAGAGATTTCTTTCCAGCATTAACCTTTTATAGACTACAAATAAATACAAACAGGACACGGTCCTTAACCTTCTTAAAATTCTAGGAAAATTAAGGGAATTCAGAGGAAATGAAGGTAGGACCACTAGGGACTTAAACAATAGCTACATAAAAATCCTGTCACATAATCCAAAAGTAATTCCCACTTACTAGTATTATTAGTACTATACATGTAATCTTGAGAATACAGACTGCCTCAGGAAAAGAGAATGCAATAACCTACACTAGTCAAGTAAAAAATATATATATATTAAAACTACTTCACAGGCCAGGCACAGTGCCTCATGCCTGTAATCTCAGCACTTTGGGAAGCCAAGGCAGGCAGATCAACTGAGGTCAGGAGTTTGAAACCAGTCTGGCCAACATGGTGAAACCCCATCTCTACTAAAAACACAAAAATTAGCCTGGCCGGTGGTGGGCACCTGTAATCCCAGCTACTCAGTAGCCTGAGGCAGGAGAATCGCTTGAACCCAGCAAGTGGAGGTTGCAGTGAGTCAAGATCGTGCCATTGCACTATAGCCTGGGCGACAAAGTGAGACTCCGACTCAAAAACAAAACAAAACAAAATAAAAAACCTACTTCATAAGGCAAGGCATGGTGGCTGGTACCTGTAATCCCAGCACTTTGGGAGGCCGAGGCTGGGGGATCCCTTGAGCTTAGGAGTTTAAGACCAGCCTGGGCAACACAGCAAGACCCCACCTTTGCAAAAAATAAGAAAATTAGCCAGACATGGTGGCACACACTTGTGGTCCCAGCTACTTGGGAAGATCACTTGAGCCTGGGAGGTTGAGGCTGCAGTGAGCCGTGACCATGCCACTGTACTCCAGTCTGGGCAACAGAGCAACGCTCCGTCTGGAAAAAATTTAAAAAATAACCCCAGCACTTTGGGAGGCCGAGGCAGGTGGATCATGAGGTCAGGAGATCAAGCCCATCCTGGCTATAGTGAAACCCCATCTCAACTAAAAATACAAAAAAATTAGCCGGGCGTGATGGCAGGCGCCTATAGTCCCAGCTACTCAGGAGGCTGACGCAGGAGAATGGTGTGAACCTGGGAGGTGGAGCTTGCAGTGAGCTGAGATAGCGCCACTGCACTCCAGCCTGGACAACAAGTACTTCCCATATTGACACTTCTTTAAATGTCTGTAATATAAAAACAAAGTATGATGAAAGGGGAATTTTTTAATTGCTCTACCTGGAAAAGGTGTAACCATTTTAAAGCAAAACCTATTGTTTTTCAAAACAACACTCCTTAAGACAGCGATGTATTACCTTCAAAGCACTCTGCAAAACTGAAAATCAAGATAAAATTTTCCTATATATGTTTCTGTTAGAAATTATTCCTAAAGTTAAACTCGCCAAACCACGGGATGTCAAATTTTACTTTAGGATAAATTTTTAATATTTTGGTATAGGTTCTAAGAATTAAATCAGTGTATTCTGGCGTTCCTTATCTTTCTGCCAAAACCTCTTTTTCTTCCTTTTACTCAAAATTTTGTAGAAAAGGCTTTCCAAAATTATTAGTGTTCAACACCTTTTCAAATATTCAAAATATTATTCTTACCTTGAATATCAACTATTAATACCTATGTTTTAGGCCAGATGCGAATCCCACAGAATCCCAGCACTTTGAGAGGCCAAGGTGTGCAGATCACTTAAGCCCAGGAGTCTGAGGCCAGCCTGAACAGTGTATCAGAACCCCGTCTCTACAAAATATACAAAAATTAGCCAGGTGATAGTCCCAGCTATTTGGGAGGCTGAGGTGGGAGGATTGCTTGAGCCTAGGAGGCAGGGTTACAGTGAGACGAGATGGCACCTCTCTGCACTCTAGCCTAGATGACAGAGTGAGACCCTATCTCCCCAACCCTCACCAAAAAAAAAAAAAGCCTACCTATGTTTGTTAATCCCATTCCACTGAAATTTTTTTCTTAAAGGCAAAAAAAATCTACAGAGCTCTTGCCTGATTATCCAATAATAATAAAAATTAGAATGGATCCAGTCAATACAACACTAGCAATAAGTTGTCTATGTTATTCTTAAAAAATTAACCTTTTCTATCTTAAAATGCATTTCAAAGCATGCTTAATATATTAAGTATTATATCATAAAACAAAAAAGAAGCCTGTTAAGTGCTTGAAGCAGTTTACACATGCATAGAAAAGTAGTCTTTAACATAATGAAATTAAATTAATATTTTCTTACATCTAAAAATCTATGTCTAATAAAAATCTGGGATTCCAGGAAGAAGGTGAAGACAGAACTTCCCTGAAAATACCTAAACTTCAAGTAAAGACTGTAGATTCATTAAAATTCAGTCAGTCATCCAAAACCAGTATGTTCTTCCTGTTGATGTAAAATTTAATTTTAAAACAATCTGTTTGGGGAAATAGTTAACCAATGTTGCACTATCATTTCAGAGAGAAACCCATCAGTTATAACAAACTCTTATATATTTTACAGTGAAAAATCATACTCACATATTTATTGTAAGTTGCTCCCGGTGTTCAAACCTTACCTCTACTGGTCAAATATTAAGTTCAGAAAATCTAAAAATCATTACACAAAAAAAGAAGAGATCGACCAGGCACAGTGGCTCATGCCTATAATCCTAGCACTTTGGGAGGCTGAGGCAGGCAGTTCACCTGAGGTTGGGAGTTCAGGACCAGCCTGACCAACATGGAGAAACCCCATCTCTACTAAAATACAAAATTAGCCAGGCATGGTGGCGCATGCCTGTAATCCCAACTACTCAGGAGGCTGAGGCAGGAGAATCACTTGAACCCAGGAGGCGGAGGTTGAGGTGAGCTGGGTTCACGCCATTGCATTCCAGCCTGGGCAATGAGAGCGAAACCTCATCTCAAAAAATGAAAAGAAAAAAAAAAAAAAAAAAAGTGGAGAGACTGCTTATCAAATATATATATAACTTATATATTATTATATAATATATATATCCTTGTACTAAGGATGTATATATCCTTAAACAAAACTGAGCACAGAAATAAGTCATCCCCAAAGTTAACTTCTAATTCTCATAAAACCAGTTCTAAAATAAAAAAACAAATAAAGCAGCAATTTTCAATTTTTCAATTCAAAACCAGAAAAGGAAAAAACTTGGTTCAGTCTATTACTGGTAATTTACAAGTTACAAGTATGTGGATATAGAACTGAACCAAAACAAAGTGGTGACATATTTTCTGAGTAATGTTACTAACAAATATTGAGAGACATATCGAAGATCTTGATTGTTTATATGAGACTCTAAATATACCACCTATATTTCCTCTTAAAAAACACAAGCAGAATTCGGTTTTTTTCCTAAGTGGCAACTTCATTAAATAAAATGAACCTTTTCATATTGATGTTATTATAAATGTGAAAGACTAATTTCCTCTCAAAAATAAATCCAGGCCAGGCGCAGTGGCTCATGCCTGTAATCCCAACACTTTGGGAGGCAGAGGCAGGTGGATCACCTGAGGTCAGGAGGTTGAGATCAGCCTGGCCAACATGGTGAAACCCCTGTCTCTACCTAAAATACAAAAATTAGCTGGGCATGGTGGCAGGTGCCTGTAATCCCAACTACTTGGGGGGCTGAGGCAGGAGAACTGCTTGAACCCAGGAGGCAAAGGCTGCAGTGGGCCAAGACCACACCATTGCACTCCAACCTGGGCAACAAGAGTGAAACTCCATCTCAGAAAAAAAAAAAAAAAAAGTAAATCCAGTGGAAAACCCAATTTTAAAAAACCACTTAGTATCAGCAAACTTACATATTCCTATTGAAGACTGTAATCCTAATTTAGCTATGTCTCACATTATTACTAGAAATCTTTAAAAGATAAAATGCCAGCATTTACCAATCCCAGGCTGCACATAAAAACATCTATCATGTTGCAAGACCTTCAATCCTGTGATATTTTCTATCTTTTGACATGCTCTATGAGTTCTTTAACATAACTAAGGTCCATTTCTTTTTAATTCGAGGATTGAAAACAAAATTAAACTGGTAGTACATTCACTAATAAACTTAGTCACTAGCAATTTAAAACCCCACCCAATACACACCCCTGGATAGTGATCATTTTATCTTTACCCTCTACAGGTACCCTTTACATCAGGGTACCAGAAATTCCACTGGCTGATGCCTACCAGATTACCGCCTTGGGCACTGAGCTTTAAATTAAAGCTCAAAATAAAAATCCATCTCCATGTCAATGAAAAATACTATTTTTCTCATGCATGAACTCAAGCTGCAGTCTAATCTGTTTTCCCTACATTATCTTGAATAGTAGGCATGTAGCAAATATTTGCTCAAAACCGTATTGTGTTCTTCTGCATACAAGTGATACTGAATATAATTCATGAAAAACTAGCAACAAATTAGATTATTAAATGACGTGGAATAATTACATAAAAATGTTCATGGAGTACATTCACAGTTAACTATGAGTTTCACAGTTAACTATGAGGTCCCCCAATTAGAAGCAAAAGTCAATATCGTCTGTACAGAGTAAGTGCTAAGAGATTCTCAAGGAATTAACCATCTACCTATTTGGGTTCACTAAAATTTCCAGTTTTTTGTTTTATTTATATTTTTGGTAAAAAGCAAGGAAGAGGATGGCTCCTGCTATTGTATAAATATGGTTCTATGTTCCAACCATACATAACAAAACTCAAGCTAAAATGTATCAAATTCTGGGGCGTTCTGTCGCAAATACCTAATTTTTAAAAAGGAAGCTGTTTTTTACTGCAGCTTTTAAAACATCATCAGGGCTGGGCTTGGTGGCTCACGCCTGTAATCCCAGCACTTTGGGAGGCCAAGGTGGCGGATCACGAGCTCAGGAGTTCAAGGTCAAGAGGTCAGCCTGGCCAACATAGTGAAACCCTGTCTCTACTAAAAATACAAAGAAAATTAGCCAGGCATGGTGGCGGGCTCCTGTAATCCCAGATCCTCGGGAGGCTGAGACAGGAGAATCGCTTGAACCCAGGAGGCGGAGGTTGCAGTGGGCCAGTGGGCCGAGATCGTGCCACTGCACTCCAGCCTGCGCAACAAAGTGAGACTCTGTCTCAAAAAAAACCCAGCAACATCATCAAAAGAAACTTAAAATGGGCAAAAGCATATTATTTCTCACACAATCCAAAAATGCAGATTGTCAATACAATTAATTTTGTGATAGATTCAAAGGTTGTTAGGTAATATTCCCATTTCCAGCAACGTTAACTAGAAAATTGCAATTATACATCTTTGGGAACTCTGACATACTGTCAATATTTGGACAAGTCATGTAAGAACCAAAGGGCTGCTGTGGCAGTACTTGGAAATCAGGCATCTGCCATGTAAGCACTTGATGGGTGATAGGGAAAATTCTTTGGCCAACTAGTTGCATTTTAGGTCCCCTGGGTTCGAGTAGCTGCTTGTTCTCTTTGCCAGTGTCAGGGTGAATTACCTTTTCCATCCACAGGTGGAACTTCTCTGTCTGCCTCTGCATCTTGGAAAAACAGCTCCTGGCCTCTTCTAGGACACTGCCTGTGCAGTTCCTATCACACAGCACCCCTGTCAAGTAATCCTGTAACTTCCCTGGGCGCTCCTTCAGATCCCCCAGCATGACCGAAGGCACCTTTAAAGACACTGAGGCCATTTCATAAAACATTATTGCTTCAGAAACTGTATTTTTATTAAGACACACTTAGGAAAATGACATAAGCATTGCTAAGAAGAGCCTGATAGATCTAGCATTCATAGGTAGTGATTAAATTCACTAATCAAAGCCACTAATTCCAAAAAAAAATGAAATAACATTATTTTTCATAGCTTTAATATATCTACCTGGCAGCATGTATTCTGTTACTACACAGGCTGAATACAACTGACTGAATCTGTAACAGTAGTTTCCAATCTTTGCTGAACAATAAGAACTGGAGTGGCTTAAATACCAAAACCTAGGGTGGCTCCAAGGCACCTAAGATTTGTTTCAGTTTAAGCTCCCCAGGTGATTTTAATGTACAGCCTTAGTTGAGAACCACTGCATTCTTGAGTATTTTAACTCCTTTCACTTTAAAATTCTAAAAAGTTGTTTTGTCAGCTGGCCCATACTCAATCATTATACAATCACTCTCAGGTGATGATTCTTACCACACAAAAGATCTGTTTTAATTTTTTTTTTTTTTATTCTTATGGAAAACCACATGAAGGAGATGATACAGAATACCTCTGGGTCAGCTTTTACAAACTGGTCTGTGTAAAGTGTTAAAATGCATGCCACACACACAAAACAAAATGTAGTCACAAGTTTGGGATATACTACAAATCACATCCTTCCCCTCTGGAGAGCACCTTCATTAATGACTGAAGTGCCCTGTGGTTTAAAACAAATGACATCTGTTAACACATAATCCAGCACTTTCCAAACATCTGAACATGTGTACAACTATTAATACCCAGTAGCACAGTGGTCTAGTTTAGGATATGGTCCCATACATATATAATTTCATCCTTGAACTAGGCTAGATCATCTTTGGTTTGGGTACCCTATAGTCTGGGTCTCTAATAAAACTATACTGAACTCTTCATTCTAAGGGACCTAATAAAAATGTTACTTCCTCAGATCATTCTTGACTACACTAACTAAAATAGCTTTTCTACCCCATTCCTAGTCAATCTTTATCTCTTACATCCTGCTTATTATTCACATCATATATCCCTACCTGATAGCATATGATGAATTCATTTATTGTCTCCTCATGAAAGATTAAGTTCCATGACAGCAGAGACTTCTCTCACCGTAGTATCCCCAAAGCCATGGACTAGGTGCTCAGATACTTGCTGAATAAAAGAGTGATTGATGGAATCAATCAATCTTGGCCTTATACCATCAACCTACATCGAGAGTCTTATAAATAATGCTGTTATGGAATGCTCTATTGAGCGTTTGTTAAACTAATTTGTGAAAACATGGTTTGCTTTATCACATAGTGACCTTTTATGAAGATGCAAAGAGAAGTTTCCCATGTCTCACTATCAAATACAACTGGGCTTCTCCTAGATAAAAAAAGAATTTTTAATTCAGTCAGGCCACCTATTTTCAATGCCTAAAAGGCTGTGAGACAAACATTTAGCCCAGTTCTACCTAGCAAATAAAAACCTCATGAAATCGGTCACCAACCTCTAATTTCATTTTATTCCTTTTCCTCTGATTACTCCATCCCCTATGCTGTCTTCACTTTTTAACAAAGTTTTGTTTATATGAAAACTCCCTCAAGAAGGACATGACTTTCCCCAAAGGTTAGTATGTTTAGCTTATGGGAAAAAAGACTAAATGAAATTTAAAGCTTAACTTCCTTTAAGCCCCATTATAAGTGCTGGGCAAACTGAAGCACAGGACAGGAAATCAGATGCCTCCTTTGATCTGCTTTAGATTCTCTCATTACTTATTTCTCAATGAATACTAAAAATGGGTATTTAAAAGCTGAAAATGATATAAGAACATTTATGCTGGGGGCAGTGAGATAAGTTGTAGCCTCATAAAGATTCTTACAAGCAATAATCACTGATAAGCAAGACATTCTGAGGCCTTCAAAACAGGGACCAATGATGCATTTATCAAAGCCCACAGAACGTACACCACCAAGAGCGAACCCTAACAGTAAACTACAGACGTTGGGTGATAATGATGTGTCAATGTAGGTTCATCATTGTAACAAATGTCCATTCTAGTGCAGGATGTTGATAGTAGGGGAGGCCATGGCTATGTGGGAGAAGGGGGTACATGGGAACTCTCTGTCTCCTCTGCTCGATTTTGCTGTGAACTTAAAACTGCTCTAAAAGCAAAATCTATTAAAAAACAATGACAAAAAAAAGGGACCACATTCTCACCTTAAAGACACACATGCTCTTTTATTAACACTAAGATATACCTTATTTTGAGAAAAAGACTTTATGCTTTTCCTTTTACAAAGTTAATATAGGCACTCAGTTTAGGAAATAAGAAAAGCAGGCCAAAAATAGTATCTTGGTGCTTTAACACGAGAAATTGCCAAAGGATACCCACCAGTAAGACTTTAAAGCTTTTTAATTAAGTTAACATCATCCAGACCTTGTAGCATATAGAAAACCACATTTACACATTGCATGCTTTTCAAATAATCGCTTAAATGAAGTAAAAGAGGGCACTTAATGCTTGCTAATTAATATAGAACTGTGCTGTGATTTATAACTAATGTAATTTCAAAAAAACCAGACTCTACTGTTTAGAACTTGATACCCATTAGCAGTAAGAGAACTTAATTGAATCAGACTACCAGTTTCACAGTGATTTTCAGATATAGGAGACTTAACATATGATTGCTTAACTGAGCGGTTCTGAGCCCTGGCTACTCAGTGTCATCACCTAAGGCTGATCGTATAAATGTTATCAGTTTTAAAGCTGCTGCCTGGGGTCAGACTCCAAAGACTCTGATCGAATGGGGTTAAAATGGGGTCTGGGCATCAGACATTTTAAATGCCACCCAGCTGATTCTAATACATAGCCAGATTGAAAACCATATGTATTTTACTCACCTGATTTGCATTTACCAAGCTGAAACTAGACAGTTTTTACCTGATTATTTTGTGTCAGTGTTTTGTTATCAATGTATTTTGTGAGTCTCTTAAATAGCTACAACCAGATTACAAAAGGCTTAAAATAGGGACATGGGGCTTTTAGCCACTGAAATCATTTGATATTCAATCTAGGAAAAATGTCAATTACTGCGCTTCATGGATTCACTATGTGGGTTTGGGATCTTCAACCATGAATCCTCCTCACTGCCTTCTATCTAAAATTTGCCAAGCAATTAAATCCCCAAAAGGTTAAAAGCCTCAAAATTAGTAAGAAAAAACACATGTCAGAAGAAAATGTGCCAAGAATATGAACAGACTTTACCAAACGAATACAAATCGCTCAACATTTTTCAACTTCACTAGTGATCAAAGAAATGCAAATTAACATCAAAATACCATTTTTTTTTTTTTAATAGAGTCTTGCTGTCACCCAGGCTGGAGTGCAGTGACGTGACCTCGGCTCACTGCAACATCTGCCTCCCAGGTTCAATCAATTCTCCTGCCTCAGTCTCCTGAGTAGCTGGGATTACAGACACACGCCACCATGCCTGGCCAATTTTTTTTTTCCCCCATAGAGATGGGGTTTCACCATTTTGGCCAGGCTGGTCTCAAACTCCTGACCTCAGGTAATCCATCTGCCTCAGCCTCCCAAACTGCTGGGATTACAGGCATGAGACACCACACTGGCAAGATATCACTCTTCTATCAAATCAGCAAGCTTTTTAAAAAAATTAATATTCCATAGCAAGAATACAATGCATGAACACTCAAGCTCCTGGGTGAAATAAAGTTATTTTTGTTTTTATTTGGATTTTTTTGAGACAGAGTCTTGCTCTGTCACCCAGGCTGGAGTGCAGAGGCTCAATCACGGTTCACTACAGCCTCTGCCTTTCACTACAGTCTCTGCCTCCTGGACTCAAGCAATCCTCCCACATCAGCCTCTGGAGCAGCTGGGACTACAGGCACGTGCTGCTACGCCCAGCTAACTTTTGTTATTTCTAGTAGAGATGGGGTTTCACCATGTTCACCAGGCTGGTCTCGAACTCCTGGCCTCAAGTGAACCACCTGTCTCAGCCTCCCAGAGTGCTGGGATTACAGGCGTGAGCCATCGCACTCAACTTAATTATTTTTTAAAAGCAGTATGCCAGTATGTGGTCAAGAGCCTTAAGTGTTCATACCCTTAACTCATAATAGCAAAAACTTAAAAGAGCCGAAAGGACCAACATTAGGGAAGTTATTTTTATGATTAGCTAAATTATTCAAAATCCGTATGTTCTAGGGAGAATATTTAGTGCTCTAGTTAAATGCTTAAAACGCAATGCTAAGAAGGAAAGGATGACATACACAATATCCAGACAAATTTTGTTATATATCATAGAAGACAACATATTCAAATGTTAACAAAAGCAGAATTATGGGTGATTTCAATTTTCTACTTCACATTTTCTATTTTCAAAATTTCTACAAATAATTTGTCACTTAAAATATTTTTTTAATTTTAAGCAAGAGTTAACTGATCAAGTATAATAAGTATAATTATCTCTACCAGAGAAAAAACTATGAGTTAAGATGATGGCTTGTCATGATGCAGCTCACTGCATTAAATATGTTTGGTGAGTAATGAGTGCTGAGATCCTGTCTTGAATTGGGGCTGAGCTGGTCTAGCCTGGCTGCATGGATTGAGAATTCAAGTAAACTTAGACAGCTGTCCTCAGTAGCCTCAACGACATTCTCCAAAAGAAATCAGATTTTCAAAGGCAAACCAACCAAGACAACTCACTCTTACCTACCATGGGGGGTATTATTTTTGGAACCTCAGTGTGAATAGGCATTTAACCACAAAGTAGGTCATTAAAGACAAGATAAAGCTACCCTGTATGGCGGTCCACTCTGCTAAATATTTATGAAAAACAGTTACTGGAAAAACTTTTCCCCACTGACCATGTATACCCATGCATGTATGTTATTAGTATGTTCAGAAAATTAACGTTTTCAAACTGAATGAGGGCTAATGTCCATTATTTACATTACAATCAAAATCCCTCCAACTACAGATTTTATAGAGCTAGTCTCAAAACTGATTTTACAGAGAAACTGCCCCCCCATTAAAAGTAATGCTCTAATCATAAAATTGCAGAGAATGATCAAAGCACAAAAAGATAATGCATAAAGAAACCACTTGATAATGGCTGGGCGTAGAGGCTCACGCCTGTAACCACAGCACTTTGGGAGGCCAAGGCAAGCGGATCATGAGGTCAGGAGATCAAGACTATCCTGGCCAACATGGTGAAATCCCATCTCTACTAAAAATACACAAAAATGACCTGGGCATGGTGGCACACGCCTGTAGTTCCAGCTACTAGGGAGGCTGAGGCAGGAGAATCACTTGAACCTGGGAGGCGGAGGTTGCAGTGAGCAGAGATTGCACCACTGCACGCCAGCCCGGTGACAGAGCAAGACTCGGTCTCAAAAAAAAGAAAGAAATCACTTAATAAAAGCCTTGATATTCAAGATAACCATCACATAGTACTTTTACATGAATTCACTATAAAATATTATAAATTTACTATAAAATGCCCTTTATTCATCTCTAAGTCTCCCAAATGAAAGTACTGCCAGCATTATTTTGATATGATACCTCCAAACAGATTCTTAAAACATCAATATATTTCCAAAACCTTCAAGGAGAGATGATCTAGCGCCAATACTAAGCTGCCTGTCAGTTAATTAACTGCTGACTTTAAAAATCATCATAAACATCTGTTGCCCAGATATCAAACTCAAAGTATGATCGTGCACTATACTGGTCTGCGTTATTAATTATTTGCACTCTCTAAAAGAGAAAATGCATTAACAAATGCATTAACAGTACAATTATTTGACATAACATTTAGGATTTAAGGTATTAGGATATCCTAATAGGAATTATTTAAGATAACGCCTTCAACTTTTAAGCTGAGCCCAAATAAAAGCTTATAAAGAGTATTTTCTGAATTACTAAATGGGTTGCACCTTAATGAAAGAGGATGGCAATAATTGGTTTTTACTTTTCCACTTAGTTTCCATTCTGTGTAAACAGCTGAATTAACGTTCCGACATCCAAGAGATTCTGTTAGGCCCATCCAGCTTAAGTTCACCTGAATGTCCATGTTGTTGAACTCAAGTCAGTTGATAATTTATCCTACCTTTACAATTTACGCAACTTTTCGACAACTGCTCTTACTATAAGGTTGAGTGTGCCTCCTCTCTTCCCCAAAGTCATAAGGTGACTCAGGAAACTGAAAGATACATCACTGTTACATTAAAAATTCACAATGTCACAATTTTTCAAGAGACAACAATATGGACAATTGAAATGAAATTCCCAATATTTGAACTCTAGGTTGTTCCATCTTTGCCGCTTTGCATAATTCCAGTAAAGATCATTCATACCTATCTCATGGGAATGGCACCTCCCAAAACTGCCAGCACACACAGAGGCAGTCATATACAGTGGTCCTATACCTCAATCTACCATTTGATTCTCCAGGATTACCTTAGAAAACTATATGTATTTTCAAAAGCCACAAACTTACTAAATGGTGTGAATAAGAGAAACCAAACTATAGATTTAAATTAATTTACTTCGGTGTTCAGTTAGTACACAATTCAGAAGAGACAAGAAATAGACCACTGGTGTTTTAAGTTTTAAGCAGTAGTCAAGATACTCAATTAGAAAGAAGATTAGGAAAATATGAACAAAGCACATCTAACCTATTTAAGCAAAACAGGGAAAGTGCCTATGAAGACATTTCTCAAGCCACCTTACAATAGCGTTCTGTCTTCAGAGAGAATTTTGTTTACCCACCTTCTTCCTTTCCATAAAAAGGCAAAGTATCGGGGTAGTTACATAAGATACTGTTTAGTAAGTTGGATTAAGTATTGTATCAAGAGATCCATCAAGGTCTTGATTAAGAGGTTAGAACAAGATATAGGAATGCACAATTTTACAGGTATTAAGGTTTTCTTAAAAATATTATTACATGTAAAACTAAAATACATACCTAAAACCTGCCTTAGAACAATCCCAAAGTCTGTTTCTCTCATGCATTTAACTGATGAGCTTCATTGAAATCCCCTTCCCAGTAGTTTTATTACAAGGAACGACAGCAAAGGAATTCAACAGAGATATTAAAACAGTAAAAAGCATTTCTAAAGATTGTTTGAGATTCATATTTATATTATATGAACGAGACTTATTATCAGAACTTCAACACCTATAAAGTGCTTTAAAACCAATCATTCTTCTTACTGAATTTATATAACTTTGGGAAGCTATAGATTTCATTAACCAATATGATTTTTCTTGAAATATTCTTTGTATATCAGCAATATGCTGTCTTCACACGTAGATACAGAAAGCTTTCAGAAAACCAGAGAGAAAAAAAACCATAGTCACCCATAAAACTTTAGAAAATCAGAACTTGCCCTTCTTCAATGTGGCAATAAACAATACTGTCATGACCTATTCAATGCCATATAGTTTACAAAATGTTCCTGATCATATTGTAAGGATCTCTTGGATAATAAGAATTCACTACTTAAGAGCCATTCAGATACATCTTTCTTCCACTACGAAATCTCAAGACTGCCTTTGTATTATAGTACACAGTACCAGATGCAATAATATGGGGAAAGCAGATTTACTAAATATGTAATAAATTACAGACCCTTATACCAATGAGAGCTAGAACAAGCAGATTTCTAACAAACTTTTTTAAAGCTTGGGAAACTAATGGAAAATTTTTCAGAAAGACATTCTTTTCAATGTGAGTGACAACTTAAGATAGAAAGATTTGTAACAAGGATAACTAGCTTACCATGCATTGAATATGGGGTAAAACACATAAAACTACTGTTTTTGGAGGAAAAATTATTAGAAAACTTTAACAAAAGATAGAATGTGTTATTTCAGACACTACAAGCTCGAGTGCAGTGGCTATATAATAAAGCAAGGTGCCTATTCCTGAGGAGAATGTACTCAGTAATGATGCTGAACAGTGAGTATTAAATCTAAGCAGTGCTAAAAAGGCAATGATGGGAGTTCAGGTAATGTGTTACAGAGAGACTTGTGAGAAATTCCATTACTTAAAAATAATCTTGTCCCTATCATTAACCATTTAATTTTTTTTTTCCTGATGTGCTAAAGTGCACTGGAAACCTCAGAACAGGTTTTATAAATTGGCCATGTCTTGTAATAGACTGCAGTCTTCAAATTTACACAGAGCTGCAGGTCTCCTGGATTTTTTCAAGTGTCACTCATCTAACTGAGCCTGACAGCTGAGACTGCCATCAGGTACTTTACAGTCAGTTTAAAAAACATCCTCTACCTGGTATCTCTGCAGTGATTGTCTTGCTGCTCCCTGAAACCTCTTCATCATCATCCGATGAGCTCGTGCTTGAGTCACAAGTCAGGTCACTATCACTGGTACTACTGTCCTGCAGCAGGTTATATTTCTTCCTTGCAGCAGCCTCCCGTTTCTGCCTCAGTAGCCTGATCCTCTCCTTGTGCTTTTGGCTCCGATGACCTTTAACCTTGGCGACTCGGCCATTCTGTTTATCACTGGATTGCCGGTTTTTCTTGGCAGCCATAGTGGATGTTTCACTTTCTGATCGGGACCGCCTAGACTTGCGCCCAACTGTGGCACCAGACACTCCTGAAGGGTCTCCTTCTACCGCTGTTTCTGCCTGAGAGGGTTCATTCTCTTCTGCGGAAGACAATGTATCTGAATCAGCCAGGTGACCACTAGAGGAAGGGGAAAGCATGCAGTGATTAGAGGAGTCACTCTCATAAACTCGGCCAGTTGTAGGCTTGTCACTCTCCGTGGATGCTAACTGAGACTCAGAAGAGTCCCTTCTCAGTTCCATCAACAAGCAGGGCATTGAAGAAATCACTGTAGAATCCGCTACACCATCTTTCTGAACTTGAGATTCCAGTTCTACAGATCCATCTTCCTCCTTGGCTGTCTCTTGTTCAGAAGCTTTTGGTGGGGCTTCGGACTCAATGAGTTCTTCGACTTTTCCCACTGACTCCTCCATCTTCATTTCAGAATTTCAAGTTAAATCATGGAGTAGAGTCTAGGAAATGATATCAAAGATGCAACAGGAAAGCAACCTGTACAAAAACACACAAAGTCAATAAACAGAACGCCAGATTATTTGATCAACACAACATGCCTACCTTTATAAGTGGGTGGGGCAAAACTTACCATTACACAGGCCTTTAAAATATATACATATTATTATCTGCTTGTCTGATCAACAAATTCAAAGGATTAATACTATCAAAATCTAAGTATACTGAGCTACTAAAAATGCCATAATATTAATCACTATTACTGAACTTGCAAGGCCAACATGTAATGAACATTTTCCAGTTTATAATTTTATTTAAAGTGTTCTAGAAAGAAATCTTCAAAACTCTGATATAATTAATATGCATGTATTGACTTTGATATAAATGAAAAAGAATGCTTTAACACTAGTCTAGAAATGCATTACCTGGAATGACTACTTTTTTTTTTTTTTTTTTTTT
>NW_016818934.1:2602815-2628124 GCF_001698545.2 Rhinopithecus bieti | reverse complement strand
ATGGTCTCGATCTCCTGACCTCGTGATCCGCCCGTCTCGGCCTCCCAAAGTGCTGGGATTACAGGCTTGAGCCACCGCGCCCGGCGGAATGACTACTTTTACATTCAAATCCAAAAAGAAAGGAGGTAGGAGGAGGGGAGTTACAATAGAGAAACATCAAATTTTTTTTTTTTTGAGACAGGGTCTCACTCTGCCACCCAGGCTGGAGTGCAATGGTGCAATCTCAGCTGCAACCTCCGTTGCCGTGACTCAAGCAATTCTCTTGCCCCAGCCTTCCAAATGGCTGGGACTACAGGCGCACACCACCGCACCCAGCTAATTTTTGCATTTTTTGTAGAGACAGGATTTCACCATGTTGCCCAGGCTGGTCTCGAACTCCTGAGCTCAAGTGATCCACCCACTGTGGCCTCCCAAACTGCTGGGATTATAGGAGTAAGCCACCACACCTGGCCCCTACACTTATGCTTAAAAAAAAACAAAAACACACGCACACTCCAACTACATGCATTTGGCAAATGAGCAACCAAATACTATGCATCAAACTTGTCTGCAGTCCCCTCAATAGGAGTTGCTCTAGTGAAGCATTAAGATGAAAGGCCAGAATCTGATGCTTCCTCAATCCTACCTAGCTCCCACATACCTCATCATGCTGAATGTGAGGCTAGTGTTTAAATTGATGTTTTATCAACAATGGTCACCAAATACAGAACCCAAAAAGCCTAGTATATTCTATGAATGAATTAACGGATTTAAGAGAAAATACTCTACACCCATTTTACACTTTGGATGCTAAATTTAAAACCTAACACTCTACCACCACTGTGAGTGATACAACTCCAATTAACCATACAGGTACAGGATATAATATTTAACCTCAAAAGCTTATGACCTATACAGTTAAGTCCTTACTTAACATTGTCAACAGGTTCTTGCAAACTGAGACTTTAAGTGAAATGACGTTTAACAAAACCAATTTTTTCATTAACGTTATAACTAAAGGACATCATTCAAAGACCAGCAGTATCTTGTTCCATTTAAAGTTGCGGTTTCCAAGAACCTATTGAAAATCTGGTGGTTTTTAAAGAGGATGCTAAATATGGAAAGCAAGTAAATAACTTGCCCTGTAAGTGTTACAGTACAGAAAGCAACTATCATGTCCACAGGTCACAGACACACACAACCATTAATCTATATGGTATGCTAGTTAGGTGTAATGTGGCATTTCCATCGTCTCATTCCATCAAGTTACCTTGATAGTTCAATCTATAGTAGACAAAAACTAGGAAATACTTGAAAAATCCTTTAAAACAGATCTGACATGCCAAGTCCACTTTTGCTTAATACAAACATTCTGAACACCTGTTTTGTTTTTCATAGCCCTGTTCTCAGCTGTTGATAAAACAGGCATTCTGATTAAGTTTCCTTAACACATTCATGGAAACCAGAACATTCGTGGCCACTGAAACATTTGTTAATTTAAAACAATCCTAGGCCAGGAGTGGTGGCTCACACCTGTTATCCCAGCACTTTGGGAGGTGGAGGTGGGTGGATCACCTGAGGTCGGGAGTTTGAGACCAGTCTGGCCAACATGGTGAAACGCCATCTCTACTAAAAATACAAAAATTGGCCAGGCATGGTGGCGAGCACCTGTAGTCCCAGCTACTCGGGAGGCTGAGGCAAAAGAACCGCTTGAACCTGGGAGGCGGAGGTTGCAGTGAGCCAAGATAACGCCACTGTGCTCCAGCTTGGGTGACAGAGCAAGACTCCATCTCAAAAATAAATAAAATAAATAAAAAATAAATAAAACAACATTGTGTGCAGCCTACTTCACATATTTGTATCAATTATAGTACTAATGTTGGAGCTACGTGAAAATCAGCATAAAGATTTTTTCTGACACCATTACAAAAAAATGTAACACCTCTGAAAACCAACAGAGGGAGTAACAGTTAAACCAATGGAGACTGTTATACATAAAGCATGCTGTCAATACAAACATGAAATAAAATACTCATAGATACAAAATACCCCCAGGTATGAGGAATAAACCCAAGTTCTTTTTTTTAAGCCAAATTTAGCAGTGGAGGGGACCAAGATTTTCTAACTGAATAAAAATGAGAGTTAATTATATTATGGAGATTCAAGTTGTATATTCTGGAATAAAGATACTTCTCAAGGTCGGGCATGGTGACTCACACTTGTATTCCCAGCACTTTGGGAGGCCAAGGCGGGTGGATCACAAGATCAGGAGCTCAAGACCAGCCTGGCCAAGATAGTGAAACCCCATCTCTACTAAAAATACAAAAATCAGCCGGGCGTGGTGGCAGGCACCTGTAATCTCAGCTATTTAGGAGGCTGAAGCAGGAGAATCACTTGAACCCAGGAGGAGGAGCTTGCAGTGAGCCGAGGTCGCACCACTGCACTCCAGCCTGGGCGACAAAGTGAGACTCCGTCTCAAAAAAAAAAATTCTTCTTAAGGCTAAAATATCTGAGAAAATATACTCAGACAAAATTAATGTCAGCTATATAGGACAAACATCAAAGTCTCAATTTGTGAAAGAAGGCAGCACTGGATATTTTCAAAGTACATAATACAGCATCAGACTGAAAAGTAAATTTGTTAAAATGACCATACAACTCTTGTTTCTTCAAGAAATAAGTTGTGTGGATAACACAAGTAAATCTAGATTGTTTTTCCCTGTTTAAAAAAAAAATGACAATATGGCACATCATTCAATTTAATGATTATCTTTCAAGTTCCTTAAATTTGAGTGTTAACTGAGATTTAATTTCTACTACCTAAATTAGTAACTGGTATTGCAGTTAAAACCACTTAAATATGTTCAAATCAATCACAAAAGACTAGTATTGACCATAAATAGGACACAGGTTAGTTCATCATGGTATGTTCACACAATGTGGCCATTAAAAAAAGAAAAAGCATTTTATACAGAGAGATAAGAAACAGCTCTCACGCAATTTTAATGAAAAAAGATACATTATAGCATTTATGTAAATAAATAACAAAACTAAATTTACATGAGTTTACCTGTAGATGCACAGACTTTGGAAAGACACTTAAGAAAATAGTAATACCAACTTGGAAGGAAAGCAGGTGAATAAGGGAACAGGAGAAGACAGTGCGGTATGCAGTTTTGTATCTCTTGAATTCGTAATGTATGCAAGCATTATCTATTCAAAAAATCCACTCTGACATAAAAGTCTTCTGAAGAAAAAGTGCTTTTTTTGGGCCATAACACTAGACTACTCTTTGGGTCAAGTTTAGTCAATAAATTCTACTATGCTTTCTCCCTAGAGTGGAATTTTGCTATAATTAATTAAATACAGGAGAAAAAAGTCACAGAAAGTGAAAACATAAGCTCTGACTAAACTCCCTGCAGTGGAATAAAAACAAAGTGCGCTAACCACAGGGGGAAATGATGTCATACATAAAGATTAATATTTCCAAATGACCAGATTATTTACTGCATATATTGTTTTGGTCAAGGGGGGAAAATAGGTTTTCTGGTAGGAACAGTCAAGCAGCTAGCAGTATAAAATGATATAATTGTCAAATAGGAATTGCATCACAAAAATGGCATAAAAGGTTATCAACCCTCTGGGTTAACGCTGACAGTAAATTTACATTCAGTGAAGTAATAAATATACAACATTTTTCCTATTAGAACAGCACTTTCCCCCATGCTGTTCTTCCCTCCAATCTAAACACAACCTCCTCTACATGAGTACTAGAGCTCATCCCCCTCTCATTTCCCTAGAACCTTACATTATTGATTATTCCTTGGCTCTCGTCCACCTGTCACATCCAACTAGAACATTCATTCATTCATTCATTTTTGAAACCCTCCTTCGACCTATCACCTTCAATCTCACATCTCCCTCTCTAGGTATCATGCTCTTCTTTCACAGTCGATCTTATTATGAGAGCTGTATAAACTTCTATTTCCTCAACTCTCACACTCCCTTCTGCAACCCAATCCAACCTGACATCTCCTTCTATCAAACCAGTGGAACAAGCCTAGGCAACATGGCAAGACCCCATCTCTACAAAATATTTAAAAATTAGCTGGGCATGTGGCACATGCTGTGGTTCCAGCTACTGGGGAGACTGAGCAAGGAGGATGCCTTGAGCCCAGGGAGTCAGGGCTGCCATGAGCCGTGTTTGCATCAGTACGTTCCAGGCTGGGTGACAGAGCAAGACCCTGTCTCAAAAAACAAAAACAAAAAAACCAGTGGAACAGTTATTACCCGGGTCATTAATGACCTCCCTATCTCTAAATCCAACATATTTTGGCCCTAATCTTACTTAATATTTAAGCAGCATTTTATGCCTGACAACTCTCTCTGTTCTTTAAACCAATTAATGCTTTTCTTTGGCTTCAAGATTTCTCTATTCTTCTGGCTAGTCCTTCTCAGTCTACTTTGTAGGCTTAACTTCCTCTACCAAATCTCAGGATTTAGTCCTACATCTAGGTCCTTTTCCCATCCACCAACATGAGCTCTTCTTCTTTTTTTTTTTTTAAGACAGGGTCTCACTTTGTCACCCAGGCTGGAGTGCAGGGGCGCCATCTTGGCTCACTGTAACCTCTGTCTCCTTGGCCCAATTATTCCCACCCCCGCTCCTGCCTCAGCCCCCTGAAGTAGCTGAGACTACAGGCGCAAGCCACCATGCCTGGCTAATTTTTGTATTTTTTGTGGAGACGGGGTTTCACCATGTTGCCCAGGCTAGTTACAGACTCCTGAGTTCAAGTGATCGACCCACCTCGGCCTCCCAAAGTGCTAGGATTACAGGTGTGAGCCACCATGCCTGGCCCAATACCCAAAACCCACATTTTTCCAATACCATCCCTAGACTAGTAATTTTATTTCTCCAGCTCAGATCTCTAAACTCTATACCAGTCCACCCAAATACCCAGTTGACACCTGTATTTAGATTTTGGAAAGGTACCATAATCACATCATATCCAAATCCAGATCATCTCTGATCTACCCCACTCTGCTCCTTCTCTGGCTTTCTCTAGCTCAGTATATAGCACTATTGCTACTATCTCAGTTGCTCACGTCAAAAACCTGAGTTATCTTTGACAATGCCTTGTTCTTTACTTACTGCATCCCATTATTCACCACTTCCATCATTCACTAACTCCTATCAATCCCACCTCCTTAACAGTTTTCTAGTTTGTCCACTATTCTCTATCTCCGCTGTCACCACTCTAGACACAACCTCCATCATTTATTATCAATAGTACTGACTACCATCACTCTCTCTCTTCAGACTCAGTCTTTCTCCTATGCACCAACCTGTTTTCCATACAGTAGGTAGAGCAATATTTCTACAAGGTAAATATGTTATCTTTATGAGAGAAAGTAATTTTTAAAGTCCCTGAAGATAGGGTAGAGGAGGATAGGTAAAGGCAAGTTGAGATTTATCTGATGTTTTTCTCTCCCTTTAAAAGGGGATTATATATTGCTTTCTGATCAGTGGTGAATGTGGAGGAAAACAGATTATATGCAACAATCTGAAAAAACATGTTGTTGGCCAGGTGTGATGGCTCACGCCTGTAATCCCAGCACTTTGGGAGGCCCAGGCGGATGGATCACAAGGTCAGGGGTTCGAGACCAGACTGGCCAACATGGTGAAACCCCGTCTCTACTAAAAATACAAAAATTAGCCAGGTGTGGTGGCGGACGCCTATAGTCCAAGCTATTCGGGAGGCTGAGGCGGGAGAATCGCTTGAACCCAGGAGGCAGAGGTTGCAGTGAGCCAAGACCACGCCATTACGCTCCAGCCTGAGTGACAGAGCGAGACTCCATCTTTTAAAAAAAAAAAAAAAAAAAAAAAAAACACAGGTTGTTAATTATGGACAATGAAAATGAATTCACTTTTTAGTCCTTGTACTCTTTAAGAAACTAAGACAACAAAAGATGCGTACAGTTCAGAGTTAAACCATGGAATTTAAGCAGTATACAATGCCCAAACAGGAGACAGGGAGTATAAAGTATAAAGCTGAATAAGGCTACTTGTGAAAATCTGGAAGAGAAAAGTTGAGGAAGTTCTTATCAGACCTCCTTCTTGGTCAGCAAAGCTTAATACAAAGTGAAAAAGAAGGCAGGCTTGGGGGTTTGTTAAAAAAAAAAAAATGGAGAAGTGTTGTAACATCTGCTACAGAGAATCTGACAGAGATTAAAACTGCTGAGTACAATAATTCATACAGTCAGAACAATTCACAATGCTCAATTTCCAAACTATGGGACCATTAACACAAACTTAAGAGGAAAAATGTGATTGCTTTCCCTTGCTCAAAACCCCTGCCCACCTTTCTAGTTTTCATCTTGGGCCACTCACCCCCTAGCTCCCTCCAACTACCAAGAATATCACATAAAAAGAGTTTTTTCCAGATCTCTGGCCTTTCACAGTCATTTTCATTTTGTGCCTATCCTCTTGCTGGCTACCCTTCAGAAATTAGAATAATCCTTTGGTAATAATACAGGCTAATATTTTTAGCCTTTGATAAAATTACATACTAATATTACCCCTAGGAAATGCATATTACCCACATTATCCTCCTTCACTGTGCTTTGCACAATTGTAGTTAAGTAACTGTATACTGTAACTGGCTGATGTCTACTTCACATACATAAGGACACATAAAAAATTTAAGAACAGAGCCAGGCACGGTGGCTCACGCCTGTAATCCCAGCATTTGGAAGGCCGAGTTGGGTGGATCACAAGGTCAAGAGATCGAGACCATCCTGGCCAACATGGTGAAACCTCGTCTCTACTAAAAATACAAAAATTAGCTGGGCATGGTGGCGCATGCCTGTAACTCCAGCTACTAGGGGTGCTGAAGCAGGAGAACCGCTTGAACTTGGGAGGCAGAGGCTGCAGTGAGCTGAGATCAAGCCACTGCACTCTAGCCTGGCGACAGAGCGAGACTTCACCTCAAAAAAAAAAAAAAAAGAAAAGAAAAAAAAGATTTAAGAAAAGAAAATCATATAATCAACTACCATCCCAGCTGATTCATCTCTATCTGCAATAAGCAAAACAGACCTTAACACAAAAAGTATTATCAAGAAAAAAGGTATCATTCTAATTTTGCATGGACTAATGATAAACATTATAAGAATCTGTGTATGTTTTCTTTGGATTGCAAATTTCTTAAGGTATAAAGCAAGGTCATCAGTTAAGGTGAGGATGAATGAGGTAGTGCTGAAGTTGATGAGAGGACTAGGTGTGAAACAGTACTAGGAAAGTGAAGGAACCAGGGAAGTACAATATACTATAATATAATTTCCAGGCAATAGTAAGGGCCCACTCTAAGGATTGTAGCCATGAACTTAAGGACTGGTATATATGCATATGTTTTTCTCCTTTCAAGTTCAGCTGCATAAATCCAAGTGCAACAAGGTAAATCTTGGATTTAACCAGAATTTTAGTTTTGCCCAAGAAGTAGAACGAAGCAAGAAAGAAGCAAGAGGGTAT
This sequence comes from Rhinopithecus bieti, assembly GCF_001698545.2. Lineage (NCBI taxonomy): Eukaryota > Metazoa > Chordata > Mammalia > Primates > Cercopithecidae > Rhinopithecus > Rhinopithecus bieti. The sequence continues at coordinate 2,620,620 of NW_016818934.1, read as the reverse complement.
GCAAGGAAATCATTCTAATGATCACATCAAGAAGGTACAGAGCACTAAAAATGGGATAGGTCAATGGAATGGACATCTCAACAGAGCCAAAAAATATTGAAATCAGGGTACTGTAAAGAATGAGCTAGAAAGATAGAATCCAAGAGTGCTGTGAATGAAACAGATTATGGAAGGGTTACAGTTATTGATAACTGACAGGATCTAAAACAATGCTACTAAAAGTGTTGTCTGTAAATCAATGTACACCTGCAGTGAAAGAAATATAGAAGGCAGGGCGCCGTGGCTCACGCCTGTAATCCCAGCACTTTGGGAGGCCAAGGCAGGTGGATCATGAAGTCAGGAGTTCAAGACCAGCCTAGCCAACATGGTGAAACCCTGTCTCCACAGAAAATACAAAAATTAGCCGGGCACAGTGGCACGCGCCTGTAACCCCAGCTACTCGGGAGGCTGAGGCAGGAGAATGGCTTGAACCCGGGAGGCGGAAGTTGCAGTGAGCCGAGACCGCACCACTGCACTCCAGCCTGGGTGACAGAGCGAGATTCCATCTCAAAAAGAAAAAAAAAAAGTATAGAAACTGAGTAATTACTGAGAAACTTATAACAACTTTATATTGTTACGACAATCGAAATCAGTATTTCAACTTCCTAGTAATCGATTTTTATCACGTTATAAAATAATCAATCCACAGTGGACTAGAAATAAAAATATACTGGTCCTTCACAATGGATAGTTCAAGAAGCCCTGGTTAGGGTACAACCATGGAAGTAGGTGACTGAGGTAAGGTGGTAGACAAAATCGTACAGGAGAGTTCCTCACAGAACTTAACTGAGTAGTGTCAGAAGGATCACTTATGCGTACACTGATATCAGTAAGAACTGACCAGGTGTAGTGGCTCACGCCTGTAATCCCAGCACTTTGGGAAATCAAAGTGGGAGGATCGCTTGAACCCAAGAGTTCAAGACCAGCCTGGGCAACACAGTGAGAGACGCTGTCTCTATTAAAAATTTAAAAATTAGTCGGGCATGGTGGCGCATGCCTGTAGCCCAGCTACTTGGGAGGCTGAGGTGGGAAGATGGCTCGAACCTGGGAGGTCAAGGCTGCAGTGAGCTGTGATTATGCCACTGTACTCCAGCCTGGGTGACAGAGTGAGGCCCTGTCTCAAAAAAATAAAAATTAAAAAAGGGCTGTGGCAGAGAGAGGAGGAGAATGAAGAGAAGTGGGTTAAAAGGTACAAACATACATTAAGATAAAAGGAATAAATTCAGTGTTTGATAGCAGGGCGGAGAAAACAAAACAAGGACTGTGTTTTAAGTATCCCCAACAACTCAGTTGAGTGATTCTCAAAGAGATAGTGTTTAATGTCTGAAATGAAAAGATTATTTAAATTATCCATAAATGAGATCAAACAGTATCAGTAAAGTCAGATTTGAGAGAAGATATTTTAAAGAGAGAGGAGGCAAGGTTTCATTCATCACAGATCAGGGAAGTTCTCTAAAGAGAAAAAATGGGGCTGAAGACCACTCTTTGGGTGACTACAGGTAGACTACAGGAAGAGTAAAAAGTTTGGTGGTAGAGGCCAAGCAGTGGCTCACCCCTATAATCCCGGCACTTTGGGAGGCAGGGGTGGGAGGATCTCTTAAGGCCAGGAGTTCCAGACCAGCCTGGGCAACACAGTGAGACTCCATATCTACAAAAAATTAAAAAGCTAGCCGTGTGTAATGGTGCATGCTTGTAGTCTCAGCTACTCAGGGAGCTGAGGTGGGAGGATCACTTGCGCCTTGGAGATTGAGGCTACAGTGAGCTATGATCATGGCACTGCACTCCAGCCTAGGAGACAGAGCAAAGAAAAAAAAGAAAAAAAAAAGCTTGGTGGTAGAGAAATAATCAACTTGGATTTGGACTGGATAATCCTCATAACACAGGTCTCTACTGGGAGCAGTGGCTCATGCCTGTAATCCCAGCACTTTGGGAGGCAGAAGTGGGAGGATCGCTTCAGTCCAGGAGTTAAAAACCAGCCTGGGAAACATGGCAAAACCCCACCTATAGCCAAGCATGGTGGCTCACACCTGTAATCCCAGCACTTCGGGAGGCCGAGGCGGGTCGATCACGAGGTAGGGAGATCGAGACCATCCTAGCTAACACAGCGAAACCCCGTCTCTACTAAAAATACAAAACATTAGCTAGACATGGTGGTGGGCGCCTGTAGTCCCAGCTACTCAGGAGGCTGAGGCAGGAGAATGGCGTGAACCTGGGAGGCGGAGCTTGCAGTGAGCTGAGATTACGCCACTGCACTCCAGACTGGGCGAGACAGCGAGACTCTGTCTCAAAAAACAAAACAAAAAAAAACCCACCTATAGAAAAAAATATTAAAAAATTAGCCGAGCATGGTAGCACGCGCCTGTAGTACCAGCTACTAGGGAGGCTAAGGTGGGAGGATGGTGTAAGCCGACGAGGTCAAGGCTGCAGTTAGCCGGGACTGCAGTACTGAATTAAATAATGCCCACCTGGGCAACAGAGTGAGACCCTGTCTTGAAAATACAAAACAATCCACAGGTCTCAAAAATATAGAAATACAGATTTTGACATCATTGATATAAGGACAGGTGATGGCTAAATACATCAATTCATCCAGGGAAAAACCACAGTGAACACAGAAGAGACTTTAACATAAAGTTCAAAAGATGTGAATCAATTGTTTTCATATATAAACTGACAGGCAAGGAATTATTTTTGGAGGGAAATAAGATATACCCATAAAACATAGAGAAAACATTCCTTCTTGAAATGCTCTTCTTAGATTGTTAACAACTTCCTGTAGGCTTAGATTGTAAGAAAGGACCATGATTAATGGAATCTTACCAAAAATCAAGCACCACCGGAAATCCTCCTGAAGATTTAGACACAGCATTGTATAAAATCATTAAGCACTCAATAAACTAAGACTTATTTTTTACCCCTTTCCGTATTACCTGTGAACAACCATCATTAACCATCCTTTAACATCACTAAAATGACATAATGCTCCCATTAAAACAAACAAATAGGCCAGGTACGGTGGCTCACTCCTACAATCCTAGCACTCTGGGAGGCCAAGGCGGGCACACTGTTTGAGCTCAGGAGTTCGAGACCAGAGTGGGCAACATGGTGAAACCCCATCTCTACTAAAATACAAAAAATTAGCCAGGCGTGGTAGTGGGCTCCTGTACTCAGCAGCCTGAGGCAGGAGAGTAACTTGAACCCAGGAGGCAGAAGTTTCAGTGAGCCAAGATCGCACCACTGCACTCCAGCCTGGGCAACAGAGCGAGATTCCGTCTCCAAAAAAAAAAAAAGAAGGGGGAAAAAAAGCCCAATAAACTAAAACTGTATCCTCCTTCCTAATTTAAGGAACGCAAAAAGTCATCTGCTGTTACAAGTTTATTGTTGCCACAGGCCCTTTTCCTTTTCAGTTGAAACCACAAGTTGACACCATAAACTGACAAAAGCACAGCCCGTTAAATGACAGTTTCTAAGATTTTCCTCTACACTCATGTAAAATAGGGTATTCTAATTGCTAGCATTCTTGCATCTATTTATTTTACATTACCAACCTAGAACTGTAAGAAACACAAGCAGCTAATGCCTCAAATATGGTCTACATAAACCAGTTAACTTATATTGCTGCTCCACATGCAAAAGTATTCATATTAGGTAATTTATGAATTTGATGTTTGTTTTACAAAACAATACTCTGAACTAAATAATGCTTTCTACTTAGACCAAAAAAGAAAGGCAACTTTAAAGAAAGTCAATGTTTTGCTAACAAAACAAAGCCTTTGCATACAAGAGGCTATAGTACTTTTCCTGTCACAGAAATTCAGGCTTACAAAAAAAGAAAAAGAAAGCCTAACAGGTGATCGATCCTGTTGATTCATTTGCAATCTAGGACTGGGCCTAGCAGGACACCTTCTGCTGCTTATCTAATTTAGCTTCAACACCAAGTGGATAGGGTGTATACCAATCTCCCTTGAGAGAATGAGAGAACAAGGGATTCTGCATAGAATTTACCACATTTTTTTCTAAGATTACTGCAGTCTTTCAGTTTATATAAAATTGATACTAAAAATTCTGTAACTGTGACAGAAAAAAAAAAAGAACATAAAAACAAGTCTATAAGACACATACTACAGATCAACTTTCCATGCAGGTCTCTTCTTACTTTCAATATTTAAATTCCTACCCACTTCCCTTCCTGTAAAAACTCAATCTATGCCCACAAATTCTCAAAAGGAATATAAGCCCACTCAAAAACAAACTAGGGGCTGAGTTCTCTGCTCTTTAAATCAAATCAGTCAGACTCCTTAAACATTTTGGGGGTTGTGGTAGCTCCCGCCTGTAATCCCAGTACTTTGGGAAGCCGAGGCGGGTGGATCACTTGAGCCCAGGAGTTTGTGACCAGCCTGGGCAACACGGCAAAACCCCATCTCTACTGAAAATACAAAAATTAGTTGGGCATGGTAGTGCATGCCTATAATCCCAGCTACTCAGGAAGCTGAGGCACAAGGATCACTTGAACCTGGGAGGCAGAGGCAGAGGTTGAGATCGTGTCCTTGCACTCTAGCCTGGACGACAGAGTGAGACTTTCTCAAAAAAAACAACAAAAAAAAACCTTCAGAAAAATTTGATTGTAATATTACCACAAAGAAATGCACATCGTGGCTGGGCGCGGTGGCTCAAGCCTGTAGTCCCAGCACTTTGTGAGGCCGAGACGGGCGGATCACGAGGTCAGGAGATCGAGACCATCCTGGCTAACACGGTGAAACCCCATCTCTGCTAAAAAATACAAAAAACTAGCCAGGCATGTTGGCGGGCGCCTGTAGTCCCAGCTACTTGGGAGGCTGAGGCAGGAGAATGGCGTAAACCCAGGAGGCAGAGTTTGCAGTGAGGTGACATCTGGCCACTGCGCTCCAGCCTAGGCGACAGAGCGAGACTCTGTCTCAAAAAAAAAAAAAGAAAGAAATGCACATCAAGTGTGCATCTTGACACATTCATATAAAATGAACTTATCTATGTAATGACCATATACAGAACATTCCCAACACCCCAGAAGCATCCCTCGTGTCCCCTCTAGTCACTATCCACCCTAGAAAGTAACCACTATTTGACATTTATCACAAATCATTTTGCCTGTTCTTTTATTTTTGTGTCAAGTTTCTTTAGTTCAACAATGTCTCTGAAGCTTATCCATGCAACAGTATGCAATAGCAGCTTATTTTCATTACTACAAAGTATTCCACTGTATAACTATATCACAATTTATGCATTCTACTCTTGATAGACATTTGTGATTTTTTTCAGTTTGGGACATCATGAGCAATGCATTCATGAAAAGTTTCATACATGTCTTCTGGTGCACGTTTGCACATGTTTCTGTTGTATATATACCCAGGAGTTAATACAACTCCTAGATTAAGTCACAGAATATGCTTATGTTCAGCTTTACTAGAAAGTTTTCCCAAATGCTTCCATCAATTTGTCCTCCTGCCAACAATGTCTGGAGAGTCTCTGTTTTTTTCACACTTTACCAGCACTAGTATTGTTGGTTTTTTGTTTGTTTCAGGCATTTATTTTAGTCATTCTGGTGGAAGCAAAACAGTATTCCCTCCAAGTCCTTCATATCTAGAAGACACATGATCTACATATTTCTATTTCATTCTCCAACAGTAACAAAAATGGCAGGAATATCAGATCTAGTTTTATTTTTTGAGACCAAGTCTCACTCTGTTGCCCAGGCTGGAATTCAGTGGAGCGATCTCGGTTCACTGCAACCTCTGCCTCCCAGGTTCAAGCAATTCTCCTCCTTTAACCTTCTGAGTAGCCGAGATTATAGGCACCCGCCACTACGCCCAGCTAATTTTTGTATTTTTAGTAGAGACGGGGTTTCACCACGTTGGTCAGGCTGGTCTCAAAACTCCCGACCTCAGGTGATCCAACTTCCTCAGCCTCTCCACACAAATATAGTGCACACAATCTCTCCAAACAAATATAGTCTCTTCCTTCTCTATAATCCCTCCAGTGACACTAATGCAGCAGTTATTTGAGAATATCTTACTTCATCCTTAACTAAAGTGCTGAGTTCATGCTAACTACACACAAATAAATGCCTTTTCTATGTTGAATGCCTTTTCTATGCTACAAGTACACGGGTGCTAGCAGGGCACTTATCAGCTAGCGTGCATGCTACCCAAAAAGGGCAACTAGATCCTGAGGAAATTACAACATTTTTAATATTTTGCGAACTATCAACAAAGTAAGAAAAACTCAAAGTGTACCTCCCAACACAGACACAACAGTGAGCTAAAAACTGGACATAAAACAACCTGAAAATACTAGAGTTGTCCTGGGAGCAAATACCATACTAGTTTGAGAACAGAGATTAAGCTTTAGGCCAGGGCAAAGTTAAGAAAACTAGATCTAGGCCAGGCACTGTGGCTCACGCCTGTAATCCCAGCACTCTAGGAGGCTGAGGAAGGTTGATCACCTGAGGTCAGAAGTTCGAGACCATCTTGGCCAACATGGCGAAACCCCGTCTCTACCAAAAATACAAAACTTAGCCAGGTGTAGTGGCACGCGCCTGTAATCCCAGCTACTCAGGGGGCTGAAGGAGGAGAATCACTTGAACCCAAGAGGCAGAGGTTGCAGTGAGCCGAGATCACTCCACTGCACTCCAGCCTGGGTAACAGAGTGAGACTCGGTCTCAAAAAAAAAAAGAAAACTAGATCTGATATTCCTGCCATGAGTTGGGACCCTCACAGTAGCTTATACCACTAGTGAAAAGGAGATCTAGGGGGAAAAAAACACCTGCCAACAGAGGGCTTACAAGAACCTTGCAGGCCAATGCTGGGAGATCAGAACTCGGAGAATTTGATACCACTTCCTTATTATTACTGGGATCTAGAATTCAAATTTACATTGTTCATGTGGTCAAGAAACCCTGAAAAAGCGAAGAAATCCGCAATGAAGGAAAGCATTGTCACCCTAGGATCTCAGAATCTCCATCACATAAATTTAACCAAATAGAGTTTATAGGACAAAAAAAGTCCAAAATGGACAAAAACACAAGTCTACTTCACAGAGTCTGTTGAAACTACAAACACATATTCAAACCCACAAGGAATCATCCTACACATACTTTTTTGAAAGTCAATATGAAAAGTATTTCAAAATTTAAAAAAATAAAAAATAAAAATAAATTTAAAAAAACAAGGTCAGGCATAGATCACATTTGCAATCCTAGCACTTCGGGAGGCCAAGGTAAGGAAAGATCTCTTGAGCTCAAGAGTTCAAGACCAGCTTGGGCAATATAAGGAGATCCTACCTCTACAAAAAAAAATTTTGAAAATTAGCAAGACATGGTGGCATGCACCTGTGGTCCCAGCTATTCGGGAGGCTGAGGTGGGAGGATCACTTGAATCCAGGAGGTTGAGGATGCAGTGAGCTGTGATCACACCACTGCACTCCAGCCTGGGTGACAAAGCAAGACCCTGTCTCAAAAAAAAAAAAAAAAAAAAGAAAATGATATAATCAAAATAGTAGTAGTGCCCTACTGGCACCCATGTACTTGTAGCATAGAAAAGGCATTCAACATAGAAAAGGCATTTATTTGTGTGTAGCTAGCACGAGCTAGGCACTTTAGTTAAGGATGAAATAAGATATTCTCAAATAACTGCTGCATCAGTGTCACTGTCTCAAAAAAAAAAAAAATGATGTAATCAAAATAAGCAGGGACAATGACAACAGATGCTAAAAAATATTCAGAGGTCCAATGCAATGCTTTGCAGCTGTAGAAATGAAGAAGAAGCCACTTCATGGATACTGCTACCTACAGCCAGACTTCAACTGCCCTAGCTGTGCCAAAGCCCAACCACAAAAATCCCATCCTGGCCAGGTGCGGTGGCTCACACCTGCAATCTCAGCACTTCGGGAGGCTGAGGCGGGCGGATCATCAGGTCAGGAGTTCGAGACCAGCCTGACCAACATAGTGAAACCCCATCTCTACTAAAATACAAAATTAGCCAGGCATGGTGGTGCGTGCCTGTAATCCCAGCTACTGAGGAGGCTGAGGCAGGAGAATCGCTTGAACCCGGAAGGTGGAGGTTGCCGTGAGCCAAGATTGCGCCACTGCACTCCAGCATGGGCGACAGAGCAAGACTCTGTCTCAAAAAAAAAAACAACACACCTGTATCCTGCGATATCCTGGTCCTGACATCTTGTCCCTGGCAAATCCTGAACTCAGTATAAATGACTCCCATTTTCCATAAACTGATAAAATTGATTGATTAGATGGACAGCAAACATGGTCTTTTGGAAAAATGAGCAATTCAGGGTTTGGTCAGAGAAAGAGAACCACCAGGCCTTAAAAATATACCCTCTGCCCCCAGCACAAACACACACACATGTGCACACACACACAAACACTATAAAGAACTTTCTATAAGGCAATCTTTGCATCTGATGCTGGCACTTAAAATCCACAGGGCTGCAGGTGAGACAGAAAGACGGATGGGGCAGAGAACAAGTAGGAGAGAGCAAGAAACAATGAGCTAGAAATCACACACACAAGCTTAAGTCCACAGGACAAACTGAACTCTGTATTAGTTCTTGTTGCCTCTAACCTTGATGGTATAGATGTCCTACAGAATCAAACCTCTTTGTCAAACAGCTAAACATATACCTAGCCCGAGTCAGCAGAGCTGAAGAAGATCAGGAAGGAGATCTAGGGGAGGGTAAAACAGTTGCAGTCCCATAAGCTGCTTCACTACAAAGAAGTGACATGAGTCAACAGATAAGCAACAATGTATATAAGCAACAAAATGGCCACTCTCCAAATCTCCTACAGTAATCTCTCTTGTGCCCAACCTTACAAGAAAGACACAGGAAAGTGCAATCACAGCATTTTGGGAGGTTGAGGTGGGTGGGTGATCACTTGAGGTCAGGAGTTCAAGACCAGCCTGGCCAACATGGTGAAACCCCATCTCTACCAAAAATTTAAAAATGAGCTGGGTGTGGTGGCACAAACTTGCAATTCCAGCTACTTGGGAGATTGAGGCAGGAAGACTTGCTTGAAGCCAGGAGACAGAGGTTGCAGTGAGCCGAGATCACTCCACTGCACTCCAGCGTGGGCAAGAGAGAGAGAGATTCCATCTCAAAAGAATAATAATAATAATTTTAAAAATTTAAAAAGAAAGATACAGGAAAGAGGTTTCCAGGAAATGTAGTTCAGCCTAACTGGGATGACATGTAAGCCCACCATAGAAAGGTAAAAGATGGCAAGAATACTGTGAAAGCAAAGAAAGGTTTAGGGTCTAGAGGTGCAAAACAAGCAAGAAGGTCTTAAATATTGACTGAGGGCAACTCTCAAATTTAATTTTGCTTTATCTCATTTACTCCCGGACTGCTTTCAAACCCATAATCTTTGTGTGCTCATTTACTGCAATTCTATGGGTTCCATATTTCCCATTTCATCTTCCAATTCTAGCTGGACTACAGATTAACTTTACGATTATATCATGAGAAAACTAAGCTACAAAAGGACTACAAATGAAGAACTCTTTTCTATATTAGAAAGGATCTCTAGGGTCCATTTTTAAGAAAGAAAAAGGCTGGGCACGGTGGCTCACACCTGTAATCACAGCACTTTGGGAGGCCAAGGCAGGCGAATCACATGGTCAGGAGTTCGAGACCAGCCTGGCCAACATGGTGAAACCCCATCTCTACTAAAAATACAAATATTAGCAGGGCATGGTGGCGCACGCCTGTAGTCCCAGCTACTCGGGAGGCTGAGGCAGAAGAATTGATTGAACCCAGGAGGTGGCAACAGACCAAAACTCCATCTCAAAAAAAAGACGAGTGTGTACAACATGGTATTTGTATAAAACATGAGAGAAGAAAATCTACCTACATTTGTGTACTTTAAAAATCTATAAGGAAACAGGAAATTAGTAATTGTTACTTGTGAAAAGTAGGAAGGTGAAAGGTAGATAGAGAATCAAAATGGGAGAATCAACTTTTTATTATATTATCTCATAGTTCTTCATTTTATGGACCAATGTAAAATTAATCTTTCAAAACTGCATTACAATGTAAGTATTAAAATTAAATTTAAAAAAAAACCAAACCATTCTTTTTTTTTTTTTTGAGATGCAGTCTCGTTCAGTCACCCATTCTGGAGTGCAGTAGCGCAACCTCGGCTCACTACAACCTCCACCTCCTGGGTTCAAGTGATTCTCGTACCTCAGCGTCCCAAGTAGCTGGGACTACAGGCTCTGTCACCACACCCGGCTAACTTTTGTATTTATAGTAGAGACGGTGTTTCACCATGTTGGTCAGGCTGGTTTTGAACTCCTGACCTCAAGTGATCCACCCACCTCAGCCTCCCACAGTGCTGGGATTACAGGCGTGAGCCACCACACCTGGCCCAGAATTTTCAAAAATGGAAATATCGTAGGAAAAATTGGGCAGGTTAAGTAACAGAATACACACAGCTAAAGAGAAAACTAGCAAACTAAAAGACAGATTTGAAGAAAATACCCATAATGGCATACAAAAAAATGAGATGGAAAGTACATCATGCAGAATCATAAGTAGGCTTTAAGTCCTAATCAAGGAACTACCAACACATGTCCTCCAGGATTTCAGAAATGCTACAGATCAGTGACCCCAGTGTACTTCCTGTTTCCCCCTTTTTGAAAAGAGTCTACAGATATCATCCAATGACTAACCCGCTATTATATGTTGGGTATATATACAGGAACAGGTAAGTTCTCTCTTTAGTTCACAAGTTTTCAGATCAAATGAAACTGTATTCAAGGAACTACATTCAAGGAACCTCACCGGAGAAGCTTCAGCCAAAGTTGGACTTAATTAAATGCTGTAAAGAGATAAGACTTTGGCCAGACATGGTGGCTCACGCCTGCAATCTCAGCACTTTGGGAGGCCAAGGTGGGCGGATCACTTGAGGTCAGGAATTGGAGACCAACCTGGCCGACACAGTGAAACCCCGTCTCTACTAAAAACACAAAAATTAGCTGGCGTAGTGGTGGACGCCTGTAATCCCAGCTACTAGGGAGGCTAAGGCAGGAGAATCACTTGAACCCAGAAGGCAGAGGTTGCAGTGAGCCATGATTGCGCCACTGCACTCCAGCCTGGGCAGTAGAGCGAGACTCTGCCTCAAAAAAAAAAAAAAAAAAGAAAAGAAAGGGACATGACTTTTGGGCAATCTTGGAAGGTAAGTATATCCAGCATGTGGAAAACTGTAAATAACTCATGGCCACAAAACAGGAACTAAAGTCTTTTTTTTATATGTTCACAAATTCTTTGATGTTTCTCCCTTCAAAAGGGTGACCTTAATTCTCCTCTCTTGAAGGCAGGTTGGACTTGGTGGCTTGCTTCTAATAACAGAAGATGGTAGAAGTAATGTTCTATGATTTCCAGGATGAGGTTATAAAGAAGACAGTTACCACCTGGCATGCTTTTCTCTCTTTATTCTCACTTCTCTCCCTAGGATTGCTCCCTCTAGAGACACAAGCCACCATTCCATGAGGGCACTCTTGGAGAGGTACAAATGGAAAGAATCTGAGGTTTCCACTAAAAGCCAACACTATCTTGCCAGCCATGTGAGTGAGTCACTTTGCAAACTGATACTCCAGCCCATCAGGCCTACAAATAACAGAAGCCTCAAGCTGACAACCTGACTGCAATCTCATAAAGTCAAAACTGACCAACTAGTTAGTTGCTCCCCTAAATATCTGACTCTCAGATGCTGAAATGATAAATGTTTATTGCTAATATCACCCCACTAAATTTTGGGACAATTTTTATGCAACAATAGGTACAAAAATACAAGCGGTATTATCTTACAAATGCAAAATAGGCTTAACATTTACAACTCGGCCAGGCGAGGTGGCTCACGCCTGCAATCTCAGCACTTCGGAAGGCTGAGGTGGGCGGATCACAAGGTCAGGAATTCAAGACCAGCCTGGTCAACATAGTGAAACCCCATCTCTACTAAAAATACAAAAATTGGCCAGGTGTGGTGGCACACGCCTGTAATCCCAGCTTCTCAGGATGCTATAGCAGGAGAATCACTTGAACCTGGGAGGCAGAGGTAGTAGTGAGCCAAGATTGTACTACTGCACTCCAGCCTGGGTGACACGAGCGAAACTCCGTCTCAAAAAAAAAAAAAAATTTAAAACTCAATCACTGTAATTCTCCATATTAAGAAAATATACAGGCCTGTAATCCCTATACCTTGGGAGGCCGAGGCAGGCAGATCACAAGGTCAGGAGCTCGAGACCAGCCTGGCCAATATGGTGAAACTCTGTCTCTACTAAAAATACAAAAATTAGTCAGGCGTGGTGGCACACACCTGTAGTCCCAGGAGGGACTGGGTACTTGGGAGGCTGAGGCAGAAAAATCACATCACTTGAACCCAGGAGGCAGAGGATGCAGTGAGCAGAGATCGTGCCACTGCACTCCAGCCTGAGGAACACAGCAAGACTCCATCTCAGGGAAAAAAAAAAAGCATATATACATATATATATATATGAACTGTAATTCCATATTATTACCAATTAGAAAATGAAACTTAAAAAGCAACACTCAGTGAACTATGACAGCATCAATGCACTCCAGCCTAGGCAACGGAGTGAAGCCTTGTCTCAACAAATAAAAAATAAAAAGAATGCAAAGCAATCCTGTGAGATGGAAAGAGATGTAGAGAGCTGTTGCGCAACAATATGCATGTAGTTAACACTACTGTACTGCATACTTAAAATGATGTATGTAATGATGGTAAGTTTATGTTTTTTTAACCACTTTTTTTGGAGACCACCTTACTCTATTACCCAGGCTAGCGTACAGTGGCATAAACATGGCTCAGAGCAGCCTTAAGGTCCTGGGCTCAAGTGATCTTTCTGCTTCAGCTTCCCAAGTAACTGAAACCACAGGCATGTGTCACCATACCTCATTAATTTAAAAATTTTTTTTCTTTGTACAGACAGGGTCTTGCCATGTTGCCAGGGTTGTGGTGTTAAACTCCTGGGCTACCTTCCAATGAGAAGCAGGACAACATTTCTCATCCTGCCCCCAGCTACCTGTCGCTGAGCCTAAGTTCTGGCAACTGTTGCTAGAGGAATGGGCTTCCTTCTTAACATCCCCCACTTGGGAGAACAGAGGCTCCATGTTGGGCACAGCAACAATGAAAAGAGTGTGTCTATGATCACCCATGACCTGGCACCATTTCCCATATTTATTTTTAAAACATGAATCTACACATTAAGGTAGCTCAATAAACTCCAAGTAGGATAAATGCAAAGAGAGCCACAATGAGACACATCACAATAAAAATGCTGAAACCCCCCAAAAAAAAAATCTTGAAAGGGAAAAATGACTTATTACTCACAAAGAAAACTCAATAATATTAACAGTTGAATTTCCAATAGAAACAATGAAAGCCCGAAGGCAGTGGATAGCATATTCAAAGTGCTCAAGGGAAGAAAAAATGTTTTCAAAATCCTATATCCAACAAAGCTATCTTCTAAAAATGACGGTGAAATAAACCTTCCGAGACACAGAGAATTTGTTGGCAGTGAATCTAGCTTACAAGAAATACTAAAGAAATCTCTTCAGACTAAAAGCAAGTGACCCTAGATAGTAATGAAAAGTCATACAAATAAACAAAAAACAAAAATAACTGCATAAAAGTAATTATGCAATTATTTTTCAAAAGACTACAAATGGGCCAGGCATAGTGGCTCAAGCCTATAATCAAACCATTTTGGGAGGCTGAGGTGGGCAGATCACTTGAGCTCAGGAGTTTGAGACCAGCCTGGGCAACGTGGCGAAACTCTTCTCTATAAAAAATACAAAAATTAGCCGGGCGTAGTGGCTCATACCTACGGTCCTAGTTACTTGAGAGGCTAAGGTAGGAGGATGGATTAAGCCCAGGAGGTCAAGGCTATAGTGAGCTGAGACTGTGCCACTGCACTCCAGCCTGGGCAACAGAGCAAGACCTTGTCCCCCAAAAAGGAGAATACAAATGCCTATTTCTTTTTTTTTTTTTTCCCCTCTTAACTGACTTAAAAGCCAACTGCTGTATAAAGCAGTATGTATGTAAATATATTGTTAGGCCTACAAGATATACAAATGTAATATATTTGCCAATAAAAGCATAAAGGAGGCCAGGCACATTGGTTCACACCTGTAATCCCAGCACTTTGGGAAACTGAGGCAGGTGGATCACCTGAGGTCAGGAGTTCGAGACCAACCTGGCCAACACGGTGAAACCCCGTCTCTACTAAAATACAAAAAAATATAGCTGGGTGTGGTGATGAGCACCTGTCATCCCAGCTACTTGGGAGGCTGAGGCAGGAGAATCACTTGAACCCAGGAGGCAGAGGTTGAAGTGAGCCAAGATTGCGCAATTGCATTCCAGCCTGGGCAAAGAGCGAGACACTGTCTCAAAANGGTTCACACCTGTAATCCCAGCACTTTGGGAAACTGAGGCAGGTGGATCACCTGAGGTCAGGAGTTCGAGACCAACCTGGCCAACACGGTGAAACCCCGTCTCTACTAAAATACAAAAAAATATAGCTGGGTGTGGTGATGAGCACCTGTCATCCCAGCTACTTGGGAGGCTGAGGCAGGAGAATCACTTGAACCCAGGAGGCAGAGGTTGAAGTGAGCCAAGATTGCGCAATTGCATTCCAGCCTGGGCAAAGAGCGAGACACTGTCTCAAAAAAAAAAAAAAGCACAAAGGAGGTAAGTGAAAGCAAAGCTGTATTGGGCTAAGAAAATGACAGCAGGCCAGGCACGGTGGCTCATGCCTGTAATCCCAGCACTTTGGGAGGCCGAGGCAGGCGGATCATGAGGTCAGGAGTTTGAGACCAGCCTGACCAACACGGTGAAACTCCTTGTCTACTAAAAATACAACAATTAGCTGGGCGTAGTGATGCGCACCTGTAATCCCAGCTACTCAGGAGGCTGAGGCGGCATAATCGCTTAAACCTGGGAGGTAGGGCTTGCAGTGAGCTGAGATCACGCCAATGCACTCCAGCCTGGGCGACAAAGCGAGACTCCATTTCAAAAAAAAAAAAAAATTGACTGCAGATGGTATCCTGAATTCACAGGAACAAATGAAAAAAATCAGAAATGACAAATACAGGTAATTAATATAATAAAAACTATAACTATATTCAGTCTCTACTCTTCTCCTAGCTTCTTTATATTTTGTTTTGGTTTTGGAGACAGAGTCTCATTCAGTCGCCCAGGCTAGAGTGCGGTGGCATGATCTCGGCTCACTGCAAGCTCCGCCTCCCGGGTTCACGCCATTCTCCTGCCTCAGCCTCCCGAGTAGCTGGGACGACAGGCGCCCGCCACTATGCCCGGCTTATTTTTTTTGTATTTTTAGTAAAGACAGGGTTTTACCGTGTTAGCCAGGATGGTCTCGATCTCCTGACCTCGTGATCCGCTCGCCTCAGCCTCCCAAAGCGCTGGGATTACAGGTGTGAGCTACCACGCCGACCTTCTCCTAGCTTCTTTACAAGGCATAAGATTGTATGAAGTGGTAACTGTAACAATATACTGAGTTCACAAAATTTTTAGATATAATACACATAATATCCCTAATCTAAAAATCCCCAAATCCAAAATACTCCAAAATCAAAAACTTTCTGACGGCCGACATGACACTCAAAAGAAATGTTCATTAGAGCATTTCAAATTCTGAATTTTTCAGATCAGAAATGCTCAACTTGTAAGTATAACGCAAATTTTTTTTAAAAAATGCAAAACTCGAAACACTTCTGCTCCCAAACATTTTGGAATAAAATGCTCAAACTGTACCCAAAAGGGTTTGGATAAGACCACCATAAAGAGTAACATATATATCTCACTGGAATTTAGTAAAAATATTAGTTAGAAAGATCAGTTTTGGGCCAGGTGCAGTGGCTCATGCCTGTAATCCCAAAACTTTGGGAGGCCGAGGCGGGTGGATCACAAGGTCAGGAGATAGAGACTACCCTGGCTAACACGGTGAAACCCCGTCTCTACTAAAAATGCAAAAAATTAGCCGGACGTGGTGGTCGGCGCCTGTAGTCCCAGCTACTCGGGAGGCTGAGGCAGGACAATGATGTGAACCCGGGAGGCAGAGCTTGCAGTGAGCCTAGATCACGCCACTGCGCTCTAGACTGGGCGAAAGAGTGAGACTCCGTCTCAAAAAAAAAAAAAGAAAGAAAGATCAGTATCATACAAACCAACTTAAAATGACATTTTGAGGCAATCAGGAAAAAGTAAACACAGATCAGATAGCAAATTATTTTATATTATTATTAATTGTTACAGATGACAATGGTATAATGGTTGGGTTTCTTCAAAAGTTTATCTGGGCCAGGCACAGTGGCTCATGCCTATAATACCAGCACTTTGGGAGGCTGAAGCAGGTAGATCACTTGAGGTCAGAAGTTCGAGACCAGCTTGGTCAACATGGCGAAACCCTGTCTCTACTAAAAATACAAAAATTAGTCAGGTGTGGTGGCACACACTTGTAATCCCAGCTACTTTGGAGGCTAAGGAGGAGGGCCGCTTGAACCCAGGAGGCACAGGTTGCAGTGAGTCGAGATCGTGCCACTGCACTCCAGCCTGGGTGACAGAGCAAGACTCCCCCTCAAAAAAAAAAAGTTTATGTGAGATGCCAGGCACGGTGGCTCAAGCTGTAATTCCAGCACTTTGGGAGGCCAAGGCAGGAAGATTGCTTAAGCCCAGGAGTTTGAGACCAGCCTGGGTAACATCATGAGGCCCCATCTCTACAATGGGAATGACAGTGCACACCTGTGGTCCTTGCTACTTGGGAGACCAAGGAAGGAGAATTGCTTGATCCCAGAAATTCCAGGCTGTAGCAAACTATAATCAAAACACTGCACTCCAGCCTGAGCAACTGAGTGAGGTTCTATCTCAAAAAAAAAAAAAAAAAAAGGTTAAATAAAAGACTTTAGGAAAAAATTAATGAAAGCAGAAAGCATAACTAAAAACAAATGGTAAAATGTGGATAATCATTGAAACTGTGTAATAAGTAGGTACACAGGGAATCATTATTACACATCTCTGAGTATATTTTAAAGTCTTTGAAAATACATTTAAGGCCAGGCATGGTGGCTCATGCCTGTAAATACAGTACTTTGGGAGGCCAAGGCACTTGAATCACTTGAGGTCAGGAGTTCAAGACCAGCCTAGCCAACATGGCGAAAACCAGTCACTACTAAAAATACAAAAAATTAGCCAGGCCTCGGAGCACACACCTGTAGTCCCAGGTACTCGGGTGGCTGAGGCAGAATTGCTTGAACACGGGAGGCAGAGGTTGCAATGAGTCAAGATCACACCACTGTACTACAGCCTGGACCACAGAATGAGACTCCATCTCAAAAAAAAAAAAATTAATTAATTAATTAAATTTAAATTTAAATTAAAACAAGAGGCCGGGCATGGTGGCTCACACCTGTAATCCCAGCACTTTGGGAGGCCAAGGCGGGCAGATCACAAGGTCAGGAGTACAAGACCAGCCTGGTCAACATGGTGGAACCCCATCTCTACTAAAAATACAAAAAAAATAGCCAGGCCTGGTGGCACACGCCTACAGTCCCAGTTACTCGGGAGGCTGAGGTGGGAGAATCGCTTGAACCTGGGAGGTGGAGGTTGCAGTGAGCCCAGTGAGCCGAGACCACGCCATTGCACTCCAGCCTGCACAACAGAGCGAGACTCCGTCTCAAAAAAAA
>NW_016818934.1:2583600-2602432 GCF_001698545.2 Rhinopithecus bieti | reverse complement strand
AAAAAAAAAAAAAAAAAAAAAAAAAAAAAAAAAAAAAAGATTCTGTAGTAGCCCCTTTTAGTAGAGACAGGGTTCCACCATGTTAGCCAGGCTGGTCTTCAAATCCTGACCGCGCGGTCCGCCCGCCTCAGCCTCCCAAAGTGCTGGGATTATAGGCATGAGATCCCGCACCCGGCCTGTTACAGAATCTTAAACCTCCCCTTCATAACAAGAAAGACAGGGAAAAATAAAAACAAACCAGAGGGCCAGACATGGTGGTGAACACCTGTAATCCCGGCACTTTGGGAGGCCAACGCAAGAGGACTGCTTAAGGCAAGGAGTTTGGGACCAGCCTGGGAAACATAGACAGACGCTATCTCTACAAAAAATTTAAAAATTAGCCAGGCATGTAGAAGGACTGCTTGAGCCCAGGAGTTGGACGTGGCAGTGAGCCTTTCACTCTGGCCTGGGCAACTGAGCAACACTGTCTTTTAGGAAAAAAACAAAAGTTAGGGACACTGAACTTAAAACCCAAGAAGAGATTTCAAAGTTACATTTGAGCTAACTTAAAGGTGTGTAAACATCCACTACAATGTAAGGTTAGGGGCCCGGCACAGTGGTTCACGCATGTAATCCCAGCACTTTGGGAGGCCAAGGTGGGCAGATCACCTGAGGCCAGGAGTTCAAGACCAGCCTGGCCAAAATGGTGAAACCCCATCTCTACAAAAAATATAAAAATCAGCCAGGTGTGTTGGCATGCACTTGTAATCCCAGCTACTCGGGAGACTGAGACACAAGAATAGCTTGAACCCAGGAAGTGCAGGTTGCAGTGAGCTGAGATTGCACCACTGCACTGCAGCCTGGGCGACAGAGTGAGACTTTGTCATTAAAAAACAAAAACAAAAAAAACAAAACCGACTGGGCGCAATGGCTCACACCTGTAATTCCAGCACTTTGGGAGGCCGAGGTGAGTGGATCACTTGAGGTCAGGAGTTCAAGACCAGCCTGACCAACATGGTAAAACCCTGTCTCTACTAAAAATACAAAATTAGCTGAGCATGGTGGCACACACCTGTAATCCCAGCTACTCGGGAGGCTGAGGCAGGTGAATCACTTGAACCCTGGAAGCGGAGGTTGCAGTGAGCCAAGATCACACCACTGCACTCCAGCCTGGGCAACAAGAGCAAAACTCCATCTCTCAAAAAAAAAAGGGGGGGAATCTGCATGAACTCACAGAACCTATACTGCCAATACTGTAGGTAGTACTGTAGAGTCAGGATTTTAAATAAAGTCATTCCAGAGTCCACATTCTGACTTTTTTTTTTTTTTGAGACAGTCTCACTTTGTTACCCAGGCTAGAGTGCAGTGGCACGATCTCAGCTCACTTGCAACTTCCACTGCCCAAGTTCAAGCAATTCTCCTGCCATAGCCTCCCAAGTAGCTGGGACTACAGGAACGTGCCACCATGCCCAGTTTCACCATGTTGACCAGACTGGTCTCAAACTCCTGACCTCAGGAGTTCGAGAACAAACCCACAGAACTGTTACTTGGTTTTATTCAACATAGAATCCCTGTGTTAATCAATACAAAAAGAGTGAACCCTAATGTAAACTATGAACTTTAATAATGTATCAGGCCAGGCATGGTGGCAAGATGAAGTTTTGGGCAACGCAAGATGGAGTTTTGTAGAGACTCCATCTCTACCAAAAAAAAAAAAAACCAAATTAAATAAATGACAAATAATAATGTATCAATATTAGCTTGTCAGTTGTAACAAATATGCCAGACTAATGCAATATGTTAATAACAGGACAAAATGGGTTGACGACCCTCTGTACCTTTTGTTAAATTTTTCTGCAAACCTAAAACTGACCTAAAAAATAAAGTCTATTAATTTTTTTTCTCAATACTGAGGAAATGAGTTAGTTGAGAGCTATTGGGGGCCAACTCTGCCCTCATGAGAGGAAAGCCTGGCTGAAAATAAAGACCAAAAGTAGTACACAGAGCCAGTACACAAAGAGAGAAAAACAGTGCCGAGATAATATCAAATGAGCCCTGGATCCAACTGGGACAGAGACCAGTTGCACACTGGATTTATCACAGTTAAATGAATCTATTAAATCTCATTTTTGCTTTAAAAAACACAGATGATGCATAAACACACATTACAGCAATCTTCTGCAAAAACATCTTTCATAGGAGCTAGAGTCACAGCATACAGAAAACCAGTTCAGTTAATGGGTCTACACACAGACTTGGAGAAGGCAATATGGGAGCAATCTGTACTACCTTGGCCTTTGCTTCTTAGCATTAAAACTAGTGCCTCCACGCTGCACTACAGGGGTGTCACTGGGGCTGCTGGTAAATTAAAGACACAGCATAATCTTACGATGAATTAGCTGAGATCTCAATGTTTTCAAAGTTTCAAGAATGTTTTTTTAAAAGATGTAATTTCATTTCAAAAATCCATCCAAAGAATGCTCTAGACACTAATGAGTGTTTTAAAATGATGAATGTTTTACTGCATATTTGTAGGTTTTTTGAAAAGCTGTAATTTTTTTTTTTTTTTGAGATAGTTTCGCTCTTGTTGCCCAGGCTGGAGTGCAATGGTGCAATCCCAGCTTACCGCAACCTCTGCCTCCCGGGTTCAAGCAATTCTCCTGCCTCAGCCTCCAGAGTAGCTGGGATTACGGGCATGCGCCACTATGCCTGGCTAATTTTTGTGTTTTTAGTAGAGACGGCATTTCTCCATGTCGGTCAGGCTGGTCTTGAACCCCCCAACCTCAGGTGATCCACCCTCCTCAGCCTCCCAAAGTGTGGGATTACAAGTGTGAGCCACCGTGCCCAGCCTGAAAAGCTGTAATTTAAAAACACTACACAGGATAAATGGCCTTTCCATGTTGACAACTATCTCTAAAAAATTCTATTTAGGTTTTCAGAACATTTTAATTATTTTCATTAATTATTGCTCATAGCTAACCTAAAATGCATAATCCTGATTCCTAAGAAAAGAATATGTAGGTCAATGGCCAAGATATCTTTAGATAGATATATTTAGAAGAGTTTCTGAATTTCCAACCTGCCTCTTAGGATAAAACTAGATCCTGCTACACAAGTAGCCTTCTTCAACCAAACATGAAAGTTCTGAATGTCTGTATCATTACAAAATATAAATTAGGTTATACACATTTAAAATATAAGGTTTTCTTTTTTTTTTTTTTGAGACAGTATCTCACTCTTGTCACCCAGGCTAGAGGGCAGGGGCATGATAATCACTCACTGCTCCGTCAAACCCTAAGACTCAAGTGATCCGCCCACCTTGGTGTCCCAAGTAGCTGGGACTACAGGCACACGCCACCAAGTCCCACTAATTTTTTATAGAATTAGGGATTTCACTATGTTGCCCAGGCTGGTATCAAACTCCTAGACTCAAGCAATCTACCCACCCTAGTCTTGTAAACTGCAGGGATTACAGACATGAGCCACCACACCTGGTCAAAGATAAGGTTTTATCTGGGCACCATAGCATGTGCCTGCAGTACAAACTTTTCCGGAGGTTAAGGCAGAGGATCACTTGAGCCCAAGAAATTTAAGGCCAGCCTGGGTAACATAACAAGACCCCATCTCTTTAAATAAATTTTTTTTTTAATGTTTTAATACAGACTCCTTTAAAGTAAGTTTTGTCAATGTATTTGAAGGTTGCTATTTAGAATTTGGTTACCCATAAATATACAAAAATACACCTTTTGTGTAAATAAAAGCACATCTACATTTCACACTTAAGAAGGGGAATAAGACAGCTCCTTGCCTTGACCTATACTTTCCCTACACATGTTTCCTTCCAATTAGAATAAACTTTGATTTTTTTTCTTTGGGAGACAGAGTCTTGCTCTGTCACCCAGGCTGGAGCGCAGTGGCGTGATCTCGGCTCACGGCAACCTCCGCCTCCCAGGTTGAGGTGATTCTCCTGCTCCTGAGTAGCTGGGATTAGAGGCATCAGCCACCACACCTGGCTAATTTATATATATATATTTTTTGAGACGGAGTCTTGCTCTGTCGCCCAGGCTGGGGTGCAGTGGCCGGATCTCAGCTCACCCCCCCAATACTGCAAAGCTCCGCCTTCGGACTGGGTTTACGCCATTTTCCTCCTGCCTCAGCTCTCGAGTAGCTGGGGACTACAGGCGCATTCCGCCACACTCGCCCGGCTAAGTTTTTTTGATATTTTTAGTGGAAGGACAGGGTCTCACCAGTGTTAGCCAGGATGTCTCGACTCCTGACCCGTGACATCGCCCGTCTCAGTCCTCCCAAAGTGCTGGAATTACAGGCTTTGAGCCACCGCGCCCAGCCTGTGTATTTTTAATAGTGACGGGGCTTCACCATTTAGTCCAGGCTGGTCTCGAACTCCTGACCTCAGGTGATCCACCCGCCTCGGCCTCCCAAAGTGCTGGGATCACAGGCATGAGCCACCCCGCACCCGGTCAACTTTGATTTTTTTTTTAAAGCCCAAATATGTGTCACTCAAATCTCATCATAACCATCATTTGCCCTCATTAGGCTCCAGATCTTTCAACATACCAAGATCTTTTCTGACTCAGGATCTTGAACTCCTGGGCTCAAGTGATCCCCCTGCCTCAGCTTCCCAAAGTGCTGGAACTACAGGCATGAACCACTGCGCCCAGCCACCATTTTGATTTCTTAAAAGGTAAGTTGACATTTCAAAATCTTGTATTTCTACGTTAATAATTCCCCAACCATTTAATATTTCTGCCAGGCATGGTGGCTCACACCTGTAATCTCCAGCACTTTGGGAGGTCAAGGTAGGAGGATTGCTTGAGCTCGGGTGTTCGAAACCAGCCTAGGCAACATAGTGAGACCTCGCCCCTACTAAAAATAAGAAAAATAAGCTGGGCCGCCAAGCATGGTGGCTCACACCTGTAATCCCAGCACTTTGGGAGGCTGAGGCGGGAGGATCATGAGGTCAGGAGTTCAAGATCAGGCAGCCAACATGGTGAAACCCCATCTCAACTAAAAATACAATAAACTAGCCAGGCGTGATGGTGTGCGCCTGTAGTCCCAGCTACTCGGGAGGCTGACAGGAGAATCACTTGAACCTGGGAGGCAGAGGTTGCAGTGAGCTGAGGTGGTGCCACTGTAGTTCAGCCTGGGCGACAGGGTGAGACTCCGTCTCAAAAAAAAAAAAAAAAAGAAAAAAGAAAATTAGTTGGGCCTCATGGTGCAATGCCTGTAGTCTCAGCTACTCAGAAGGCTGAGACAGCAGGATCACCTGAGCCAGGGAGGTCGATGCTGCACAGAGCCATGATTATACCACCGCACTCAAGCCTGGGCAACAGAGTGAGATCCTGTCTCAAAATATTTTTTTTTTTATTTAAAAAATATGATTTTAGGCTGGGCATGGTGGCTCACACCTGTAATCCCAACACGTTGGGAGGCTGAGGCAGGGGGATCACCTAAGGTCAGGAGTTCGAGACCAGCCTGGCCAACATGGTGAAACCCAGCCTCTACTACAAATACAAAAGTTAGCCAGGCGTGGTGGCGCACACCTGTAATCTCAACTACTCAGGAGCCTGAGGCAGGAGAATCACTTGAACCCGGGAAGAGGAGGTTGCAGTGAGCCAAGACCACGCCACTGCGCTCCAGCCTAGGCAACAAGAGTGAGACTTCGTCTCAAAAAAAAAAAAAGACTTTAGGGGCTGGGGCATGGTGGCTCAAGCCTGTAATCCCAATACTTTGGGAGGCCAAGGCGGGCAGATCATGAGGTCAGGAGATCAAGACCATCCTGGCTAACATGGTGAAACCCCGTCTCTATTAAAACTACAAAAAATGAGCTGGCCATGGTTGGCAGGCGCCTGTAGTCCCAGCTAGTCAAGAGGCTGAGGCAGGAGAATCGCTCAAACCAGGGAGGAGGAGGTTACATTGAGCTGAGATGACACCAGTGCACTCCAGCCTGGGTGACAGAGCGAGACTCTGTCTCAAAAAAAGTATATATACATATATATATATATATATATGATTGTGGCCGGGCGCGGGGGCTCACGCCTGTAATCCCAGCACTTTGGGAAGCCGATGCAGGTAGATCACCTGAGGGCAGGAGTTCCGAGACCAACCTGGCCAACACAGTGAAGCCTCGTCTCTATTAAAAAAACAAAACTTGGCCGGGCGTAGTGGCAGGCACTTGTAATCCCGGCTGCTCAGGAGGCTGAGACAGGAAAATCACTTGAACCCAGGAGGCAGAGGTCACAGTAAGCCAAGATCGCACCATTGTACTCCAACCTGGGCAAAAAGAACGAAACTCCATCTCAAATATATATGATTTTAAAGGACGAAATCTGCACAAGTGGACAGTTACTCTTTACCTTAGTTACTTTTGCCTGACATTACCTGCCAAGGCATCACAAAAATAATATGTGCCCTTCAAATAGGCATAATAATACTAGGCTTAGAAATGAATTATTTTTTCAAAAAAGTAGGCACATAGCAGTAGCAGTGGCTCACACCTGTAATCCCAGCACTTTGGGAGGCCAAGGCAGCTAGATCACGAGGTCAGGAGTTTAAGACCAGCCTGGCCAATATAGTGAAACCCCATCTCTACCACAAATACAAAAATTAGCTGGGCATGGTGGCGCATGCCTGTAGTCCCAGCTATTCGGGAGGCTGAGGCGGAAGAATCGCTTGAACCTGGGAGGCAAAGGTTGCAGTGAGCCAAGATTGCACCACTGCACTCCAGTCTAAGCAACAGAGTGAGACTCTGTCTCAAAAAAAAAAAAAAACCGCAGGCACATGAAATGCAATCAGTATATTACATCCTTACTTAGATCTATAGCTTAATTAGTATAAACTACTAATGTTTCCATCACAAATTCTAAGCTACTTCATATAAAATTTAAGTGCTGCTGATTTGATAACTTTCCCTAAAAACAAAACATCCACTGTGTTATTTTACAGAAACCACACAACCACTATTCCTTTATTATCTTCAGTATTATATCTCAAGAAAAATACATAGTGTATTTCCATACTGTGCTTACTTAAAATTATGTTCAATGCATGCCAAATGGTCAATCAATAAAAGAAAAACTATGCTATACAGGGAGGGGAGAGGGAGTTATTAAGCGAGGGAGGGAGTTACTTAGCAAGGGAGTTACAGTTTAGCCTCACGGCAGTTTAGTCTAAACAAATTGTTTAAGTTATTTTTTAATAGGCTTAGCTTGAAAATCCAAAAACTGTCAGCTGGCTTACAGTTTAAATATTAAATCATGTATGTTTATTACTGAATCTATTATTCAAAAATTATGTACCATCCTGGCACCAAAAATCAAGGAAACTGGGCACTTCTCACATGAATGAAACTTTAAATAAACCGAAGTCAAGAGACGACCAACAAGAACATAGTTAACTCCAAGAAAATAGAAATTTCTGCCTTTAAGACAGTTACTGGCCAGGCGCAGTGGCTCACACCTATAATCCCAACACTTTGGAAGGCCAAAGTGGGCGAATCACCTGAGATCGGGAGTTCGAGACCAGCCTGACCAGCATGGTAAAACCCCGTGTCTACTAAAAATACAAAAATTATCCAGGTGTGGTGGCATGTACCTGTAATCTCAGCTACTCAGGAGGCTGAGGCAGGAGAATTGCTTGAACTCGGGAGGTGGAGGTTGCAGTGAGCCAAGATTGTGCCACTAAACTCCAGCTTGGGCAACAGAGCAAGACTTCGTCTCAAAAGAGAAAAAAAAAATTAAAATCAATAAAAATAATAAAATAAAAACACTCTCTTAGCTCTTTGTGAAAGTTTGCCTACTCTACACCTAAACACTTAAAAATGCCCCCCTCCCTGTCCAAAATGCCCAACTTTAGGTATTTTCGAAGTTTTGCCTGTTTTATTTTTATTCTTTGAGATAGGGTCTCACGTGGCCGCCCAGGCTGCATGCAGTGCAGTGGCACAATCTCAGCTCACATCAACCTTCGCCTCCTGGTTTCAAGCGATTCTCCTTCCTCAGTCCCCTGGGTAGTTGAGATTACCGGCGTATGCCAGCACGCCCAGCTAATTTTTGTATTTTTAGTAAAGTCGGGGTTTCATCATGTTGGCCAGGCTGGTCTCCAACTCCTGACCTCAAGTGATCTGCCCGCCTAGGCCTCACAAAGTACTGGGATTACAGGCATGAAGCACCACACCTGGCCTTGACTGGTTTTTTAAATAAAAACAAGAATTGAGGATAGGGAATATGCAGACTGGACAACAAGAGACAAATTGCAACGCATGAAGATAAAACTAGAATGAAGCAGGGCTTTCAAACAGTATTGTGTGCCTATTTCCTGCTGGCTTTAGCAATTGTCACAAAAAGACTTAAAAGTTATTTCAGTTAGACAAGTTGGCTAGCACAGTAGAGTGCTGTGACAATGGTGGAAGACAATTACAATACTAGTAATCATCCAAGAAAATTAACACCTAACAATTATTACCTGATTTTTCTGACTGTGGCACACACGCGCACACAGAGCAATCAGAGGAAATTTAAGCCCAAGAAATTAAGAGTTAACTTTATACATGAGAGAGGAGAATAATAAACAGCACACTATGAGAAACACAATTGAAAAGAAACAAATTACGTGCGTAAATATTTTTACTTACCCCCTCAGCCCTCTATGCTGCAATCTCCCATGAAAACAGAGATCATGCTCAGCATCAGTTCACTCACAGTTCCTAACACATAATCAATATCTGATAAATATTTGTTGAATTGATGAACTCAACCTTTTAAACCACGACCACTAATGAAAACAACTTGTTTGCTTAAAAGTACTATTCATTTGTACATGAAAATATATTCCATTACACAGAATCAACATGATTTCTCAGAGTAACTTCCCTTTTCTCTTTCTACATAAAACCTAAGACAAAAACTGACTCAACTGCTAATAGCCTAAAAAAGCTGTTTCCTTACATTTAGAATACTGTATATAAAGTGATTGTGTGTCTATACGTAAATATGCAAGAATGAGGCACTATGAAACTAAATATCTTTAGCTACATAACCACAAAATGAGGTAGAAAGTAGTATCTTACTAAAATTCAAATGAAGGCCCCTCTCCTCACACATTTAATTCTAGGAAGAGACTCCATTGTATTCATAATACTAATCTTCCTAAATACTTTGTTGTTGTTGTTGTTGTTGTTATGACAGGGTCTCACTTCCATCACCAGGCTGGAGTGTAAGTGGCACAATCACAGATCACTGCAGCCTCACCTTCCTAGGCTCAGGTGATTCTCCCACCTAAGCCTCCTAAGTAGCTGGGACTACAGCCGCATGCCACCACGCCCAGTTAATTTGTGTATTCTTAGGAGAGATGGAGTTTCACCATGTTGCCCAGGCTGGTCTCGAACTCCTGTGTTTAAGCCATCTGCCCACCTTGGTCTCCCAAAGTGCTGAGATGACAGGTGTGAGCCACAATCCCTGGCCATAAATTTTGGTTTTTGAGGCCAGGCATGGTAGCTCATGCCTGTCATCCCAGCACTTTGGGAGGCCGAGGCAGGCAGATCACAAGGTCAGGAATTTGAGACTAGCCTGGCCAATATGCTGAAACCCCGTCTCTATTAAAAATACAAAAATTGGCTGGGCGAAGTGGCTCAAGCCTATAATCCCAGCACTTTGGGAGGCCGAGACGGGCAGATCACGAGGTCAGGAGATCGAGACCATCCTGGCTAACACGGTGAAACTCCGTCTCTACTAAAAAAAAAAATACAAAAAAAAACTAGCCAGGCGAGGTGCTGGGTGCCTGTAGTCCCAGCTACTTGGGAGGCTGAGGCAGGAGATGGCGTAAACCTGGGAGGCGGAGCTTGCAGTGAGCTGAGATCCGGCCACTGCACTGCAGCCTGGGCGACAGAGCGAGACTCGGTCTCAAAAAAAAAAAAATACAAAAATTGCTGGATGCAGTGGCTTACGCCTGTAATCCCAGGACTTTGAGAGGCCAAAGCAGGCAGATCATGAGGTCAGGAGTTCGAGACCAGCCTGGCCAACATAGTGAAACTCCGTCTCTACTAAAAATACAAAAAACATTAGCTGGGCGTGGTGGTGGGCACCTGTAATCCTAGCTACTCAGGAGGTTGAGGCAGGAGAATCGCTTGAACCCAGAAGGCAGAGGTTGCAAGTAGCCGAGATCGTGCCAATGCACAGCATCCCGGGTGACAGTGCGAGGCTCCGTCTCAAAATAAAATACAAAATTAACCAGGCGTGGTGGCACACATCTGTAATCCTAGCTACTCAGGAGGCTGAGGCAGGAGAATCGCTTGAACCTGGGAGGCGGAAGTTGCAGTCAGCTGAGATCGTGCTACTGCACTCCAGCCTGGGCGACAGAGCAAGACTCCGTCTCAGAAAAAATTTTTTTTTTTAATTTGGTTTTGAAGGACTTCTTTCAATTATTTGCTGGGATTTCGAGTCAGTTTTCCCACCAAGAAGTTGCAGCATAGACAATGTAGACAGTGCAAGAACCAAAGATTAGGACTAAAATAAAAAACACTTATAGAAATACAATATAGTAGAAAGAGCCCTTTTCTCCACAGCAACTTATCCCTTCCCTTAATCCTCAAAAGAAAGAAAAGTTTGAAGAAGCTATAAACAAGCATAAAAGACTCAAGCTGGGAATGATGAGAGAGGATGCCCCATTAAGAGTGAGGAATTACGAGTAATTAATTAATAGAACTGGGCAATGATCGCCAACAGCTACTAACATCACAGGGAACCAAGTATTATGCACCTACAGATGCAAGTACCATCTATAAAGTATTCCCCTTCATCCCCTGCAAAAGAAGCAAGAGAGAGAATACATATTATAGAAACAATCTGATCAAGCTTCTAAATCTAATACCAATTAACAAGAAACCCAGGGGTCAGAGAAAAACGTTTACCACCACCACCACCACAGGAATCCAGAGGAATGTAACTGCTAAATCCAGACTGGGAAAACTTCTTTTGTAACTAATAATTTGCTAGGGAAAAGAAATGGAGGGTGAACCTACAGATTACAAAACAATGCAGATAACTTATCTGGCTCTTGATCTGACACATTTATGAGACAACAGAAAAATCTGAACACTATCATATGACATTAAGGAATTATTCCTTTTAGTGTGATAAGTTTTCGGTTTTCTTTCCTTTAACAGTGAAGCTGACTGGGAAACTGGAGTTCTAAAAGGTTAGAGTAGAGAAAGGGAACACTAATATTAATACAGCTGAATGGATGTGTCCATAATGTGCTGAATTTGGCCTACCCAGAACTTAAATATAAATTGTGAGATTGCAACCACCAAAGATCAGCTTTGCTTGCTTGCCAGCCAACCTTTTCTCCACTGATATAAGCTCTATAAATAGGCCAAGAGTGATAATGCCTGCTCAAATCACTTCATATTGCAGATATTACTACTTCCGGCATGTACCTGGACCTGCACCAGGGCTGTGAATAAACTAGCATCAAGTAAGAAGCCAAGAAAGTTACCAAATGCAAAAAAAAAAAAAAAAAAAGCACTGTGGCTACTGAGAGATTTTCTAAAGTACTCAAAAGCACCATCAATGTAAATCAAGAATAATTTAAAACAGAGGTTCTTTTAATTTGTAAAAATAATTTTTTTAATAGAGACGGGGTCTCAGTTTGTTGCCCCAGCTGGTCTAAGACTCCTGGGCTCAAGCTATCCTCCCACCTCTGCCTCCCAAAGTGCTGAGATTACAGGTGTGAGCTACCATGCCTGGCCCTAAAATAAAGGTTCTAAATTTTCTACAAGATTTCTGCCCTAGTCATTTTCTATGTCCTTCAGAAGAAGACAATTCACATAAAGATGGATCACTACATGCCAGGAACTGAGGTCCCAAGATAAAAGCTGCCAAACTCTCTCCACTATACACACCCTCAGGCTCACTGCAAAGTGCTTAGTTGATTTCAGCGAGAAAAATAGTAAGAAACCTTTGATAATAAATTGTTGATTTAAGAATAAGCTATAAGCTATGTTTCTACGCTAGGTTAAAACTAAAGCAGACAGAATACTGCTTAAAATTTTAACCACATGAAGTTTTTGTTCTTAATACAGAAAGAAAAACAATCCTGTTTTCCTTAAGTTTTAGTCCACACCCAACTTTCCTATCCCCGACAATACCTTTCTCTAATTATAAGACACCTAACAAAATGTAGACTCCAGACATTATCATAAAGGTCATTTTTTTAAACCAGTCAACTCAGTGAAAAAATAACTTCTACTGGTCACTTTGGTCAGTATTTTGTTTCCCTAATGCTAACTATGCTAATAAAAACTTACCTTCAGCCAGGCACAGTGGCTCACATCTATAATCTCAGCACTATGAAAGGTCGAAACGGGAGGATCACTTGAGCCCAGGAGTTGGAGACCAGCCCGGCCAACACAGTAAGACCCCATCTCAATCAATCAATCAATCAGTAAAAATAAACGTAATTTCTAGACTACCTAAGCACAATTCTAGTTTACATACATTCTTAGAAATGGCTGCTCTAAGTAAGTTTTAACAGATTTAATGTTGTTTCTCTTTGAACAACAATCAGAATACACGGACTTGAATTATAAGCACAGAAAAAATGTATTTCACAAATGAACAGGCATTACAAAAAAAGACACCTCCCGATCTTGCTCTGTCTCCAAGGCTGGAGTGCAATGGCATGATCTCAGCTCACTGCAACCTCTGCCTCCCAGGTTCAAGCAATTTTCCTGCCTCAGCCTCCCAAGTAGGTGGGATTACAGGCGTGCACCACTACACCCAGTTAATTTTTGTACTTTTAGTAGAGACAGGGTTTTATCATGTCGGCCAGGCTGGTCTCGAACTCCTGACCTCATGATCCATCTGTCTTGGCTTCTCAAAGTGCTAGGATTACAGGCGTAAGTCACCATGCCCAGCCCAAAAAATGGCATTTCAGTTTCCAGCCTTTCAAGCTTAGAGATACTAAGAAAAATGCTATTTTCTAATAACTTATTTAAAATGAATTTATAAAAGAAAACACTAGTTCCATACTACAGTTGTTTTGTTATGCAGTACTTTTTTCCCTTACAATCTACTTTCTCTTCTTCACATTTTAGAGCAGGAAGGAAACTTAGAAATCATCTGGTTCACTAGTTGAGTTCCCTGGGCAGAGATTGCTTGTTGTTTTTTTTTTTCTTTTTGAGACAGTTTCCCTCTTGTTGGCCAGGGTGGATGGAGTGCAATGGCACAATGTTGGCTCACCGTAACCGTCTCCCGGGTTCAAGAGATTCTCCTGCTTCAGACTCCCGAGTAGCTGGGATTACAGGCATGCATCACCATGCCCAGCTAATTTCGTATTTTTAGTAGAGACGGGGGTTTCTCCAAGTTGGTCAGGCTGGTCTCGAACTCCTAACTTCAGGTGATCCGCCCACCTCGGCCTCCCAAAGTGCTGGGATTACAGGCGTGAGCCACTGTGCCCCACCCCAAACTGCTTATTTTATGTGCCCATTACCACCTGGCACGTAAATGTTCAGTAAATGGGTTTTTAATTTAACCAGGTATAAGTACCACATATGCATTAAGTCCCTGCTGATAGATTTCCACTTTAAATTAATTGTCACTTAACTAGAAAATACTCATGTAGGTAGGTTTTAAAATTACTTAAAGTTAATAATTTAGAAATTTATACCATTTACCTATTAAGTGGCAGAGTCTGAGCAAAGAGGAATGAGGTCCCTTATTTTGAAGAGACATGAAAGAGAACAGAAACAAAACTTAAAACACTGCAAATTAAAGCCAAAAATCCTAACAACTAAGCAAACAACTTATCAAATCTCAGTTATACTGGCTACTTTAAAGTATTTTAAAATCACATTTACTATTACCAGCTGCTAGAAATATGTTCTGATAAATCTGTATAATACATAGATCACACAGTTTCCTCTCCTAGCAGTTCAGGAATACAGAAAAGAACTATAGGCCAGGCGCGGTGGCTGACATTAGTAATCCCAGCACTTGGGGAGGCCGAGGCGGGCAGATCACCTGAGGTCGGGAGTTTGAGATCAGCCCCACCAACATGGAGAAACCCCATCTCTATTAAAAATACAAAATTAGCCGGGTGTGGTGGCCCATGCCTGTAATCCCAGCTACTTGGAGGCTGAGGCAGGAGAATCACTTGAACCCGGGAGGCGGAGGTTGCAGTGAGCGGAGATTGCGCCATTGCACTCCAGCATAGGCAACAACAGAGAAACTCCGTCTCAAAAAAAAAAAAAAAAGGATAACTTTAAAAAAGCAAGATACTTTTTAGTTTCACCCTGCTCCTTTCTTTTACAAGGCCCTGTAGGCTGAGTGTGAAAACTGACTGACTGAACATCAATCCCACTTCTGCTGAGAGAAGCTGCCCACACAGAAGCAGAAAACACTGCTTCTTTAAGTGGAATCATAAGAGTCCTGAAAAAGTAAGGAAAGGAGGTACAAGTAAAGATAAAGGCTAAAAGGATTTAGAAAAGTATCATGACAACAGTCAAACTCAAAACCAAGACTGGAATTTGACAACTAAAGAAAAATATCAAATTTCTTTAATCTGATGACCAAGAAATCAAAATAAATAAGCCAAACCAAAATAAATAAAACCAATAAAATTTATATTCACTGGGCCAGGTGCAGTGGCTCACCCCTGTAATCCTAGCACTTTGGGAGGCCAAGGTGAGCGGAACACTTGAGGTCAGGAGTTTAAGACCAGCCTGACCAACAGGGTGAAACTTCATCTCTACCAAAAATATAAAAAATTAGCTGGGTGTGGTGGCATGCGCCTGTAATCCCAGCTAATCGGGAGGCTGACGCAGGAGAATCACTTGAACCCAGGAGGTGGAGGTTGTGGCAAGCCGAGATCCTGACACTGCACTTCAGCCTGGGTGAAAGAGCAAGATGCCATCTCAAAAAAAAATTTATATTCACTCAACTTAAGCATAATAAAAAAATATATTTTTGATATTTTTTTTGAGAAAGAGTCTCATGCAGTGGCATGATCACCACTCACTGCAGCCATAAACTCCTGGGCTCAATTGCTCCTCCCATTTCAGCCTCCTGAGTAGCTGAGACTACAGGCGCATGCCACCACACCCAGATAATCTTTTAATTTTTCTGTAGAGACAGGGTTTTGCCATGTTGCCCAGGCTAGTCTCCTGGGCTCAAGCAATCCACCAGCCTCGGCCTCCCAGCATGCTGGGATTACAGGCATGAGCCACTGCACTCAGCCCCAGAAAAATCTTTAAAAAGGAATGTCGGGGCCAGGCATGGTGGCTCCCCCGCCTGTAATCTCAGCACTTTGGGAGGCCGAAGCAGGCGGATCACCCGAGGTCAGGAGTTTGAGACCAGCCTGGCCAACATGGTGAAACCCTATCTCTACTAAAATACAAAAATTAACCAGGCATGATGGCACATGCCTATAATCCCAACTACTCAGGAGGCTGAGGCAGGAGAATCGTCTGAACCCAGGAGGTAGAGGTTGCAGTGAGCAGAGATTGTGCCACTGCACTCCAGGCTGGGCATTGCAGTGAGACTCTGTCTCAAAATAAATAAATAAATAAAAATAAAAATAAAAGGAATGCCCATCACATTCTTCATATTCTACCTGGAATTCTTTCCTCCAAAAAGAAGAAAATTCCCAACCCATTAGCGGACCTTTGCAACTTGGCCCTATCTCCATCTGCCCTACCCATTCCTTTTGAAAACTCAAGGCACTGGCCCCACTTAACCATTCAAGTGCACTGACAATCATGACTTTGGTTAGGCTGCCCTAGCCTGGCATGCTCACTGGAAATCCAACTCAAACCTCAGGTTTAAATGTCTAAGCTCCTTAAGCACCAGGAGGCCTTGTTGGTCTTATTCACCACTATAGTTCCTGCAACTACAGCACTGCTGGCACACAGTAAACACTCAATAAATTAGTATTGTGAAAATAAAGAGGTTTTTATTATTATAACTGAATTACTATTATTATTATTATTATTATTTTGAGACAAGGTCTCACTTTGTTGCCCAGGCTGGAGTGCAGGGGCACAGTCACAGCTCACTGCAGCCTCAACCTCCTGGGCAATCCTTCCACCTCAGTCCCACAAGTAGCAGGGACTAAAGATGCACACCACCCCACCCAGCTAAGTTTTTTAATTTTTTATAGAAATGGGCTCTCAAAGCTGGGCGTGGTGGCTCACACCTGTAATTCCAGCACTTTGGGAGGCCGAGGCGGGGGATCACTTGAGGTCAAGAGTTTGAGACCAACCTGGCCAACATGGTGAAACCCCATCTCTACTGAAAAAACAAAAATTAGTCGGGCCTGGTGGCAGGCGCCTGTCTTAACTACTCGGGAGGCTGAGGTGGGAGAATCCTTTGAACCCAGGAGGCAGAGGTTGCAGTGAGCCAAGATTGCGCCACTGCACTCCAGCCTGGGCGACAGAGCAAGACTCCATCAAAACAAGAAAAAAAAGGAAGAAAGAGAGAGAAAGAGGCTCTCACTATGTTGCCCAGGGTAGTCTCAAACTCCTGAGCTCAACTGATCCTCCTGTCTCAGCCACCCAAATTGCTGGGATTAGAGGTGTGAGCCACTGCACCCAGCCCCTCACAAATACTTTATCCACTCTATTTTCTATCCCCCTTCTATATAGCTCTCCCCTTTTATAGTCTCACAACTTTTTATTCAAATTATCACGTGTATTTCATTTTGCCTACAGAATTACAGTAACCCAAGAAACTTTATTTGGTCCCAAACTCTTTCCTAAAATAATAGAAGATACCGAAATCAGTATTCCTTAAAGGAACACAATGAAAATACAACACTTAGGCTGGGTACAGTTGCTCCCAACTGTAATCCCAACACTTTGGGAGGCCAAGGCAGGAGGACTGCCTGAGCCCAAGAGTTCAAGACAAGTCTGGGCAACATAAGGAGACTCCACCTCTATAAAAAATTTAAAAAGTAGCCAGGCATGGTGGCTCATGCCTATAATCCCAGCACTTTGGGAGGCCGAGGCAGGCAGATCGCCTAAGGTCAGGAGTTCGAGACCAGCCTGACCAACACGGAGAAACCCCGTCTCTACTAAAAATACAAAATTAGCCGGGCGTGGTGGCACATGCCTGTAATCCCAGCTAACTGGTAGGCTGAGGCAGGAGAATCACTTGAACTCGGGGGGCGGAGATTGCAGTGAGCTGTGATCGTGCCATTGCACTCCAGACTGGGCAACAAGAGCGAAACTCTGTCTCAAAAAAAAAAAAAAAAATTAAAAAATCAGCTGAGAGTGATGGCATGAGCCTGTGGTCCCAGCTACTTGGGAGGCTGAGGTGGGAAGATTGCTTGAGCTTGGGAGGTTGAGGCTGCAGTGAGCTGTGATCATGTCACTGCACTCCAGCCTGGGTGACAGAGTAAGGGTGTCTTTAAAAAAAAAAAAAAAGCACACATACACAACATTTTTCACCTTTTACAGGTTTTTCTCAAGTACTGTCAATTCAGTAAACATGAATATGTGTTATTTCCACATCCTCAGTTACGTGCACGAAAATAAGGAAGATCTAAGATGATTTACCAAAGTAAGGTTTGGGTCTCTAGTGTACACGAATTCCAAACTTTAAAAAGAATACTGAAACTGCCTATCTATCAAGTCTGTTCATGCACGTGTCAACAAAAGCTGTAAGATTGGGAATCCCAACAAAACAACTTCTTGTATAATGAGTAACTACACAAGCGCACAGAATTTACTAGTCATACAATAAAGAGACTGAAAGTACCAATGTCACTATTAACATTAGGAGCAAGAAACCTTTGAAGGACACGCATTAGCCCTCAGTTCTAAAGGAACTGCATTAAATTAGAACCTAAAGCTGAATTTATCTTTACTATATGGGTTTTGAATTAATCATGATAACCATAAAACAAAGATTATGACAGCTACTCTCAAATAAATGCATGTTAAAGTAATATAAAGTGAATAAGTAACAACTACACTGTGAACTTATTCTAACAATGGGGAAAGTTTCCAGCTCCAATATCCAGTCCATCCCATTTTTCATAAAAGGTATCAGAAAAAAAATTTTCCCAAAAGGTGTCAGAAAAAAAATTTTTCCCATTAAGAAATCTGATTCAGGCCGGGCGCGGTGGCTCACGCCTGTAATTCCAGCACTTTGGGAAGCCGAGGAGGGCGGATCACGAGGTCAGGAGTTCAAGAGCAGCCTGGCCAACGTGGTGAAACCCCGTCTCTACTAAAAATACAAAAATTAGCTGGGCGTGGCTCATGCCCGTAATCCCAGCTACTCGGGAGGCTGAGGCAGGATAATTGCTTGAACCAGGACCGGGAGGCGGAGGTTGCAGTGAGCCGAGATCACACCACTGAACTCCAGCCTGGGCTACAGAGCGAGACTCCGTCTCAAATAAATAAATAAATAAATAAAATGGTTAGCGATGTGACTCCTCAGGACATCAGGTAGTAACTATCAATTGCAGGCCTCTAAAAATGCTTGTTAAACCAAAAGGCAATGCTCTGATTACTGGAGGAATCTAGATTGCCAGGATCAGCAAAACTACATTAGAAAGTTAATAGCTTCCATCCTTAAAATATCCCAAGAGAAGAAAGGGAGTGATTCAAACTGTTAGCATGTACCCAATACTACACAATAATAGCCTAAGCAAAATTGGCAGATGTATTTGTAATTAAGAAGTCCAACCTTGAGGAAGTATCATCAGTGGGATTTTAATTTTACTGGGTGGGAGGATTCAGAAAGCAAAAGGTCAGGCAAAAAAACGAAAACCCATCCAAGCCGAAACTGCTCAAGGATCTATCTGGGAGGGCTCGTACCGATGTTCTCTACTTCAACCT
>NW_016818934.1:2576833-2580796 GCF_001698545.2 Rhinopithecus bieti | reverse complement strand
CGGGGGGCGGGGGGGAGGCGAGGGGGCAGGTGGACAATCTAAAAGTGAGAATGAATGGCTTGCGTAAAGGCGATAGTCTTTAACCCGGGTTCGTCAGTGTACACCCTCACCGGTTTTGAAATAAAGTTGACGAACTCCCCAGAAGCGGTCAATTTTGGAGACTGACACATCTCTCCCATTGACTGGAGGCGCCTGCCGACCGAAGGTAGTGGAGGCGCCGAGAGGCAGGCGGCGCCAAGCCTAAGAAAGCCTTTTCTCCCTCCTTCAAAGCCACTGCGGCCCCAGCCCTGGAGCTCTCCACTGCAGGGGCAGTTATCGGCGCCAGACCCCCGGCTCGCGGAGCTGGCGGAGTTGCCGCCACTGCTTCCCAGGCGGGCCTAGGAGCCAGAAAGTTGCGTGAAGACAACTCCAAGGCCGTGAAGCCGCTTCCCCCCGCAGCCCGGGGACTGCGGCACCTCAGCCTCTCCTCAGTACCCCACGGAAAAGGATTCGCCTCGACCCGGCCCCAGCGTCTGGGGGCTTGGGGTGCCGTAGCCAACTCCGCCGGGCCGGGAGGACGCGAGGGTCACCAGCGGCTGACGAGCAAGGAGGTTGGAGCGGTGCGATGCCCCGCGTCAGACGCCAGTCCAGGCTGCGAGTTCCCGGCACCCACCAGCCAGGCCCGCCAGGACTCCAGCGTCCGGACGCCGCAGAGCCCTCACCGCGGCCCGCAGCCCTCCGACTCGCCCTGACCCATCCCTGGGACGCAGCCCGGGCTCCGCAACTCGACCAGTAGCCAGGCCGCGGCCCTGCGCCCCTTCCCGCCTCACCTGCGCTCCGCTGCGACTCCGTGCCTCCTCGCTCGCTCCGCGCGCGCCCCGTCGGGGCACGCACCGACCCCCCGGCTGGGACTCTCCCCGCTGCGGTGACTCAGGACGCGACGGCCACCGCCGCCTTCTCCTCCTCGGAACAAGCGCCGGCGGCGAGCAGAGGGTCGCGGTCAGAGCCCCTGCCGGGACCAAAGTGAACCTCGCCGCCTCCGCAGCCTCTACCACCAAGTCCCTTCAGTCGTCCGCGCCGCCCCCAAGAAAATGTCACCAGAGGCCGTTCCGCTCGGCGCCTCACTTCCGCCCGGAAACACAGAGCCTGCGTCGGCCGGCTAGAGAGGCTGCTGCGCCGGGGACCTCTGGAGACTGGCGCCCGAGGCCCGAGAAAAGCCAGACAGCGCCATCTGGCGCGATGGAACCCGCGCTCCTCCCGCTGCAGACCGCGGGGCGTGAAGGCGCCGGCTCCCGGGGCTTCTTTCCTGCGCTCCCTCCTTCTGTTGAGACCGTCTCCTTCCAGAAATGTCTTTCCTGGGGTGTGTGAAAGCCACTCAATGCAAGACAAGGACAATGCCTTCAACAAAGGACAGCGCTCCCTTTTCTGTGCGCTGCTCAGTACTCACCCCCTCCTGAAGCCCGTCCGAAAGCAGCTCGCGGTGTCTGAATCTTTGAGTTGCTCCAGCGGAGAGCCCGCGCCCTTCTCTCCCCGCTTTTTCGCGGATGCGGACAGCTGGGCTCGGGGAGACTCAGCTGGGCTCGGGGAGACTCGGCTGAGGTCTTCTTGGGCAGCGGCACCAACATCTGCTCAAGTTTCTGCCCGGGCACCTTGCAGGCCTTGCAGATCGACCGCCGCCTGCTGGTGAGACGGGGCCCGCGGGGGAGGCGCCGCTCTGCCCCGAATTCCTCCTCTGCAGTCGCCCTCCGATTTGCAGTCAGCCCTGGGGAGGGTGGGGGAAAGGAGGTGGACCGAACCCCGAGAAAGGGGAGGAGGGCGCGGGCCAACTGGCGGGTAGAGGGCTTCCCAAGGAGAAGCAGGAGATGCTGAAGACGCATCTCACGACTCAAGATCTGGCCAAGGACCCGCACTCACCCAAAGCACTGCAGTGTTTTGAGAAGAAAAATAATAATAATAAAGCTTTCACCTCTACAGAGCTGTGCTGGAACCTCGGATGAGACCCGTCAAGAGGAGATTCTGAAAATCTCACACCGCTGGGTCCGTACTCCCCTAAACATCAGTATCCCCCTTCAGACCAGGCCCGTTAGTTCCCCCACTTCACTCATTTTTTCTGACTGCCTACAGGAGTGCGAGTTT
Source organism: Rhinopithecus bieti (assembly GCF_001698545.2). Lineage (NCBI taxonomy): Eukaryota > Metazoa > Chordata > Mammalia > Primates > Cercopithecidae > Rhinopithecus > Rhinopithecus bieti. The sequence goes on along the minus strand of NW_016818934.1, from coordinate 2,578,681 downwards.
TTCATCCCTAACTACAAGAATAATTATGAAAAGAAGATAACTTTTATTGAATGCCTATTACATACCAGGCACCTTGCATTTAAATGAGTTGAATTCATTGAATCCTCTTTACAACTCATAACAACCCTATGAGTTGGATGGCGTTACTGGCCCCAAGTTGCAAAGGTGGAAACTGAGGCACAGAGTGACCTGCCCAAGATGACACATCCAAGTAAGTGGCAGTGTTGGATTACAACACAGGCAGAGCTTACTTCTTAACCACAGCCACCCCTGCCTCATTGAGAATCACTGAAAACGTAGTGTGTGCTAGCTAAGTAGTTTATCTGTATATGTTATTTCACTCGTTCATTCATGTATTTACTTTCTGCTACCTGAGTCCTCAAGGGATTTGAGAGGTTGTGGGGTAGTGACAAGAGCCCAGCCTCTTTCAGGAAAAAAAGAAAGGAAAAAATCACTACTAAGATCACAACAGTCAGTCCGAAAATGAATGAGTGAATGTGGACTAATACACTGAGTTTTTAAAAGATTCCATGACAGTCTGATCTAACCAATGCTGCGGAAATACTGAAGTAGGACCCTGACTACTGAGATACCATCTTGGGTCCTTCTCCTGTTTTTTGTTGTTATTGTTGTTGTTTCTTTGTTTTTTGTTTTGTTTTGTTTTTTTCTTGAGACAGAGTCTTGCTCTGTCACCCAGACTGGAGTGTAGTGGCACGATCTTGGCTCACTGCAACCTCTGCCCCCCGAGTTCAAGCGATTCTCCTGCCTCAGTCTCCCAAGTAGCTAGGATTACAGGCGAATGCCACCATGCCTGGCTAATTTTTTGTATTTTTATTAGAGACAGATTTCACCATGTTGGCCAGGCTAGTCTCGAACTCCTGACCTCAGGTTCTCCACCCGCCTCAGCCTCCCAAAGTGCTAGGATTACAAGTGTAAGCCACCGCACCAGGCCCCTTCTCCTGTTTAATACCAATAAGTCAGTTTCCTGCAGCGAATGGCCTTTGCATATTTTTGGAGGCTAGGGTATTTGACATCCTAATTACTAATATTTTTATTACTACTGTATTTCCATTATTAAATAGGACAGTTACTTGCTTCTTCCCCTTCTTCTGTAGGAGCAGAAGGGACCCTACTTCTGCCTCAAAATCTTCTGTGTATCCAATACTTAGCTCTACAAGCTCCTGAAATGCCATCTCCCCCATAAAACCAGCTCAGCCCAGACACAACCCCCATCACCACTACCCTTACTACCCACTCCATCCCGGCCTCCCGCTGTGGGTCAAGACTCCCCTGCTCACACACACTCTCCTACAAACATGTCTGCCCTTGGCCTATCTGTAGGGTTACTACTAAATCATATTTGTCATCCTCAATTTCTGTCATAGCCCTAGAGTCCAGAGCCAAGCCTGTCAGAATCACTCTTCACCATCATTTTTTGCACCTGATATACCGCCTAGCCTGGGGTTAAGCCTGCAGCAGGTACCTGCCAGCCGTGGTGGCCTAGACAGTAGCATCAGGGTGTGGGTGGTCTGGCTTTGACTGTAATCTGATCTATCCTAACTGAGCAGGTTACTTCTACCATTTGCCCTGTAAAATGGACATGATTTTGAGAACCACCCTACAGATGATGAAAGTAGGGGGAGATGAGGGGAGGAACCCTCATTTTTGGGCTCTGGTTTGCCCCTCCCTTCCATCTCAGATTGCTAAGAATTGGGCAACCTAAGGCCAGGCGTGGTGGCTCAGGCCTGTAATCCTAGCACTCTGGGAGGCCAAGGCAGGTGGATCACTTAAGGTCGGGAGTTCAAGACCAGCCTGGCCAACATGGTGAAACCCCATCTCTACTGAAAA
>NW_016818934.1:2534123-2575400 GCF_001698545.2 Rhinopithecus bieti | reverse complement strand
AAAAAAAAAAGTGAAAATAAATGCAAAGGACAGTTTCATTTTTTTTTTTCGTTGGTTTTTTGTTTTGTTTTGTTTTTTTGTTTTGTTTGTTTGTTTGCTTGTTTTTGAGACCGGGTCTCACTCTGTCTCCCAGGCTGGAATGCAGTGGCATAATCACAGCTCACTGCAGCCTCAACTTCCTGGACTCAAGCAATCCTCCCACTTGAGCCTCCCAAGTAACTGGGACTACAAGCAATTTTTAAAAATTCTGTAGCCGGGCACAGTGGCTCACGCCTGTAAACCCAGCACTTTGGGAGGCCAAGGCAGGCAGATCACCTGAGGTTAGGAGTTCAAGAACAGCCTGACCAACGTGGAGAAACCCCATCTCTACTAAAAATACAACATTAGCTGGGTGTGGTGGTGCATCCTTGTAATCCCAGCTGCTCAGGAGGCTGAGGCAGGAGAATCGCTTGAACCCAGGAGGCAGAGGTTGTGATGAGCCAAGATAGCGTCATTGCACTCCAGCTTGGGCAACAAGAGTGAAACTCCCTCTAAAAATAGTAATAATAATAAAATGAAAATGTTTGTAGAAACGGGGTCTCACTATGTTGCCCAGGCTGGTCTTGAACTCCTGGACTCAAGACATCTTCCTGCCTCGTCCTCCCAGTGTTGGGATTACAGGCGTGAGCCACCATGCCTGGCCCAAAGGACAGATTTTAAATTTAACAAGTATGTATAAGCCTCTTATTTTTTAATGAAAAGGAATTATCCTGTATGACATGGTGCCTGACCTTGGGGGACCTCCTGGGTGGGGCAGAGGCTCCTCTGACACCCCATCTAAACTAGCACCTGCACTCCCTGTTACTGCACCCGTCTTCTTCTTAACACATGCCCTCATGTGTTCCTGCTTTGCATGCTCTTTTTCGCTTCCATCAGACACACCAGAGGGAGAGCGGCCGGGGGGTGGGGTCCTTGCTGTCTGACCATGCTCAGAGCCTCACGCAGAGACCCCAGACACACTCAGTGCAAGTGTAGTGAATGGAGGAAGTAGACCTAAGATTCCGAAACCTACAAGGATGTCAAAACAAGGAAGTGGTGCCAGGTGCCAAGTGGGTGAGAAGTCAGGAGAAAGGAGAGACCCCTGCAGACAAGGCAATAGGGGAATGCCTCAGGGAGGGTCTGAAACCTGCCTACAGGTGGTTAAAAAGGAGGAAGACTCCCCAGCACTTTGGGAGGCCAAGGCGGGTGGATCACAAGGTCAGAAGATCCAGACCATCCTGGCTAACATGGTGAAACCCTGTCTCTACTAAAAATGCAAAAATTAGCCAGGCGTGGTGGTGCATGCCTGTAATCCTGGCTACTCTGGAGGCTGAGGCAGAAGAATCACTTGAACCCGGGAGGCGGAGGTTGTAGTGAGCCAAGATCACGCCATTGCACTCCAGCTTGAGCAACAAGAGCGAAACTCCATCTCAAAAAAAAGAAAACAAAGGAGGAAGACTCAGTGCCTTGAGAGCAGAGCCAGGTCATCCTTCTTCACTGCCCCCTTGGTGTCCAGCATAGAGCCTGGCAGATGGGACAGCCAAAAAGAGTTTGTGTGATTGAAAGGACAAGTGTGCAGAGAAGCTGACTTTGTGGAAGGGGTGGTAAGAGGTAGAAAAGCCCCTGGGATATTTGGAGAACAACTACCCAAGGGCCAGATGCCTGCGGCTGGACAGCAGAGGAGTGAGGAGAGAGAAGGCTTCAAGGGAAGTTGGGGGACTGAGTGAGAGTGTAAGAAGCCTGGGATTTATTCTTTATTTTTATTTTTAATTGTGTTTAATTTTATTTTATTTTGAGACAGAGTTTCGCTTGGTCGCCTGGACCAGAGTAGTGCAGTGGCACAATCTTGGCTCGCTGAAACCTCCGCCTCCTGGGTTCAAGTGATTCTCTTCCCTTAAGCCTGTCAAGTAGCTGAAACTACAGGCGCCCGCCAGCACGCCCAGCTAATTTTTGTACTTTTAGTAGAGACAGGTTTCACCATGTTGGCCAGGCTGGTCTTAAACTCCTGACTTCAGGTGATCGCCCTCCTTGTCCTCCCAAAGTGTTGGGATTACAGGCGTGCGTCACCGCGACTGGCTGAGCCACTGCTTTGGAAGAAAGCGCTTGGTAAAACTTCAAAGCCCTTGTAACATCAGCTTTATGGAGACTGTCTTCATGTTCCTCTCCCCAGCTCCCAAAAACTACAGTATTTAATTAAAGACAAAATCAGGGTATCTGTGGTAGAATAAAAAATACACATCTGGTCTTTGCCCCAGTTCCTGGCACAAAGCTCTTAAAAGCCTCAGGATCTCCTGAATGGTAGGAATGTCCTTTGTTATTCAGGATGAGCCCCTTTCAGCCACACCTGAGTGTGGCTCTTGGAGAGTCCCTACATAGTTTCTGGATGAGGGCTGGTCACCACAGGAACCAATCATATGATTAGAGAGAGGGTTGGAACGTTCAACCCCCTCCCCACCCACAACCTCCCGGGATAGAAGAGGGCTTGGAGATTGAGTTCAATCACCAAAGTCTAAGGAAACTTCAGTAAAATCCCCAAAACCACGTGTCAGAGAGTTTCCAGTTGGTGCTGGGAGGATGGCCCACTGGAGAGGACAAAGAAGCTCAAAGCTATAATCCGCCTTTCTTCCTTGCCTAAGGTAAGGAAGGATATTATAAAGGATCCAACTCAGGACCTCCCATTTAGATTCCTGAGTTGAATCCTTTATAATAAGCTGGTATTAGTAAGGAAAGTGCTTTCCAGAGTTCTGTGAGCCTGCTAGTGAATTATTGAATTTAAGGGGGGAGAGGTCATGGGAACCCCCAAATTCACAATCTGCTAGATGTAAGTGTGGGTAGCCCAGGCACCTCACTTCTGGCTAGCATCTGAAGTAGGGGCAGTCTTGTGGTACTGGGCCCTTACCCTGTGGGGTTTGAAATAACTCTCGGTGGTTAGTGTCAGAATTGCATTGAATTGTTTGGATACTCACTTGCCGTCAGAAAATTAGAAAACTGGTACCAGACAAAAAAATAAAAATAAAAAATACAGGATTCTAAAACTTTGACTTCATTTTTATTTATTTTTTATTTTTATTTTTTTTGAGGCAGAGTTTCACTCTTGTTGCCCAGGCTGGAGTACAATGGCACAATCTCGGCTCACCACAACCTCTGCCTCCCAGATTCAAGCGATTCTCCTACCTCAGCCTCCCAAGTAGCTGGAATTTACAGGCATGCACCACCAGGCCTGGCTAATTTTTTGTATTTTTAGTAGAGACAGGGTTTCTTCATGTTGGTCAGGCTGGTCTCAAACTCCCAACCTCAGGTGATCCATCTGCCTCGGCCTCCCAAAGTGTTAGGATTACAGGTGTGAGCCACCGTGCCTGGCCTATTTATTTTATTTTATTTACCTTATTTTATTTTTTTGAGATGGAGTCTCACTGTGTCACCCAGGCTGGAGTGCAGCGGCGCCATCTTGGCTCACTGCAAACTCTGCCTCCCGGGTTCAAGTGATTCTCCTGCCTCAGCCTCCCAAGTAGCTGGGACTACAGGCACGTGCCCCCATGCCCGGCTAATTTTTGTATTTTTAGTACAGATGGGGTGTCACCATGTTGGCCAGGCTTATCTTGAACTCCTGACCTCAGGTGGTCTGCCTGCCTTGGCCTCCCAAAGTGTTGGGATTATAGGTGTGAGCCACCGTGCCTGGCCTATTTATTTTTATTTTTAAATTGTTTTTAGAGACAGGGTCTCTCTATATTACCCAGGCTGGAGTACCATGGCATGATGATAGCTCACTGTAACTTTGGACTCCTGGGCATAAGCAATCCTCCCACATCAGCCTCCTAAGTAGCTAGGACTAGAGGCACATACCACCATGGCCAGCTAAATTTTTTTTTTTTTTTTTTTTTTTTTTTTTTTAGAGACAGGGTTTCACTCTGTTGTCCAGGCTGGTCTGGAGCTTCTGGCCTCAAGCGATCCTCCTGCCATGGCCTCCCAAAGAGATGGGATTATACGCATTAGCCACTGTGGCTGGCCTGACTTTAAATAAATGTGTCATGTTTGGTTTGAACTAAATATGTTATATTAAGCAAGACCAGTCCTAAGCCAAATCTCGAGAGGATTCCTTGCCTTCCTTCCATGTGACCCTCTCTACCTTTTATTTAGGTGGCAGTCAAAGCGGTCATTCCCCCGAACACCAGAAGGTGAGTTGGTTTCATGCTCTGCCTCTCCCAGGGGTCTTGAATTATAAAGGAGTGCCTCTGAGGTGGAATCCATGGGAATTCATCTTTCCTGGTGACATTTCAGGTAGAGTAGTGGGTGGGGAAAATATTACCAGGTGGGGACCATCCCAACATTCCTTGTGAGCACACATGATTACATGCCCGTCTTCTCTAGGTGCGTATTAAGAGAGCCAAATGATGCATGTTGTTCGATTTTATTCTAAAGGTATTCATTGGAAGCCTGCCCACTAACCACAAGGCACATTGTTAGGCTCTTGTCATATCATCCTCATGACAATGAGCAGGACAGGTAGGTTTTACAGAGAAGGAAACTGAGGCTCAGAGAAGACAGTTCACCTAAGCAAGTCACATGGGCTAAAGGGCAGGGAGGGAATCAGGATTCCTGGAAGAGAACGTGGTCACCTCCCTCAGGATTACTGCTGTCTGTCTAAGAACAGGGCTCAACCTAGAAACACATCACAATAGCAGAGGGGGTTGATGCAGTATAGGGACATGTTGCAGGGAGAAATTAATTCCCAAGAACACCAAGGACTTCTTGGAAGAGGAAGCTTTTGACTAGAGTCTTGGAGAAAGAGCAAAGCTTCCACGGATAGAGATGAAGAGAAAGGTATCCCGGGCAAAGTCTGGCATAAGGGAAGGCTGGCATCAGGAAAGTACAGGGCACAGCCAGACTCCAAAATAGGTGTGTCTTTCATACACATGATATATAAGGGTTATGGTTTGGGCCCTTATCCCCTCCCCTCCAATTTCGTTTTGTCTTTTGCTTATTCATGCCAAGAATGTACATTTGCATAGAGCTTAACTTGAACCCTCTTATAAGTAGGATTTCATTAGCTCCTCTAAACAGCCCTGAAAGGTAGTTAGGGTAGGTGGATATTGCTACCATTTTGCAGAGCTTATACAACTAACACCAAAAGATTTCAAATAAATGCCTATTGAATGAATGAATGAATGAATGAATGAATGAATGAGTTGCCCAAGGCCACCAGCACTAAATGGGAAAATAGGGACTAAACCTCATTCTGCTGCCTCCAAATCCCAAACTCTTTTCACTACCGTACATATCTGTGGGACTTAGCAGTGCCATTGTGTGTGCATATTGGGGGTGGGGAATTAGACTCATTATTGTGTTTTATAATGTGCTGATCATCTGAAAAAACTCTGGGCAGGAGAACAATACAAGCATTCATTGAAGTACTTCAATAGACTGACGGCAGCAACAATAACCTAAAATTAAATGAAGCAGAGTATCTCATGTGAGTCGTCTCTTGAGGAGTCCAGTGCAAAGGCACCAGGCCTTGGGGAAATAGACTGGGACTCCCTAGGAGAAAGACAAAGCAGAGATTTACAGAACCTGGTTGGGGGCTGGGGACAGCAGACTAGGAGGGCCCCCACCAGCCAGGTGACAAACCCCCAGGACCACAGACCTCTGGGTAGCTTTCAAAAGCCTCCACAATTCGTGAGTAGCTGTAATTTACTGGTAACCACGAGTAAGCACCAGCCTAGAAGGGACCTCAGAGATCACTACCGTATTTTAAACAGTCCCGGCTGGGCGCAGTGGCTCACGCCTGTAATCCCAGCACTTCGGGAGGTTGAGGCAGGCGGATCACGAGGTCAGGAGATCGAGACCATCCTGGCTAACACAGTGAAATGCCGTCTCTACTAAAAATACAAAAAATTAGCTGGGCATGGTGGCAGTTGCCTGTAATCCCAGCTACTCCGGAGGCTGAGGCAGGAGAATGGCGTGAACCCGGGAGAGGGAGCTTGTAGTGAGCCGAGATCGTACCACTGCACTCCAGCCTGGGTGACAGACCAAGACTCCGTCTCAAAATAAATCAATAAAGTAAAAAAAAAAGAGTCCCAACATAATGGCATCTCTGTACTAACTTCACTTTTTGAAGAAATGTGTCCTTAAAGTGCATAGTACAACTGTTCTAGCTTTTTAATTCTGCTGGTGGTTTCTTTCATTAGCTCTTCGAGTCATCAGAAGGGCAGAAGGCCGGCTCTGCAGGGAGGCATACCTAAATCTGTCCCTGGGATATCAGGGAGGCCTGACTGAGTGAAGCCAGGCCCACCACAAGTCGAGGATGCCTGCAAAGCTGGAGGGTGAGCTGCAAATCTGGCCCCATCCCTTTAATCTGAGAGAGCACACACGCATGCACTTAGGGTCAGACTTGGGGGTATATAAGGTACATACGGCCAGTCTCTGCCTGCAGACAACTAAGACTGTCAGAGGTGTTTGAACCAGAGCAACTCCATCTTGAATAAGGGCAGAGTAAAATAAGAGTGAGAGCTACTGGCTGCATTCCCAGGAAGTTAGGCATTCTAAGTCACAGGATGAGATAGGAGGTCGCCACAGATACAGGTCACAAAGATCTTACTGATAAAACAGCATGCAGTAAAGAAGCTGACCAAATCCTACCAAAACCAAGATGGTGACGGAATTGACCTCTGGTTGTCCTCACTGCTCATTATAAGCTAATTATAATACATTAGCATGCTAAGAGACACTCCCAGCAGGGTCATGACAGTTTACAAATGCCATGGCAACATCAGGAAGTTACCCTATGTGGTCTAAAAGGGGAGGAACCCTCAGTTCCAGGGTAATTACCCATCCTTTTCCAGGAAAACTCATGAATAATCCATCGCTTGTTTAGCATACAATCAAGAAATAACCATAAAATAGCCAACCAGCAGCCCAGGGCTGCTCTGCCTATAGAGCAGCCATTGTTTTATTCCTTTCTTTTCTTTTCTTTTTTTTTTTTTTTTTTTGAGATAAAGCTTCACTCTTGTTGCCCAGGCTGGAGTGCAATGGTATAATCTCAGCTCGCTGCAACCTCCGCCTGCCAGGTTCAAGTGATTCTCCTGCCTCAGCCTCCCAAGTAGCTGGGACTACAGGTGCCCACCACCACACCTGGCTAGTTTTTTGTATTTTTAGTAGAGACAGGGTTTCACCATGTTGGCCAGGCTGGTCTTGAACTCCTAGCCTCAGGTGATCCACCCACCTCAGCCTCCCAAAGTGCTGAGATTACAGGCGTGAGCCACTGCGCCTGGCCTGTTCCTTTACTTTCTTAATAAACTTGCTTTCACTTTACTGTATGGATTCACCTGGAGTTCTTTCTTGCGCAAGATCCAAGAACCCTCTCTTTGGGTCTGGATTGGGACCCCTTTCCGGTAACAAGACCTGTTAGTGAAATAATCAGAGGCCAAGCAAGGTGGCTCACACCTGTAATCCTAGCACTTTGGGAGGCTGAGGTGGAAGGATTGCTTGAGCCCAGGAGTTCAAGACCAGTCTGGGCAACATAGGGAGACACTGTCGTCTCTACAAAAAAAAAAAAATCAGCTGGGCGTGGTGGTGTGTGCCTGTAGTCCCAGCTACTTTGGAGGCTGAGGTGTGAGGATCACTTGGGCCTGGAAGGTCGGGGCTGCAGTGAGCCGTGATCTCACCATTGCACTAAGCCTGGGTAACACAGTAAGACCCTGCTTCAAAAAAACGAAAAAAGAAGCAAACAGAGCGGTTCCTGAATGAGTTGCCTTCACTACAGGAAGCCTTACCTAAGGCAAAAATATGAACCCAAAGTTTATCTTCGGTGTGTCCTTCCCTGCTATGCTCATGACCTCTTAAACCCAGCTAGTGCCTTCTCTCATCATTCAAGGCCCCAGGACCTCACCCCTCTTTGCCCCTCCTGACTTCCAATAACCACACCTTCCTGGCCTAGGATTCAATCTCGAAGGCTTCCATACTCCATGTCTTAACAACAATTATAGAAACTAATTCTTACTAGAGTGGTAGCTGACTAATAGTGCCCTTCCTAGGTGACAAAACACTTCTGTCCATCTAAAACAAACACTTCTCTAGAAGCAGTCAAGGAGTGACATACAGGGTAGGAATTTCAAAGACTAAGGCAGGTCAGCTCAGGAGAGGGAGATCTTTTTGTTGAGTCATGTTTTTTGTTTTGTTTTGTTTTGGTTTTGGTTTTATTTTTGAAGATGGTCTCACTCTGTTGCCCAGGCTGGAGTGCAGTGGTGATCACAGCTCACCTCAGTCTCGACTTCCCAAGCCAGGTTTTTTGTTTTGTTTTTTCCTCACTGCAACCTCTGCCTCCCAGGCTCAAGGAATTCTCCTGTCTCAACCTCCCTAGTAGCTGGGACTACAGGCACACACCATCATGTCCGACTAACTTTCGCATTTTTAGTAAAGACAGGGTTTCACCATATTGGTCAGGCTGGTCTCAAACTCCTGACCTCTGATGACCCACCCACCTCGGCCTCCCAAAGTGCTGGGATTACAGGTGTCAGTCACCGCACCCGGCACCCAAGCCAGGTTTTATAGAATCCTCAAATTATAACATTCTGGTGGCCTAAGAAGGCCAGTCTAACACACACACGCTTGTGGGTTCTTACTGATTCACGAATCCAACTATTTTCTAGTCCTGGTGTACCAGGAACCAGGAAAATACAAAGCTCTATAATTTATTTATTTTTTATTATTTTTTTTTATTTTTAAAAAATGTTTGAGTCTTACTCTGTCACCCAGGCTAGAATGCAGTGGCGCAATCTCAGCTCACTGCAACCTCCACTTCCTGGATACAAGTGATTCTCCTGCCTCAGCCTCATGAGGAGCTGGAACTATAGACATGCACCCCCACACCCAGCTAATTTAACTCTAGAATTTATAATACAAAAAGACAAGAATAACTCAGAGGAAAAGAACAATAAGAAGACAATTGAGCTGGGTGCAGTGGTCCACACCTATTATCTTAGCTACTCTGGAGGCTGAGGCAGGAGGATCGTGTGAGGCCAGGAGTTTGAGGCTACAGTGAGCTATGATTGCTCTACTGCACTCTAGCTCTGGATGACAGAGCAAGAAGTCATCTCGAAAACATAAACATAAAAAAAAATTAAATTTAAAAAAAAAGGACCATTGAGAGCTAAAGCTAAATCTGTGCTATTGATATTGTTAGAGCTATATTAATTCACAGAGGGAAAATGTCATTGTGGAAATGAGTCCACAATGGACTCATAGTGTGAAAAGAGTCCCACACTATTGTGGGATAAGACTGAGTCTAAAATGTAGATAGAATACAAGTATGGAATGTTCCAGGCCTTTCCAAAGGGTAGTGAAAAGGTTCCCCTGGAACTCTTTTCTTACTTTTCCAAAGATTTCCACTTAATTTCAGAAGCTTCTAGAATCCATCTCCTCAAATCCATCCAACCTTTGGGGTTATATTGATGGCAGGGAGCAACCATCACCCTAACTGGGGGTGGGGGGGGCACTGCCACAAGAACTGTAGGAAACTTGTTTCCATTCTAGCAGGTCATGATCCTTTTATAATCCTGTTCCTTCAGCCTGTCCTTTGAGAGAGGTGTGTTCTCAGCTAGAAACTCTAAATTGGTATTGTTGAACTGGAAGAGTCAGGAGCGCTCAGGAGACAGCTTATTATCATGCGAAGCCCAAAAGAGATTGCCCCTGGCTACAAGGGGGTGGGAATGTACAGTCACTGCCAAGGCCACTCATCCCTGCCAGTGGGCCTGCCAGAGCCTTGTAGCAGCAAGAACTCTGTACCACTCAGGGCTCACCCCAGCCAGTTCTAGGAGCTCAGCAGAGGCCCCGGCTGCTAAAAGGCTGCCTCTGCCCTGCTCACATCTCTCCCTGAAACAAGGACTGTTTATTGTTGCTTTGTCTTCTCCTCAGTTGTCCTCCTGAGACTGCCCCCAGAGGGCTGACAAGAATTGTGTGCTGGGTTCTGGACAGAAATAGAGTTGTAATTAAACACTAATTAATAAGGCTGCCCTCTGCCCACTTTCTTGCTAAAAGTCAGTAGTTCCTGACCATTTGCATTGCCTTTTTGCCTACAGGTAGGACCTCTGACATTAGGGTCATAAGACTAATAATTGATTTGCATCCCCATGGTTCCTGGCTGGAGTACAGTGGCACCACCCGATCTCAGCTCACTGCAACCTCCACCTCCCGTTCAAGGAGGTTCAAGAGATTCTCTTGCCTCAGCCTCCTGAGTAGCTGGCATTACAGGCATGCGCCACCACACCCGGCAAATTTTTTGTATTTTTATTAGAGACAGGTTTTCACCATGATGGCTAAGCTGGTTTCCAACTCCTGACCTCAAGTGATCCACATGCCTCGGCCCTCAAAGTGCTGGGATTACAGGTGTGCACCACTGTGCCCGACCTAAAAGGTTTTTCAGACCCCCCAATTCCAGCACCCAGTCTGAAGACCCCCACAGAGGAACAGGAGCCGTGTGAGAATACAGCTTTTTCCTCTCCCTGTCCCAGGACTTCAGCCTGCACACTTCCACCAATCAACGATCTCCGCACTTCTGCCCACTCCAAAACCCTTAAGAACCCTAACCTCAAATTCCCTGGAGAGATGGAGATGAGGTTTTCTCCCATCTCCTCATTCAGTGACCCTACAGTTAAACCTCTTTTTCTGGGCAACCCGGTGTCTTGGCATATTGACTTGCTGTGTGCATCAGGCAAGCAGACAATGATGGCTCCACTGCCCTCGCTTTTCCTTCTAATCTCCATTTTGTGCTGCAGCTTCTTCCTCACTCTTCTCTTTTGCATGGTGCCCCAGCTCACACCTTGGTCCACATTTACCCTCCAGTCACTGTTGCAGTTGCCTGTGGGTGTCACCTGCCCCAGGGTTTCCCTCCTGGGGCACTCTGGATTGCACATGGACAAACCTAGAAGAGAGAAGTTAACATCCTATGGGGCAACCTTGAACCGAGGGGGCCAGAACTGGTGGATAAACATTCTCTATTATTTCCCTCAGATGAACAATTTTGAAGCTCGTTCTTTGGTTCCCTTTAGGGGCAAACAGGTGGACCAAGCCCAGGCGGCCTTCTTGGAGACGAGCTTGAGAAGGCAGCACACATTGGAATGGCTCTCCCTCCTTCCTCAGGTCACTCTCCCCAGTTCCTCACTCCTGTTCTGGGGTAATTCCCAAAATAAATGACCTGTGTGCCAGCTCTTGTCTCAGACTCTGCTTCTGTGGGAAACCCCAGCTGACAGCTCTCCTTTCTCCCCAGGCCTCACTCTGTTTTTCCTTCTCCGTGCTGCTGTTTTTCTTCTCAAGGTCTGTTCTCCTCAGTCAGCCTCGGAGACACTGTGTTCCCAGGCAGGCTGCACGTGACGAGGTGGGAGCGTATACCTCCACTTGGCTCGCTGGAAACAAAGACAACCAAGGTCAAGGAGGGCAGCAAGGACAAGAGAGGGGCTAAAGAGGGGAGAGGGATGCTTCCAGTCTTAAGAAGTCTTCTTTGGAATAGAGGGGACTGGTCTAGCCCGAAAGTGAGTGCGGCCTGATGTTCTTCCTGGATACTCTGCGCTCCTTGGAGGTAGGCCTGATGCTGGTTGGTGGCAGGATCTGCAGGTCTCAGAGGATCCTTCCTGTCCTGCACAGCTCACCTGGGCTTTCTCTGGGTGGGGCTTCTTCTCCAGCCTGCAAGTGTACAACTTGACCTTGAGCAGCCCTCTGTTCTCCGTCCTCACTGAAGACACAGTAGAAGGACTTTATTTACATCTAGTCTGTGGCAGGAAGGACTCATCCACTGAAGGGGTTCCCATCTGTGTCAGGCTTGGCTCAGGCTGTTGGAAGGACCTGTCACCATCTAGTCTCAGGCATGGTAAAACACTCCCCATGCCAGGTGTGGTGGCTCATGCCTGTAATCCTAGCACTTTGGGAGGCCAAGGCCAGCCAGATCACTTGAGGTCAGGAGTTCGAGACCAGCCTGGCCAATATGGTGAAATGCTATTTCTACTAAAAATACAAAAAAACAAAATTAGCAGGAAATCGCTTGAACCCAGGAAGCAGAGCTGCAGTGAGCCAAGATCGCAGCACTGCACTGCAGCCTGAGCAACAGAGAAAGACTCTGTCTCAAAACAAAACAAAGCAAAACAAAACAAAACACACTCCCCAAATGGTCACACTCCAAGCAACAGGCAAGGGAACAAGAGAGTAAATTCTGGACTGATTCAAGCCTTGACAAAATTTCTAGGGTGGAAGAACGAGAAGGAGAGCAACATTTCAGGAATAAACAAGTTCAGAATTTATGTGTAGTAAATAATACTTTAGCCCTCCAACTAAGTATGCAAGAAACATCACTTTCTTCATTTCCTAGAAATCAATTTGATTTCTACTTTAAGGCCCCCACCTGGCAGGAGAATTCATGCCAGTCATTGCTGAGGTTTCATTTCCCTTCCCCACCCAGGAAACTCCAGACACAATAGTTCTAAGAAGACACAGATGTGGCCAGAGGAAGTCCTTCCAGGTGTAGCACTCAACCTAGTCTGCTCTATTGGGCAAGACAGACATGGGGTCTCCTCCCATTAGGACTAGTGATAGCATAATAGAATAGAGTCCTAGGAACTGAGACAAGGAAGCTGCAAACTCAGCCTGAACTCCTTGAGAAGGATTGACTCACCGAGGAGGAGACCTCTGAGCCATGACTCTAAGAACGACAAGAATTTTGCCTCGTAGAGGAGAAGAAAAGCATTCTGGAAAGATGTCACAGTGGAATGAAAGGGCCAGGTCATTCTGGGAATGAGTGCCTGGAGGCTGATACTCATGTGGGTGTGGGGAAGGCAAAGGTAAGAGAGGAGTTTAGAAAAAAGAACACAATCTCCTTTGAGACCAGCCTGGCCAACATGGTGAAACCCTGTCTCTACTAAAGATACAAAAATTAGCCGGGTGTGGTGGCGCACTCCTGTAATGCCAGCATTTTGGGAGATCAAGGCAGGTGGATGATTTGAGGTCAGGAGTTTGAGACCAACCTGGTCAGCACTGCAAAACCCCATCTGTACTAAAAATACAAAAATTAGCTGGGCATGGTGGTGGGCACCTGTAATCCCAGATACTCGGGAGGCTGAGGCAGGAGAATTGCTTGAACCTGGGAAGTGGAGGCTGCAGTGAGCCCAGATCATGTAGCTACACTTCAGTGTGGATGACAGAGTGAGACCCTGTCTCAAAAAAAGAAAAAAAGAACAAAATCCCCAAGGAAGGAAGACTTATAATGTGTCCTGTGATGGTTTTTTGTTTTGTTTTCTCTTGCTAGGGTTGGGGCCTGTGTAATAAACAACCCTCTCTCTTTGTCTCCTCAAGTTTGGAACCAACTAAAAAATAAGATGCAGGAAACACGTGTACACTTAAATGTCAACTTTGTGGCAGATCAAAGCTGGATTGGAGGACATAGTGCAAATGAGCAGCCCCCATGGACTTCCTATCACATTCCTGTCACAGCGAATGTAGACAGACTATTCAACCAGTCACAGGAGTGCTGGATAAGCTCAGCCCTGTCTGAGCAGCCCAGAATCTACCCTAAGGCAGGTCCTAAAGAGAGCACCTGGTGAGGCTTCGCAGGCTCAACTTCTGCCTTGAAACCTTCACACCAGACGGTGAATTGGTTTCATGCTCTACCTCCCACAATGGTCTTGAAATATAAAGGAGTGCAGCTGACATGGGATCCATGGGGATTAAGGTTTCCTGATGACATTTCAGGCAAAATATTGGATGGAGAAAATATTACTGGATGGGAACCATTCTTCTTGCCGGGAGAGTCACGCCAGAGAGACTCCAGGAATGTGGCTCCAATGGACACCCCTCCACAGGGAAGCAAGAAGTGGGGGATGGAGTTTCCATTTCACAACTCACATCCACCCTGTGGGCACTCGCATTATTATCGCTTTCTGAAATAAAGAACTACCTTACATCTGTGTAGAAATCAAACTTTTCAGAGTAGTTTCACATCCATAAAACAAGAGCATAGAAAGAAAGTAGAAGAGGTTTCTAAAATCACCTAAGCCTATTTCTCCTTTTACAGATGATAAAATTCAGGCTGTGAGCATTAAGAGACCAGCCAAAGTGGATCACCTGAGGTGAGGAACTCGAGACCAGCCTGGTCAATATGGCGATGGATGCCTGTAATCCCAGCTACTCGGGAGGCTGAGGCAGGAGAATCGCTTGAAACTGGGAGGCAGAGCTTGCAGCTGAGATCGTGCCACTGCACTGCAGCCTGGGCAACAAGAGCAAAACTCAGTCTCAAAATAAGAGACCAGCCAAGGACCACACAATTAGTGGTCACCTGTCTCCCAGCATGACCAAAACTCACAAGTTCCTTTGTCTTTAGATCCCCAGCACAAAACCTTCGTCCATCTTTGCATTCTCTTCTCTGCAGCAGCTATCCTGAAAATCAACACAACTGTTGGAAAAGAGGGAATTGAAGGAAAAGAGCTCCTGGGAGCAGCTAACTGCTCTGGGTGGACCCAAGACGCTTGGCCTATAAAATGTATTTGTTTATATTTGCATTGCCGGTATTCAGCAGAGGGGCTGATAGAGTGCTGTGTAAGGTCTCCATTCCGACGAACCGAATGAATGCTTGCATGGATAAATGAATGGCTAAGGGGCAGAAAACTGGAGATAGGAAACGTTTTTTCGGAAACGGGTGAAGAAGGATTGTTGAAACAGCGGAGCAGTGAACTTGGCGTTCCTTGGGGGCCTCTGCTGGGCTTGTGCTCCGCCTGGCGCCTCTCCCCATTCTCCAGGCATCTTTAAAGGTCATCTTGGGTTTTTTCCTCTCCTTCATCCCTGTATCGAATTTGTTTCCAAGTTCTCTCATATCTCCTTCTTTTCCATCTCTGTTGCCACATTCTGGCCTAGGTGCTTATCACTTTGTGCTGGCCTGGACTCATGTGTTGGGGCCGGGCTGAGCACAGAGGCCTGGGAGGCAGTTAGGAGGCTATCTCCCTGCATCAGGAGGCAGCTGACACCTGCTTTTGTCTCCCCTCCCCCTCCACAGCCTGTGGTTTCCTCCTTATCGGCTACTCTCATGTGCACCTTCAGCCTCCTCCCAGCCAGCTCCCAGCTCTCACCAGCCCAGGGACTCCCCACACTTTCAGGCTCCCTCCACCCCTTCACCCTTACCCTCCCCTCCCCCAGCCCCTTCCTCAGGTTTCAATTAGCTAGCTGCCCATAGATTGCAGCAAATTTATTCTCCCTGAAATAGCAGTGACCCATAACAAGGCTTAATGAGATCATCCCCCAAGGAATTTAATAAGGGACAATCCCTTTAGCCAGTCAGATGAGTGTGTCAGCTGTGTGTGAGGGAGTATTGGGGGACGGAAGGCAGACAGTGGGTGCCCCACCTCTGGCGTGTGTTGGTGGTCTGGGCCCCGGGACAGGCGGCAGTGGGTGTGGGAAGCAGAGAGACCTGGCAGACCGGCTGGGTGGGACAGCACAGAGGCACAAGCTCACCTACTTCAGAAGTGTGCCAAGAGCTAGCAGGAAACCTGATGCCCTTCCTGACTCAGCTTCCCAAGAGCTCCCCAGGGCAGTCCTAGAGGTCACAGCCCAAGAGTTTTAGGTGTCATGGGAGGAAGACTGCAGAGTGGACCCTTTGCCCCTACTAAATTAACAGAGGTGGGGATGGATGCCCAGCATGGTTGTGCTTCCCTTACAGAGCAGGGGAAAGAGGATGTTTGTTTTTCCTGCTCTTGAAAGCTGATCGCCTCTGCAGTCAGGCGTGGTGCCAGTTGTGGTCAGTGTCCAGCCTGGCAGATAGGTCATCGAGGACTCAGGGTGAGTCCTCAACTGTCTGCATTTTGCAGCAGCCACCTCAACAACACACCTCCTTGGCACCCACAGCCCCCCACAGTAGAGCACTAGCCTGCTCACCCATTAGAGAACAATTCTTCCTTCTCACAACGGTGCAGCACTCAGCATCTGCCCATACAGAGTCTCCAAAAGCTAGAGCCTGAGAGACTCCTAGGTGTGACCCGCTTCAACCATTTCCCTAATTCACAGATGCGCAACTGGGACCTAGGGAGGTTAAGAGACTTCCCTAATGTACTGGCTTTCTGTGTTGCCCACAAATCACCTAAAAATGATTGTCATATAGCAGATTAAAATAACACATACTTAGCATCATTTCTATGGGTCAGGAGCCTGAGCTCAGCTTAGCTGCCTCCTCTGCTCCAGGGTTTCCCCAGGCTGAAATCAAGGTGTCAGCTGGGGCTAGAGTCTCATCAGAGGCTCAAGTAGGGAAAGACCTGCTTTCAGGCTCCCTCAGGCCGTTAGCAGAATCCATCTTCTTGCAGCTGTAGGACCAAAGTACCCATTTTCTTGCTGGTGGTCAGCCGAATGCTCTCGCAACTAAATGCTGCCCACTCTTCCTTGCCAAGTGGCTCTCTCCACAGGTCTTCTCATAGCAGGTCAATTTCTTCAAAGCCAATAACCGAGAGAGAGTCTCCAACCTCAGAGAGGGGCCAGTCCTTAAAAGCCTTTTAAGGCTTTTAACTGATTGAGTCAGGCCCGCCCAGATGATCTCCCTTTGGATGAAATAAAATCAACAGATTTGAGACCCTAATTACATCTTCCAGATTTCTTTACCTTTGCCATATTCTGTTTGTGAGAATCAAGTCACACAAAGTTTGAATGTGTCCCACCCACATTCAAAGGGAGGGGATTACATCCCAGCTACTTGGGAGACTGAGGCAGGAAGATTCTTGAACCCAGGAGGCGGAGGTTGCAGTGAGCTGAGATCGCGCCACTGCACTACGGCCTGGGCAACAGAGCAAACCTCTGTCTTGAAAAATAAATAAATAGGCCAGGCGTGGTGGCTCATGCACTTTGGGAGGCTGAGGTGGGTGGATCACGAGGTCTGGAATTCGAGACCAGCCTGGCCAACACAGTGAAACTCCGTCTCTACTAAAAATACAAAAATTAGCTGAGTGTGGCGGCACATGCCTGTAATCCCAGCTACTCGGGAGGCTGAGGCAGGAGAACTGCTTGAACTCGGGAGGCAGAGGTAGCAGTGAGCCAAAATCACGCTACTGTATGGCGACAGAGCTAGACTCCATCTCATAAATAAATAAATAAACAAATAAATAAATAAATAAAGTGAACAGCAGCAGATGGGAAATTTTAGGGCCACTCTAGGGTCTGTCTGTCTACCACATCTAATGTCACACAGCCAGATAACAGCAGAAACAAGACCTAGAACCTAGGTTTCCTATAGAAACAGGTCCCTGGGGCCAGTTACATTTCAGAATTCAGAATGTTCCAGATTTCAGATAGGTAATCAGGGGCTTATACCATAAACATAATACCCCCAGTAGCGCCTGAAGGAACACCCAGGAGTCACAGGCCTTAGAGTTCTGCAGTTGACCAAAATGGGGGTTCAGGCGAGGTCCTGCTGCCAAATGAATTCAGGTCAGATCAGGTTTTGCCAAATGAATTATGAAAAACCTTTGGGTTTTAGAGCTTTGGGGGCTTTGGAAATTCCAGTAAGGGATTGTGAGCCCATAATTGACACTCATTGAGTTCTGACCATATGCCAGATTTGGGCTAAGGATATACATTCTCAGAGCCCTGTGAGAGAAGCAGGTTTTCGAGATTTTTTTTTTTTTTTTTTTTTTGAGACGGAGTCTCGCTTAGTCGCCCAGGCTGGAGTGCAGTGGCCGGATCTCAGCTCACTGCAAGCTCCGCCTCCTGGGTTTACGCCATTCTTCTGCCTCAGCCTCCCGAGTAGCTGGGACTACAGGCGCCTGCCAACTCGCCCCACTAGTTTTTTGTATTTTTTTTTAGTAGAGACAGGGTTTCACTGTGTTAGTCAGGATGGTCTCGATCTCCTGACCTCGTGATCCGCCCGTCTCGGCCTCCCAAAGTGCTGGGACTACAGGCTTGAGCCACCGTGCCTGGCCTCGAGATTTTTTATTTTACTTTATTTTTGAGATGGAGTCTTGCTCTGTAACCCAGGCTGGAGTGCAATGGCGTGATCTCAGCTCACTGCAACCTCTGCCTCCTGGGTTCAAGCAATTCTCTTGCCTCAACCTTCCGAGTAGCTGGGACTAAAGGCTTGTGCCACCACGCTTGGCTAATTTTTGTATTTTTAGTAGAGACAGGGTTTCACCATATGGGTCAGGCTGGTCTTGAACTCTTGACCTCGTGATCTGCCTGCCTTGGCCTCCCAAAGTGCTGGGATTACAGGCATGAGCCACCGTGCCCGGCCATTTTTGCAATTTTTAAACCATTTTCCTTCCTATATCTCCTTCCTTTCCCTTCTTCTCTTTCAAGTGGGCTCTGCATTCATTGATGTGGAGGTGGGAGGAGGCTGGGTAGAGCCTGAAAGTCTGTCTTGCTTATATTTTGACAAAGCTGCTCAAGCCTCAGATTGGGGAGGAAATGTGGGCCTTTGATAAAACACTTCCGACAAGAAAATAAATACATAAATAAGTAAGAAACACAAAACAGACACCAAAGACTGGAAATAGATCCCTCACACCAGGCTAGGTAGAGGAAGGGGATGGGCTGGGGCCTTCTGGCAGCATTCCCAAGCTGGCAGTACTCCCAGGGTGAAGGCTGCATGCTGTGTCTAAACAACTGGCATCCCGGGAGCCTCTCAGTGTGCTTCCCCGGGAATGGAGGGAAGGGACATCCTGGCTAGACACTGCTTGGCTCAGGATTGTCTTTGATTTTCTTTCTCATAATGTTGTGTGAGTCTTCTCTTTGCGCCAGAGCAAGTCTATTTCTCTCTAGCCCAAGTACAGAACTTATTGTTGAATAGATATTGCTCAATAAATGCTCCTTTAGGGTTGGGTGCCGTGGGAGGCTGAAGTGGGTGGATCACTTGAGCCCAGGAATTTGAGACCAGCCTGGGGAACATGGCGAAACCCCATTTCTGCAAAAAGTACAAAAAGTAACGGGGCACG
Source organism: Rhinopithecus bieti (assembly GCF_001698545.2). Classification (NCBI taxonomy): domain Eukaryota; kingdom Metazoa; phylum Chordata; class Mammalia; order Primates; family Cercopithecidae; genus Rhinopithecus; species Rhinopithecus bieti. The sequence continues at coordinate 2,556,447 of NW_016818934.1, read as the reverse complement.
GTGGCAATAACCTATAATCCCAGCTACTCGGGAGGCTGAGGTGGGAGGATCGCTTGAGCCTGAGCTGCAGTGAGCCATGGTCACACACTCACACACTCTAGCCTGGACAAAAGAGTGAGACCTTGTCTCATAAAATAAAATAAAATAAAATAAAATAAAATATGCTCATTGAGGGACTCTCTTCAGTGAGTACTGTGGGTCCCTAGGCCCCTCCATCTAGGACTTCCTATGTAGTTAACATCCTCTGAAGTATTTGCTTTGGTTAGGAGACCCTCTGTTTGTGTGTTTTTTGTTTTGTTTTTGTTTGTTTTTTTGAGATGGAGTCTCGCTCTGTTGCCCAGGGTGGAGTGCAATGGCACTATCTCGGCTCACTGCAAGTTCTGCCTCCCAGGTTCAAGCAATTCTCCCTGCCTCAGCCTCCCGAATAGCTGGGATTACAGGCGTCTACCACCACGCCTGGCTAATTTTGTATTTTTAGTAGAGACGGCTGGCTGGTCTCGAACTCCTGACCTTAGGTGATCCACCCACCTTGGCCTCCCAAAGTGCTGGGATTACAGGTGTGAGGCACTGTGCCCAGCAACCCTCTGTCAGATTCCCCTCAAGGTACCAAAGCCTCATGCTAAATGGGTGCAATCCCCAGGCCCGAAGTAGGAGAGTGGTTTGAGCGCTGGGCTTGTCCTTTTGGGAGCGAATCTTACCATGTGATTTGACTTTCGCCCCAGGACCACCCAATAGCCTTTCAAGGACTGGGTTTGTCCTTTTTTCCTTAACTTTGAAAGTATCTTAAAGATGTGACTGCCCTCTGGTGGCTACAATTATATATGTCAACGGCCCCTTGCCCTTCAAACAAGTGATTCAGTGTCCTAGGAAGGAGAGAGCTGCAGGGTTAGGTTTTGGTTTTGTTTGGTATCAGAGGTGAGAGAGCAGGCCATAACACTTCTCTCTGTGTTTACTGGCATAAATGCCAGACTTCTGGTAGTTTACAGGATCTGGGTCATTTTGGGTGTAAAGTTCTTGAGGGCAGAGAACTACTTCAGTTTGGTTCAATGTTTTATCTAGTGCCTAGCAGAGCGCTGGGCACACCATACCTGCTCAAAAATGTTTATTGAATAAAGAAACTGCTCCCTCAAAGGGAGCAACCACAACCTCATTCATTATTACCTCACTTTGCTGCCTTTTCATAGATGATACAAAGGCATTTGAAAAAATTCACTACCTGTTAAAAAAAAAAAAAACCAACAAGGCCAGGTACAGTGGTTCACACCTGTGATCCTAGCACTTTGGGAAGCCAAGGTAGACAGATCACTTGAGCCCAGGAGTTCGAGACCTGCCTGGGCAACATAATGAGATTTCGTCTCTACAAAAAAATAAAAACAAAATTAGCTGGGCATGTTGGTGCACCCCTGTGGTCCCAGCTACTCAGGAGTCTGAGGCTACTCAGGAGTCTGATCCCTTGACCCCTGGGGGTCAAGGCTGCAATGAGCAGAGATGATGCCACTGCACTCCAGCCTGGATAACAGAGTGAGACCCTGTCTCAAAAAAAAACCAGCCTCCCTGGGTCCTGGGGCCAAGGGCAGTGCAGTTTAAAATAAAATATATAGATTAAAATAATAATAAAACCAAATAAAATTGGACTAAAAGAATTTCCTTGACATGATAAATAAATAAATCTGAACCCAAGCTTAAAGGCAAAACCACTTTAGTAGAAGAATTTCCATTCAACTCAGGAGCACAACAAGGCTGTTCTTTCTGGCAGACTGTTTTCCGAAGGTGGTTATTTGCTTTTCTCATGATGTAATCCTAAGGATCCACCCATTGTGGGGAGTCTGTGTCCCCTTCCCTTGATTCTGGGTGGACTACTATGACTGCCTTGATTGATATGTATGGTGGAAGTAATCCTTTGACTCTGGGTGGACTACTATGACTGCCTTGATTGATATGTATGGTGGAAGTAATCCTTTGTGACTTCCAAGGTTAGGTCATAAAAATGCCATATACTTTGTTGAGACATCTACCCTTAAAAACCAGCCATCATGTCAAAAAGAAACTCAAACTAGCCATCACAGAAGAGCTACTCAGAGAGGTCATGTATAAGTGTTTTAGCCAGAGGCTGAGATCTTGGCCAGCATACAGACATGAGTGAAGACATCTCTAGGTGATTCTACTCCTCAGCTATGGAACTGGATGATTCTTTAAATATTGCTAACTTGAGGCCCCAGATAGTAAGGAGCAAAGATAAGCCATGTCCATTATACTCTGTCAAAATTTCTCACCCCAGAAGACATAATTGTTTTATTCCAGTTTTCAAGTAGCTTATTATACAGCAGTAATGACTAAAACACTTATCACTACCATCACCACACTGGTATTACCTGTTAAAGATAAACACAGCTACACAGTAGTGAAAGTGGTGAAAACAGATTTTATTGGCCAAGGGCTTTGGCTCATGCCTGTAATCCTGGCACCTTGGGAGGCTGAGACAGGAGGAGTGCTTGAGGCCAGGAGTTTGAGACCAACCTGGGCAACACAGTGAGACCCCGTCTCTACAAGAAAAACAAAAACACAAAACTCAGATTTTATTCAGCAACTGCTGACAGAAGAAAGAGCCAAACTCCATTCTGCACCCAAAGGCCAAGAAGCCCAAGCTCCTTTCTGATTTGTGCTGAGGTGACTGGGTCTTCGAAAGACAGAATGACAGAGGAGACAAGTGAGGTCCCAGTAAAGTCAGCGAGGGGAAAAACTGCAAAGGGTTGGTCAGTATAAATGCAATTAGGCCAGCTGTGTCTGCTAGCTGGCAATTATGCGAGTTAGGAATTCTGCCCTTCCACAGCGACTGGGAGACAGAGGGCCTATCCTTTCTGATGATTACATTTCAAAGGAATGGCTCTCTGGTCCTTGAGAAAGACACTTCTGAATTGGAGGAATTACATATATGCCTTAAAGGGAGAAATGAAGTATTCTTAATTTTAAGCCCTTCTTATTAATGTTCTGAGAAACAGGGGGTCTATCATTAGAAGTTTGCAAAAACAAACAGTAAATTCTCCTGGCAGCATCAAGCTTGCTTTCTTTTGTTTTTTTTGTGTTCACTTTTTGTGAGTATATGTATTTTGTAAGTGTATATATGTATGGAGTGTATAAGATAATTTGATACAGGCATACAATGTGTAATAATCATATCAGGGTAAATGGGGTCTCCATCACCTCAAGCATTTATCCTTTGCGTTACGAACAATCCAATTATACTTTTAGTTATTATCATTATTATTATTATTTTAGATGGAGTTTTGTTCTTCTTGCCCAGGCTGGAGTAAAATGGTGCAATCTCGGCTTATCGAAACCTCCGCCTCCTGGATTCAAGTGATTCTCCTGCCTCAGTCTCCCAGGTAGCTGGGATTACAGGCTTGCACCACCACGCACGGCTAATTTTGTATTTTTTAGTAGAGACAGGTTTTCTCCATGTTGGTCAGGCTGGTCTTGAACTCCTGACCTCAGGTGATCCGCCCACCTCAGCCTCCCAAAGTGCGGTGATTACAGGCATGAGCCACTGCTCCTGGCTAGTTATTTTATTATTTATTTATTTATTTGAGATGGAGTCTCACTCTGTCGCCCAGGCTAGAGTGCAGTGGTGCGATCTCAGCTCACTGCAACCTCCGCCTCCCGGGTTCAAGTGATTCTTCTGCCTCAGCCTCCTGAGTAGCTGGAACTACAGGTGTGCACCACCACCCCTGGCTAATTTTTGTATTTTTTGTAGAGACAGGGTTTCACCATATTGGCCAGGTTGGTCTTGAACTCCTGACCTTGTGATTTGCCCACCTTGGCCTCCAAAAGTGCTGGGATTATAGGAGTGAACCACCATGCCTGGCTGCTTTTAGTTATTTTATTTTAGACAGGGCTCTGGCTCCATCGCCTACACTGGAGTGCAGGGGCGCAGTCTTGGCTCACTGCAACCTCTGTCTCCCAGGCTCAAGTAATCCTCCCACTTTAGCCTCCTGAGTAACTGAGATCACAGGTACGCACCACCACACTCGGCTAATTTTATTTTGTTTTGTTTTGTTTTGGTAGAGGTGGGCTTTTGCCATGTTGCACTGGCTGGTCTCAAACTCCTGGGCTCAAGCAATCTGCCCACCTCTGCCTCCCAAAATGCTGGGATTACAGACATGAGCCACTGCGCCCAGCCCAAACTGTGTTTTAAAATTTTGTTTTCTTTCCTCCTTTCTCCCCAATCTCAAGATATAACTTTGAGACAAACTGCATATATCTTTCCTTTCATCTTCAAATATAGCTTCAGAATGTGCTGTGAACCTCCAATCCTTTTCTTTTCCTGTTCTATGTTCCCATGCTTTATGTACACGTATTTACTTAGATGCATGTTAAGCACATACCATACTCAATTATCTGGTCATATATTTCCTTAGAAGCTTCAGGGGCTGGATCCTGATACAGACCAGACACCTTGAGCCACGATGGCACCAACCCCTTCACCGGATGGAACAATAATTCAAGATAAGCTATTGGAGAAGATCATGCTGCCCAACACCTGCTAGCTCCCCTTCCTCTTCTGCATTCCAAACCCTCTCTCTCTCTCTCTCTCTCTCTCTCTCTCTCTCTCTCTCTCTCTCTCTGTGTGTGTGTGTGTGTGTGTGTGTGTGTGTGTGTGTGTGTGAGACGGGGTCTCACTCCATCACCCAGGCTGGAGCGCAGTGGCACCATCACCACTCACTTCAGCCTGCACCTCCTGGGCTCAAGTGATCTTCCCACCTCAGCCTCCCAAGTAGCTGGGAATACAGGTGTGTGCCACCATACCTGGCTAATTTTTGTATTTTTTGTAGAGATGGAGTTTCGCCATGTTGCCCAGGCTGGTCTTGAACTCCTGAGCTCTAGTGATCTGCCTGCCTACGCCTCCCATATTGTTGGGATTATAGGCATGAGCAACCATGCCTGGCCCAAATCTTCTCTTTAAAAACCCCTGCACTCCCTCTACAAATTCAAAAGTAGAATTTTTTTCATTCTTTCCCTTGCTGGCATGGATAATAAAGTCTCACTCTCTTTTTTATCACATCTTGTTATTATTTTGGCTTCTTTTTACAAACAGCGAGCGGCCAGACCCTTTTGCCAGTTACAATATCAGATTTGTGAGATAGATAGATGATAGATAGATAGATAGATAGATAGATAGATAGATAGATAGATAGGCAGACAGACAGATAGATAGAGTTTTTTTCTTCGACCATTCTCCATAACGAAGGGGTGTGAGATAATATTAGCTTCCTATAAAAGGAATGTGGCCAGGCACAATGGCTCCTGCCTGTTATCCCAACACTTTGGGAGGCCGGGGTGGGAAGACTGCTGGAAGCCAGTAGTTTGAGACAAGCCCAGGCAACATAGAGAGACCCCATCTCCACAAAAAAAATTAACCACGCTTGGTGGTACATGTCTGTCATCCCAGCTACTCTAGAGGCTGAGGGAGGATGATTGCTTGAGCTATGATGGTGACACTGCACTCCAGCCTCTGCAACAGATAAAAATCTTGTCTCTAAAAACAAAACAAAATAAACAAACAAACAGAAAAATATGAACTGTAGTGGTTAACTTCAGACCTGGTGGGAAAGTATGGCAAAATCTATATTAAGTATAAATGTAGGCCTATGTGGGTAGATGAACCCTTTTGCAGAGAACAACTAGGAAAGCTGAAAAAATGCAAAGTAAAACATTGTTTGACGCCAGTGCGGTGGCTCACGCCTGTAATCCCAGCACTTTGGGAGGCCAAGGCAGGCAGATCACAAGGTCAGGAGATCAAGACCATCCTGGCCAACATGGTGAAACTCTGTCTCTACTAAAAATACAAAAATTAGCTGGGTGTGGTGATGCATGCCTGTAGTCACAGCTACGTGGGAGGCTGAGGCAGGAGGATCACTTGAAGCCGGGAGGCGGAGGTTGCAGTGAGCCAAGATCATGCCACTGCACTCCAGCCCGGTGACAGAGCAAGACTCCATCTCAAAAAAAAAAAAAAAAATTGTTTGAAGGTATGAGAGAGCTGCCCAAGCAGTCAGTACTTGAGGGGCTAAGGTTCAGAGGGAAGAGAAACTCCTGGAATGAAGCCTCTCTTTACCCTTGAGGAATGTGCTGATTCATAAATGGTGTAGGATAGGCATGCTGAAAAGCTGAACAAAAACTGGTTGCCAAGCTGGGCACGGTGGCTCACACCTGTAATCCCAGCACTTTGGGAGGCTAAGGCAGGAGGATCACTTGAACCCAGGAATTCGAGACCAGTCTGGCCAACATAATAGAACCCTATCTCTATAAAAAAATAAAATAATAATAAAAAGAAACATCCAGACTGAAGGAGGAAAAGACGATTGGAAAAAAGAGGAGAGAAAAAGAGGGTGGAAAATACAGAAAAGAGTGCAAAACGTCTACTGGAGACAGTGAGAAAGTCTAACATCTAGGTCATTGGTGGTATGAGAAACACGGAGGGAGAAAATGGAGCAGAGGCAATACTTAAAAGAGATAATGCTGATTTTTTTCCAAAGAGATAAAATAAGTCAAGCTACTAATACAAGGAGTTCTATGAACCCTAATTAGGAGAAGTTAAAAAAGAAAAACTCAGCTAGCACATCATAGGATTGCTGAAAACCAAAGACAGAGAGACAAAAATGACCACAGAATGGCCAGACGCAGTGGCTCACACCTGTAATCTCAGCACTTTGGGAGGCCGAGGCAGGTGGATCACCTGAGGTCAGGAGTTCCAGACCAGCCTAGCCAAGATGGTGAAATCCAATCTCTACTAAACATACAAAAATTAGTCAGGCGCGGTGGCAGGCGTCTATAATCCCAGCTACTCACTTGGGAGGCTGAGCCAGGAGAATCGCTTGAACCGGGTGGCAGAAGTTGCAATGAGCCGAGATCACACCACTGTACCCCAGCCTGGGCAATAAAGTAAGACTCTGTCTCAAAGAAAACAAACAGACAAACAAAAAACCGCAGAAAAAAATACACTTACTTAAAAATAAACATGTTAGTTTGGTGGACAGATGATTTCTCAGCAGAAATGTTGTGTAGTGGACAGAATCAGAGTGGTCCCCACAAGCCTTGCCTCCTGGGGTTCATGCCTTTGTGTGATTTTTCCATCTTGTGTGGAGACAGGGCCTGTGGCCTGCTTCTAACCAATAGAACAAGGCAGGCCAGTTGTCGTGGCTCAATATCTGTGATCCTAGCACTTTGGTGGGTGGATCACTTGAGGTCAGGAGTTTGAGACCAACCTGGACAACATGGTGAAGCTCCGTCTCTATTAAAAATACGAAAATTAGCTGAGCATGGTGGTGCACGCCTGTAATCCCAGCTACTCAGGAGGCTGAGGCAGGAGAATCGCTTGAACCAGGGAGGCAGAGTTTGCAGTGAGCCGAGATCGCGCCATTGCACTCCAGGCTAGGCGACAGAAAGAGACTCCATTCCAAAAAAAAAAAATCTGTTCATCGAAAGATGCTATTAAGCGGGCGCGGCTGGCTCAAGCCTGTAACCAGCAATTTGGAGGCCGAGACGGGCGGATCATGAGGTCAGGAGATCGAGACCATCCTGGCAACCACGGTGAAACTCGTCTCTACTAATAAAGTACAAAAAACTAAAGCCGGGCCGAGGTGGCCGGCGCCTGTAGCCCAGCTACTGGAGGTCCTGAGGCAGGAGAATGGCCGGGAACCCGGGAGGTGGAGGTTGCAGTGAGCTGAGATCCCGGTCCCACTGCACTCCCAAGCCTGGGCGACAGAGCGAGACTCCGCCAAAAAAAAAAAAAAAAAAAAAGAAAGATGCTATTAAAAGAGCAAAAAGGCAAGCCACAGAATAAGATAAGACATTTGCAATATTTTAGCAGGTAAAGAGTTAATATCCAGAATATATAAAGAACTGCCACAAATCAATAAGAAAAAGGCACAGTCGAATAGAAAAATGGGCAAAAGACTAAACGGGCAATTCACAAAACAGAGTATCTAAATAGCCAACAAGTATGTGAAAATGTTCTTAACCTTGTTAATCATATAGAAATGTCAAACTAAAACTAGAATTGTATACTACCAACACTCAAAAAATAGTTTAGCTTTTTTTTTTTGAGATGGAGTCTTGTTCTTTTGCCCAGGCTGGAGTGCAGGGGCGTGATCTCAGCTCACCGCAACCTCCACCTCCCATGTTCAAGCGATTCTTTCCTCAGCTGGCATTACAGGCGCCTGCCACCATGCCCGGCTAATTCTTGTATTTTTAGTAGAGACAGGGTTTTACTATATTGGCGAGGCTGGTCTTAAACTCTTGACTTCAAGTGATCCATTCGCCTCAGCCTCCCAAAGTGTCAGGATTACAGACATGAGCCACTGTACCCAGCCTAGAAAAATTTTTAATAGCAATACCAAGGATTTATGAGAAGGTGGAGCAACTGGAACTCTCACACACATAGCTGGTGAGAGTGTAAATTAAAACATTCATTTTGGAAAATGTGTTGTAGATTTTTCTAAAGTTGAACATACTAGCAATTTTAGTCTTAGGTATCCACTTTACATAAATGCACACATATGCATACCAAATAACATGTATGAGAATGTACATAGCAGTTTTATTCATAAGAACCCCAAGTAGAAGCAACACAAATGTCCATCAACAGTAGAATGGGTAAATAAAACAATGAAGTATTCTAAAGTAGGGCACTATTGCCATTTTGGGCGAGATAACTTTTTGCTGTGAGGGGCTAACCTGTGTATACCACATACGATTTAGGAGCACCACTGGCTTCTACCCACTAGACTGCAGTACAACTAACACTACCCTAGTTGTGACAACCAAAAATGTCCCCAGAGATTGTCGAATGTCCCCTAGGGAGATTAAATCACCACCAATTCCCATCCCCAAGAATCACTGCTCTAAAGTCAATAGAAATCAAAAACTTCGGCTACGTGCAACATTATAGACAAACGTCAAATATGTAACATGTGAAAGTGGCTAGGCACAAAAGTACATGCTGTCTGATTTCATTTAAATAAAGTTCTAAAACTGGAAATATTAATCAATGTAATACAACTTGGGATCTTCATGACTTTGGGGGAAGGTATTGACTAGGAAGGGACATAAGAAAGGTGGTCTCCAGTCGGACTTGGTGGCTCATGCCTGTAATCCTAGCACTTTGGGAGGCCAAAGTGGGAGGATTACCTGAGGTCAGGAGTTCGAGACCAGTCTGGCCAACATGGTGAAACCCTGTCTCTACTAAAAATACAAAAATTAGCTGGGTGTGGTGGCACACGCCTGTAATCCCACCTACTTGGGCTGAGACAGGAGAATTGCTTGAGCCCAGGAGATGGAGGTTACAGTGAGCCGAGATCTTGGCACTGCTGCACTCCAGTCTGGCCAACAGAATAAGACTCTGTCTCAAAAAAAAAAGAAAAAGAAAAAGAAAGAAAGGCGGTTTCCTGATGATACTCTATATGGACCCTAATCTGGGTAATATTTCCAGGGGTGTGTTCCTTTGTGAAAGTTTATCAAGCCATATCCTTCTGGTTTTGCTATATATACTCTGCTTTAAAGAAAGGTTATTCAAGAATATATGTCTATGAATCTGGAGATGAGGAGAGACATAATTCTAGAATATGAAGCAAATGTTAAAATGTTACTTTAAAAAATACAAACAGAAGGGAATCTGACATCTCAATTTGGAAGAGAAAGAAAAACTGAGCTTTATTAGAACAACAGGTGGCAGGAAAAGAAGTGGCAAAGCTGAGTGAAAAGAAAGAAAAGGCCGGGCGTGGTGGCTCACGCCTGTAATCCCAGCACTTTGGGAGGCTGAGACAGGAGGATCACGAGGTCAGGAGATCGAGACCATCCTGGCTAACATGGTGAAACCCCGTCTCTACTAAAATACAAAAAAAAAAAAAAAAAAATTACCCGGGCATGGTGGAGGGTGCCTATAGTCCCAGCTACTTGGGTGGCTAAGGCAGGAGAATGGCATGAACCCAGGAGGCGGAGATTGCAGTGAGCCAGGATCGCGCCACTGCACTACAGCCTGGGAGACAGCACGACTCTGTCTCAAAAAAAAAAAGAAAGAAAGAAAAGAAATCTTATTTCTCCAAAGAATAGAAAGTGAGCTAATGCAGAAAATTCAACCCAGGACTAGAAGGTAAAAAAGGATTTCTACTCTGGTAGAAACTGCTAGTTACTCATGTTAATCCTTCCTCTCATTCTTCTTAACTAACAGAACCGCAAATGTATTCTATGCAACAATTTGACCACTAACACACTGCATTTTCCAGCTCTTCTTGCAAGTAATCTTGTTCAAAGTGATGTGGACGTGAATGCAGATGCTGCGGCAGCCATCCGTATAACCATAAGGTGACCTTGAGGATGGAAATGTAGTGGAGCACAAAGAAGGAGCTTTGAATCCCTATGCCTATAGAGGCTGCCACTTCCACCCTGGAATGCCTGCTTCTGATATTTTACATAAAAGAGAAATAAACCTCTCTTTTGCTTAAACCATGTTTTTGTGTTTTCTGTCATATGCAGCTAAATGCCATTCAAAACTGACACAGTGACCCAGAGCTGCATGTGACAGAAAACACAAAAACATGGTTTAAACAAAAGAGAGGTGTATTTCTCTTTTACATAATTGCATTTACCTGCAGATGACAGGAAATGTTTCAAAAACACAAAAACATTTGTCTATAATGTTGCCTGTAGAAGTCTGGCCAAGAGAGAGCATTGGGAATTATAAACCTGAGCTGATGATCCTTGGCAGCAATAGAACCATAGTTCCCAACACAGCACAGCACAGGGGATGGGACAGAGACAACAAAGTATCAAGAAGAATCTGGAAACTTTATACACATAGGAGGAAAACATGGAGACTGAATGTGTACCATGTATTAAAAATGCATTAGGCGGGCACAGTGGCTCAAGCCTGTAATCCCAGCACTTTAGGAGGCCAAGGTGGGCGGATTACCTGAGGTCAGGAGTTCCAGACCAGCCTGGCCAACATGGTGAAACCCTGTCTCTACTAAAAATACAAAAATTAGCCGGGTGTGGTGGTGGGCACCTGTAATCTCATCTACTGGGAGGCTGAGACAGGAGAATCGCTTGAACCAGGGAGGCAGAGGTTGCAGTGAGCCGAGACTGTGCCATTGTATACCAGCCTAAGCAACAAAAGCAAAACACCATCTCAAAAAAAAACAGTGTACATTTTGGATTTGCATAGATAAAAGTCTAGAGGGATACACTCCAATGAGAGTAGTTACCCTTACGGAGTAGAATTTGAGATAGGAGTAGAAATAGACTTTTTTTTTTTTTTTTTGAGACGGAGTCTCACTCTGTCGCCCAGGCTGGAATACAGTGGTGTGATCTTGGCTCACTGCAACCTCCACCTCCTGGGTTCAAGCGATTCTCCTGGCTCAGCCTCCCAAGTAGCTGGGATTACAGGTGCCCACGACCACGTCCAGCTAACTTTTTGTATTTTTAGTAGAGACAGAGTTTCACCATTTTGGATAGGCTGGTCTTGAACTCCTGACCTTGTGATCCACCTGCCTCGGCCTCCTAAAGTGCTGGGATTACAGGCCTGAGCCACTGTGCCCGGCCTGATCTTAGACTTTTAAGTTTTATATGTTTTAGAATTATTGGAAATGTTTACAATAAGCAGGTATTTTTGTGGTTAAAAGTTGTTTAGAGCTTTTTTTTTTTTTTAAAGAAATTTATTGTTTTACATTTGAGGACCTTGGGTATCTCCCAACTAGATTTCTAAAGTAGCTAAAAGCTAGCTATAGGGATTGAGATTTTAATTAGCGTTTAGCCAAAGGTAAGTGATGCGGAGGAAAAATCTTTGGGGTGGGAAATAAGCAATTTGGGTTCTGATCTTGACTGGGGGTGACATCTGGGCTGTCACTTTACTTCTTTGGGCCTTAGTTTCCTTGTCTATAAGACTAAAATTTGCACTGGACAGTCCCTTCCAGCCTGACGTTCTGTAAAATTTATAAACTGCCTCTCTGAGATTGAGGGGAATTCTTTTTTTTTTTTTTCTGACACGGGAGTCTCGCTCTGTCGCCCAGGCTGGAGAGCAGTGGCCGGATCTCAGCTCACTGCAAGCTCTGCCTCCCGGGTTCGCGCCATTCTCCTGCCTCAGCCTCCAGAGTAGCTGGGACTACAGGCGCCCGCCACCTAGCCCGGCTAATTTTTTGTATTTTAGTAGAGACGGGGTTTCACTGTGTTAGCCAGGATGGTCTCGATCTCCTGACCTCGTGATCCGCCCGTCTCGGCCTCCCAAAGTGCTGGGATTACAGGCTTGAGCCACCGCGCCCGGCTGATTGAGGGGGAATTCTTATTTATCTTTGTAACTCCTCTCCTAACACATAGTGCTTATTAATACTTGTTAAGAAATAAGTGAGTGAGTGAGTGATGTGGGAGGATGGTAGGGCAGCTGTGATACCCGTTTTGACATCACAGAATTTACGTGAAGTCTTTAAAGATCATATCGCTAAGTAGCATAAGATCTAGGTTTCCTGTTCAGAGTCTGACTACGCTGCAGAAAATCTGGATCCTGAAAAAGTAGAGAGAACAATTCTCTCTCCCAACACTGTGGAGGCAGCCTGTCAGCCCACAACTGCTGCTGCAGAATTTAAAGAAAACCAAAAATGTGAGAGCAGGATACTGCAAAATAAGCCTAAAAATATACACCTGCACAACATGAGAGGAAGCTGCGCGAGGATCAGAAGGACGTCCATGCATCATGGTACTAAATAAAGCTGACAGGCTGCCCTCTTTAGGTGGCATCTCACCTAACCCACATCAGCAATCCAGGCATAGGGTCACAGCCAGTCTTGCAGTGAGCCATCTGTCACGTGCTCCTGTGACAATCCACAAGAAAAAGTTCTCCTGGCAATCAAACAAGTTCCAAGGACATTCACACACAATCCTCAGTCCACTCTAAAAATAGCTGCAGACACATTTTCACAAGGAACATCTTTTCATTCATGATGCACGTCTTATCCAATATTGAGCTTCGCATGCTTCCCATGGAACGCAGGCTGTCTCAATTTATTCCATTCTGATGGTAACTTTACCCCTTGCCTAGGTCACGAGTTCTTAATTAAGTAGCAGCAAACACAAATCTCTTGATTGTATTGCCCCTCCCACTGGCAGAACACTGGGGCAAAGGAAAGTCTTGTGCTTCAATATGCAATGATTCCTAGATTTGTACCATCCTGTCTGACCTGCTGAGAAAACGGAATTTGGGAAAGAAAGTTTCATAGACTTAGACACAGGGGCCTAATGAAGCAGAATGGTCAAAATGAGGTCTCTAAAGCTGGCTTAAGACAGACATAACTACACACAATATACAATCCTGGACTGGGAAAACAACTATTATTAAGTGCATTACAGGCCAGGCACAGTGGCTCATGCCTGTAATCCCAGCACTTTGGGAGGCCGAGGCAGGGAGATCACCTGAGGTTAGGAGTTCGAGACCAGCCTGGTCAACATGATGAATCTCCATGTTTATTACAAATACAAAAAAAATGTAGCCAGGCATGGTGGCGGGCACCTGTAATCCCAGCTACTCGAGAGGCTGAGGCAGGAGAATTGCTTGAACCTTGGAGGCAGAGGTTGCAGCGAGCCAAGATTGTGTCACTGTACTCCAGCCTGGATGATAAGAGCAAAACTCTGTCCCAAAATAATGATAATAATAATAATAATAAAGTGCATTACAGAGACAATGGAGAAATTTGAGTATGGATTATATATTTTATCAATGTTAACTTGATACTTTTTTTTTTTTTTTTTGAGACAAAGTCTCACTCTTGCCCAGGCTAGAGTGCAATGCGGAGATCTCAGCTCACTGCAACCTCTGCCTCCCAGGTTCAAGCAATTCTCCTGCCTCAACCGCCCGAGTAGCTAGGACTACAGGCGCTTGCCACCACGCCTGGCTAGCTTTTGTGTTTGTAGTAGAGACAGGGTTTCACCATGTTGGCCAGGCTGGTCTCGAGCTCCTGACCTCAGGTGATCCACCCTCCTCGGCCTCCCAAAGTGCTGGAAATACAGGTGTGAGCCGCCATGCCCAGCCCCCAACTTGATAACATTTAATAATATTGTATCAATGTTAAATTCCCTGTTTTTGGTCACTTCACAGTGGTTATCTCAGAATGTCTCTGTTCTTAGGAGACAAGTGGAGAAGTATTTAGGAGTAACATGGTGGTTCTCTACAGTCAGACATGCAGTGCAGGGACCAGAAGTGGAGACAAAAATATGGAGGCTCCTCCCTCTTACGCCACCATCTCCCCATAAATGTGTGTGTATTTGATGTTTGCAAGATATATGCAGGTTAGATACCTAGAAATGGAATTATAGCAAAAGTTTTAATTTTGGACTGCCTTAAATGTTTGCTTGTCCACACCCCACATCCCTCCTGGCACATCAAGGCAAAGAGACAGAAGGTCCTCGGAGCAGCTGCCCCTGACTCCTCCAGGATCTACTCCACTCCTCTGTGCTCTCTGGACCCAGCTTTCCTGGCTTCCTGACCAGCTGTACTCCCTATCCCACCACCTTTTTTTTATAACTCCAAATGTTATTGGAACAAGGAAGCAAAGGAGATTCACTTAAGATACTGGAGGCAAGAAAATATTATAAATAATGCTATCTCTATTCATTTAAAAATTTACATAACATGGCAAATTTCCTAATCTTTTCAAAGAATCAACTTTTGGTTTATTTATCCTCTCCTTTGTATTTATTTTCCATGTCATTATTATTATTTTTTGAGTCAGGGTCTCACTCTATCACCCAGGCTGAAGTGCAATGGCACAGTCTCTGCTCACTGCAACCTCCTCCTCCTGGGCTCATGATCCTCCCACCTCAGCCTCCTGAGTAGCTGAGACTAAAGGCACCAGCTACCACACACAGCTAATTTTTGGTATTTTGGTAGAGGCAGGGTTTCCTCATGTAGTTCAGGCTGGTCTTGAATTCCTAAGCTCAAGCAATCCTCCTGCCTCAGCCTCCCAGAGTGCTGGGATTACAGGTGTGAGCCACTGCACCCAGCCCCTATTAATAATTTTGTTACTGTTTCTTGGTCAATGTTTTTTGTTTGTTTGTTTTTTGTATTTTGTTTATTTATTTATTTTTTTTTTGAGTCAGAGTTTCACTTTTGTTGCCCAGGCTGGAGTGCAATGGTGCGATCTCAGCTCACTGCAACCTCTGCCTCCTGGGTTTAAGCAATTCTCCTGTCTCAGCCTCTTGAGTAGCTGGTATTATAGACTCATGCCACCACACCTGGCTAATTTTTGTATTTTTAGTAGAGACAGGGTTTCATCATATTGATCAGGCTGGTCTCAAACTCCTGACCTCAGGTGATCTGCCCGTCTTGGTCTCCCAAAGTGCTGGGCTCATAGGTGTGAGCCACTGGGCCTGGTCTGGTCAATGTTTTTTATATTTACCCACATACATGTATTTGCCACATTCTTTGCAGTTAATTCTCCATTGTGTTCCAGGCCTTCAATCTGGAATCATTTTCCTTCTGATATATATATATATATATATTAGAATTTCCATTAATTAGGTCTGCTGGGTGTTTTTTAATTTTTAAAATTTATTTATTTAGTTAGTTTTTTTTTTTTTTTTTTTTTTTTTTTTGAGACAGTCTCACTCTGTCACCCAGGCTAGAGTGCAGTGGTGCAATCCTGGCTCACCGCAACCTTGTCCTCGCAGGTTCAAGCAATTCTCTTGCCTCAGCATCCCAAGTAGCTAGGACTACAGGCACGTGCCACAACCCCAACTAATTTTTCTATTTTTAGTAGAGACAGGGTATCACCATGTTGGCCAGATTGATCTTGAACTCCTGACCTCAGGTGATCCACCTGTCTTGGCCTCCCGAAGTGTTGAGATTACAGCAGTGATCCACCAAGCCTGGCCTTTTTGTTTGTTTCAGAGACAAGGTCTTGCTCTGTTGCCCAGGCTGGAGTTGCAGACTCAACCTCCTGGGCTCAAGCAATCGAGTAGCTAGGACTATAGGAAGGTACCAGCATGCCCAGCTAATTTAGATCTGCTGTTAATAAACTGTCTGCTTGTTTGATGTCATTTTACTTGCATTCTTTTTTTCTCTTCTTCTTTTTTTGGAAACAGAATCTTGCTCTGTCGCCCAGGCTGGAGTGCAGTGGCAGGATCTTGGCTCACTGCAACCTCTGCCTCCTGGGTTCAAGCGATTCTACAGCCTCAGCCTCCAGAGTAGCTGGGATTACAGGCACGTATTACCACACCTGGCTAATTTTTGTATTTTTAGTAGAGACGGGGTTTCACCATGTTGGCCAGGATGGTCTCAAACTCCTGACCCTGTGATCTGCCTACCTCGGCCTCCCAGAGTGCCTACTTTTTTGTTTTTGTTGTTGTTGTTGTTTTTTAATGAGACAGGGTCTTGCTGTTGCCCAGGCTGGAGTGCAATGGCATGATGTTGACTCACTGCAACCTCTGTCTCCCAGGTTCAAGCGATTCTCCTGCCTCAGCCTCCCCAGTAGCTGGGATTACAGGCACCCACCACCATGCCGGGCTAATTCTTATTTTTTTAATATTATTATTACTATTTTTTGAGACAGAGTTTCACTCTTTCGCCCAGGCTGGAGTGAAGTGACTCAATCTCGGCTCACTGCAACCACCGCCCCCTGGGGTTCGAGTGATTCTCCTCCCTCAGCCTCCCGAACAGCTGGGATTACAGGCGCTTGCCACCACTCCTGGCTAATTTTTTTGTATTTTTAGTAGAGACAGGGTTTTGCCATGCCGGCCAGGCTGGTCTCGAATTCCTGACCTCAGGTGATCCACCCTCCTCAGTCTCCTAAAGTGCTAGGATTACAGGAATGAGCCACTGTGACCGGCCTTAATTATTGTATTTTTAGTAGAGACAGGTTTCACCATATTGGCCAGGTTGGTCTGGAACTCCTGACCTCAGGTTATCTGCCCACCTCGGCCTTCCAAACTGCTGGGACTACAGGCGTGAGCCACCGTGAGCCACCAAGCCCAGCCCTGTTTTGTACACTTTTCTTTGCACACTTATCCTACCTAGAATTTGATAGACTCTCTGAATCTGTGGGAAATGGCTTTGTGATATGTCAACTTGGGTAAACTACAGTTTATAGATTTCTCTTCCTAGCATGTTTCCAGTTAGGCTAGGTTACAAGGGAGATTCATGAGGCTTGGAGAGTGGAAGGATAGCAGAAGACACTTTGTAGCATACATACACCTTCTCCCAGTTACTCAATCATACATTAGTCAGGTATTGCTGTACAAGGAATTTTTTAATTTTTATTTGTTTTTTGAGACAGAGTCTCGCACTATTGCCCAGGCTGGAGTGCAATGGCACAATCTCGGCTCACTGCAACCTCTGCCTCCCAGGTTCAAGCGATTCTCCTGCCTCAGCCTCCCAAGTAGCTGGGATTACAGGCGCCTGCCACCATACCCAGCTAAATTTTTTTGTATTTTTAGTAGAGATGGGGTTTCACTATGTTGGCCAGGCTGGTCTCGAACTCCTGACCTTGTAATCCACCTGCCTCAGCCTCCCAAAGTGCTGGGATTACAGGCTTGAGCCATCGTGCCTGGCAGAGGAATTCTAAAATATAATGAATGTTTCAAATCAGTTGAGCTTCTGGCTTGGGCTTGCTTGGTTGATCTCTGCAGTTTGTTGGCGGCTTAATTGGAACTAGACAGTCTAAGAAGACCTCATTCACATATCTAGCAATTGGCAGCCAGTTTGGTCTTAAGGGTTGGAGGCAAGGTTCAGTTGGAATTACTGTCTGTGCTTCATGTAGTTTCTTTTTTGTGAGACAGAGTTTTGCTCTATCGCTCAAGTCGTGCAATCTCAGCTCACTGCAACCTCCATCTCCAGAGTTCAGGTGATTCTCCCGCCTCACCCTTTCAAGTAGCTTGCACTACATGTGTGCACCACCACGCCCAGCTAATTTTTGCATTTTTAGTAGAGACGGGCTTTCACCATGTTGCCCAGGCTGATCTCGAACTCCTGACCTCAAATAATAGGCCACCTTGGCCTCCCAAAGTGCTGGGATTACAGGCATGAGCCACCATGCCAGGCTGTTCATATAGTTTATTCTCCTCCAACAGGCCTGTCCAGGCTTCTTTAAATGGTGGTTTTGGAATTCCAAAGAGAAGTAAGAGAGAGCAAGCCCCAATGCATAGTTTATATTCCTTTGCTTTTGTCATGTCTGCTGTTGTCTCATTGGTCAAAACAAGTCATAGGGCCCAAGCCAGATACAGCAGGTGGAGTATAGACTCTCCTTTGATGGAAGGAATAGCCAAGTCATGTTACAAAGGGGTTAGTGCATAGAGATAATAAGAATTATTGGGCTGGGCGCGGTGGCTCAAGCCTGTAATCCCAGCACTTTGGGAGGCCAAGACGGGCGGATCACGAGGTCAGGAGATCGAGACCATCCTGGCTAACATGGTGAAACCCCGTCTCTACTAAAAAATACAAAAAAACTAGCCAGGTAAGGTGGCAGGCGCCTGTAGTCCCAGCTGCTGGGGAGGCTGAGGCAGGAGAATGGCGTGAACCCGGGAGGCGGAGCTTGCAGTGAGCCAAGATCCGGCCATTGCACTCCAGACTGGGCGACAGAGCGAGACTCCGACTCAAAAAAAAAAAAAAGACCAAAAGCTAATACACAAATGGCAAAAGGATATGGACAGTTTCCAAAAGAAAATACAAGTGTCTTTTTCTGGCTGGCAGCAAGGGAAAGGAAAGAAGAAAAAAGCTTTAAAGACATTGAAATAATTTTTTTAAAGCTGATTTTTTTTAATTGCATGGTATAAAACTTTAAAAGGCACAAAAGGTACAGTGAAAATCTCCTCCTGTACTACATTTATCATGTCCTTTGATTTTACTTACAATAGATTTTGCCATGCAGGTATTTTTATTATTTCAAAATATTTAAATAGGCCAGGTGTGGCGGCTCAGCACTCTGGGAGGCCAAGGCAAGCAGATCACTTAAGGTCAGGAGTTCGAGACCAGCCTGGTCAACATGGTGAAACCCCATCTCTAATAAAAACACAAAAATTAGCCGATGTGGTGGTGCACGCCTGTAGTCCCAGCTACTTGGGAAGCTGAGGCATGAAAATCCCTTGAATTTGGGAGGCGGAGGCTGCGGTGAGCCAAGATCATACCATTGCACTCCAGCCTGGGAGACAGAACAAGACTCTGTCTTAAAACAAAACATTTAAATATTTTAAGCACTTATTTATGGCACTTGAGTTCTGGTCATACATTTCTGACTCACAATTATTTAAAAATCAAACATTAGGCTGGGTGCAGGGGCACATACCTGTGGTGTCAGGTACTCAACAGGCTGAGGCGGGAGGATTGCTTGAGTCCAGGATTTTGAGGCCAGCCTGAGCAATATAGCAAGAGCCTGTCTCTTAAAAAGAGGTCAAAACATTAAAACTTCCCTTCAATTTCTTCTAGTACCTTTATTTTAAAATTTTTTATATTTAAATATTTGATTTTTTGGATTATCCTGACATAAGGTGTGAAGTATGGACCTAATGCCAAGTGTTGAATTATCCATCTTTCTACTACTGATTTAAAAGGTCATCTTTTTCATAAACTAAATTCCTGCATATATTAACATTTGGAGGCAGGCAGAGAGCTGATCAAAAAGAATGAAAGCAAACCCCTGGAGAAAGAAGAGCGTGGGAGAAACATACTGGGGAGCTGTGGAACCTTTCCTTTTCACTTTAGCTGACCTAATGAACACATGCACAACTGTTGTAACGTTTGCCTTGTAGAGCTACTGAAGGATTCTTAACCACCAACCACATAGAAACGAAGTAAGAGAAAAGGCTTTTAATATGAAAACTATGTATTTGGGCACAAAAGGCAATACACAGTAAGAAACCATATTCTATCAAATATGACATTCTGTAATCTAAGAATACACAAAAGTTTGTTATTAAGAAATGCCAAGAGGAAAAAGAACTCTGTAAAGTCCTATTTGATTTACTTTGCTAGGGAAAAGGATGTTTATTTGGCTCTTGTCACAGTTCCATCATGTCTACTCTTCTTGTAAGTTCAGCTTCAATGCTATCCTACAGGAAGAAAGACATACCATAAATAAGGACATAAAACAAATGCTCTTTTATTTAATGTTATTTAAAATAAGGGAAGCAAAAAAGGAAACATTAAAACAAAAAATTTTAAAAATACCATTATGAATATCTAATATGTTTTTAGACATTTCCTTGCTTTTACATCTCCCTTCTCTTCCACTGCAAAAGCACTCAGAGTCCTAAGCGATTCTAAGAAACATGTGAAGGGAAGGGAAAAAAAAACCTTTAGAGAGAGAAATCTGTAATGACACATGAATAAATTTTTCTGGCCTTTGCTACTAAAACAATATGCTTCCACAATGTCACTCACATCACTTCTTTTCCGCTTTTTTTTTTTGAGACGCAGTGTCACTCTGTTACCCAGGCTGGAGTGCAGTGGGACGATCTCGGCTCACTCTGCAACCTCTGCCTCCTGGGTTCAAGCAATTCTCTGCCTCAGCCTCCTGAGTAGCTGAGATTACAGGCGCTCAACACTACGCCTGGCTAATTTTTTTGTATTTTTAGTAGAGATGGGGTTTCACCATCTTGGCCTGGTTGGTCTTGAACTCTTGACCTTGTGATCCACCCACCTTGGCCTCCCAAAGTGCTGGGATTACAGGTGTGAGCCACTGCGCCCAGCCTCTTTTCCATTTTCATTGCCACTGTCCTCTTTACTTCTTCTCTGGCCCATATAGGCAAATTGGTTTCTGCAATGTTCTTTCTCCCTCCCCCAATCTACCCTAAACACTGGCTACAGAATAATCTTCCTAACGCACTAGCCTGATCAAAAAGCATAGTTTTGGCCAGGCGTGGTGGCTCACGCCTATAATGCCAGCACTTTGGAAGGCCAAAGCTGGTGGATCACTTGAGGTCAGGAGTTGGAGACTAGCTTGGCCAACATGGTGAAACCCCATCTCTACTAAAAATACAGAAATTTGGCCGAATGCGGTAGCTCACGCCTGTAATCCCACCACTTTGGGAGGCCAAGGTGGGTGGATCACCTGAAGTCAAGAGTTCGAGACCAGTCTAGCTGATGTGGCGAAACCCCATCTCTACTAAAAATACAAAAATTAGCCGGGCGTGGTGGCAGGTACCTGTAGTTCCAGCTATTCAGGAGGCTGAGACAAGAGAATCGTTTGAACCTGGGAGGTGGAGGTTGCAGTGATCTGAGATCATGCCATTGTACTCCAGCCTGGGCAACAGAGCAAGACTCCATCTCAAAAAAAAATAAAATAAAATAAATAAAAATACAAAAATTAGCCGGGCATGGTGGTATGCACCTGTAATCCCAGCTACTCGGGAGGCTGAGGCATGAGAATTGCTTGAATCTGTGAGACGGAGGTTGCAGTGAGCTAACATCACTGCACTCTAGTCTGGAAGATAGAGCAAGACTCTTTCTCAAAAAATAAAAAATAAAAAGCATAGCTTTGATCATATTTCTCTTGAGTTTAAAAAACAAGGAAACACACAGCAGCTTTCCATGGTCTCTACATCCTCTAAGTTCAGCACTCTTTACATACTAAGGCCCTCTACATCATAAACCAATGAACTTTTTCCAACTCTATCTTACATTTCATGCTTCTAAGCAGCTGGAACTTATCACTTGCTACAGCTTGAATAAGTCCTCCATTTTTCAGCTTATATGACTTTGCAAATTATTTTTGCCTAGACTATTCTGTATGTCTCAATATATCCCCCTTTTTCTACTAGGGAAATCTACACAAAATTTTAAAAGGCTAAAATACTACTATGTGTTTTGTTTGTTTGTTTTTGAGACGAAGTCTTGCTCTGTCCCCCAGGCTGAGTGCAGTGGCGCGATCTTGGTTCACTGCAACCTCCACCTCCCAGGTTCGAGCGATTCTCCTGCCTCAGCCTCCCGAATAGCTGGGATTACAGGCACACATCACCACGCCCAGCTTATTTCTGTATTTTTAGTAGAGACAGGGTTTCCCCATGTTGGCCAGGCTGGTCTTGAACTCCTGACCTCTGGTGATCTGCCCGCCTCAGCCTCCCAAAGTGCTGAGATTACAGATGTGAGCCACCGTGCCCAGTTACTATGTGTTTTTTAATGGAAAAAATATATACACACATACACAACCAAAAAAGTATTAAAAGCTTCAGGAGAGGCCGGGCGTGGTGGCTCAAGCCTGTAATCCCAGCACTTTGGGAGGCTGAGACGGGCGGATCACGAGGTCAGGAGATTGAGACCATCCTGGCTAACACGGTGAAACCCCGTCTCTACTAAAAA
>NW_016818934.1:2494127-2533523 GCF_001698545.2 Rhinopithecus bieti | reverse complement strand
AAAAAAAAAAAAAAAAAAAAAAAAAGCTTCAGGAGAATGATACACAGTAACTTTAGGACTGCTTACTGCTAAGGAGAAAGGAAAGAAGGATGAAGAGGACTTGAGCTATATTAGCATTTATTTTATTTTTAAAAAAATCTGAAAAAATTACAGGAACTACTTACTAATTCACGCTTTGCTTCTTCAATTTTCACTTGAGCAAGAGATGGATTCTTTAAAAAAAAAATAAAACAAGGAAAGGTTATATTGCCTCAATTCAGACTCAAGGAGAAAATAATGCCACAATCCTTTTCAAAAGGCAAAAGCCTCCCAGAGGGAAGACCTAACGTACATATAACACTGAAATTGACCACTGACTTTAAACCCTTAAAAATTGACACATTATTGTCTTTCTTTCTTTTTTTTTTTGAGACGGAGTCTCACTCTGTTGCTCAGGCTGGAGTGCAATGGCGCAATCTTGGCTCACTGCAGCCTCTGTCTCACGGGTTCAAGAGATTATCCTGCCTCAGCCTCCTCAGTAGCTCCGATTATAGATGCCCACCACCATGCCCGGCTAATTTTTGTATTTTTAGTAGAGACGGGGTTTCACCGTGTTGGTCAGGCTGGTCTCGAACTCCTGACCTCAGGTGATCAGCCTGCCTCAGCCTCCAAAAGTGCTGGGATTACAGGCGGGAGCCACCACACCTGGCCTAAACACACTATTTTCATGGTCATATAGTACCCTTAGGGAAGGTTGGAGGAAACAATTTTTTTTTAATACATGAAAATTATTACCGGCATTAAGTCTAAATAGGATTCCAATTTTTTCTTCAAAGGTATAGTCTGTTGCTTTAATCTTGCCAGTTTCTGGGGGTAAAAGAACACAGTCACAGAGTAACAGAAACATTCACAATGCAACTAATACTGCCCATTTCTGAAATAAAACACAACAAAGCATTAACATTAGTATATTTTAAATAATGTTATCAAATAAAGAGCTTCTAAGATAAATACACAAACTCACTCCAAATGGAAACAGCACCTGTTAGATGCTTAAAATAGGAAAGTGATATTCTTATTTAATTATTATTATTATTATTTGAGACGGAATCTCTCTGTGTTGCCCAGGCTGGAGTGCAGTGGTACAATCACGGCTTACGGTAGCCTCAAACGCCTGGGCTCAACCAACCTTCCTGCCTCAGCCTCCCAGGTAGCTGGGAACACAGGCATGCACCACCATGCCTGGCTAATTTTTTTTTTTTTTTTTTTTTTTTTTGAGATGGAGTCTTGCTGTCGCCCAGGCTGGAGTGAGGTGGCGCAATCTCGGCTCACTGCAACCTCTGCCTCCTGGGTTCAAGCAATTCTCCTGCCTCAGCCTCTCAAGTAGCTAGGACTACAGGCACGTGCCACCACCCCAGCTAATTTTTTGTATTTTTAGTAGAGATGGGGTTTCACCGTGTTAGCCAGGATGGTCTTGTTCTCCTGACCTTGTGATCCACCCACCTCGGCCTCCCAAAATGCTAAGATTACAGGCATGAGCCACCATGCCCAGCCCTTTTTTTTTTTGAGATGGAGTCTTGCTCTGTCACTCAGGCTGGAGTGCAGTGGCACGATCTCGGGTCACTGCAACCTCTGCCTCCCGGGTTCAAGCGATTCTTTCTCCTGTCTCAGCCTCCTGAGTAGCTGGGATTACAGGTATGTCCCACCACGCACAGCTGATTTTAGTATTTTTAGTAGAGATAAGGTTTTGCCATTTTGGCCAGGCTGGTCTCAAACTCCCAACCTCATGTTATTTGCCCGCCTTGGCCTCCCAAAGTGCTGGGATTACAGGAATGAGCCACTGCGTCTGGCCTAATTGTTTTAACTTTTTGTAGAGCTAGAGTCTTGATGTGTTGCCCAGGCTGGTCTCAAACTCTTGGGCTTAAGTAATCTTCCTGCCTGTGCCTCCCAAAGTACTAGGATTACAGGTGTGAGCCACCATGCCTGGTCTTTACTCCCATTTATTAATAGGATTGAAGTATGCTGTCTAAGATAATCACAAAAGAATGTGATTAAGAGGAATCAAAACCTAAAGGAGGCTGGGTGTGGTGGCTCACACTTCTAACCCCAGCACTTTGGGAGGCCAAGGTGGGAGGATCACTTGAGCCAAGGAGTTTGAGACCAGTTTGGGCAACATAGCAAGACCCCCATCTCTATTTATTAAAACAAGGGAAAAAAATGTAAAGGAAGAACTAGAGTCCCAAATACATATTTATGAATTGTCAACACTAGATTCCAAGAACGAAGTATGAAAAAGTTAAGAATAATAAAACAAAACAAAACCCGCTATTTCTCTCTCTTCCCACCAAAACAGGTAAAACCTTTATATAACCTAAAATCCCAGAATTGCATTTGCTAACTACAGGAGTTTGGAGACCTGCATTTTACTGTCTACTGAAAGAGAAGAAAGGGGAGCACCCAGATGATTAGCTTATGGTCCTTTAATAAATTTGTCTAATAAATATATGCATAATACATAAGCGACTCCAGCAGAGTTTCTAACTTATAATAAAAAGGAAACCATGGAAATGTGAGGGCATATACAGCTAAACATGGAATAAAAGATATAAATACCAGTGAATATAGAGTACAAAGGTAAAGGAAAAGAAATCAGGTCCACAGTGAATAAAAGCCAAATAAAAATAAACAAATGAAAAAGCAGATCGTGGAGTAAAATTTTAAAGAAAGTAAAATTAAGTTAAAATAAGCTCACCTCCGATAGTACCACTAGGGACTGATGAGACAGAGAAGCATCCATGCCTCTGGCTGAAAGTTGCTCCTACAATTACCAAAAAAAGGAGTTCAGTTAAAAAATTATTTCAAAAGTGACCACCATCAAATATTTTTAACACATAACACGGTAAAAGAGGAGCTACAAAGTATAAATGAAAAACTGTACATGTATCTAAGCATTTGTACCTTACATGTGAATCCTTTCCACACTCATGCATTTGTGACAAGATGGGTACAATGTGTAAGGCCTGAGTTTCAGAGCCTGAATGCCTGAATTTGAATCTAGATCTGCTTACTATGCTGGCTATGTAATCTTAGGCAAGTTACCAACTTCTCCGTAGTCCTCTCATCTGTAAAAAGGGAATAATAATGCCTAGCTGTGAGGGTGATGGTAAAAAATAAGGATGAAGAGAGCTAACTATATTCAGTCCTTCATACAAACCTCTGCAGCCTTGATTCCAAATCTGAATTCCTCTGACTTTGCTTTTAGAAAGTCCACGTTCTGACGACGATTATCAACTTTGGCCCTTTCTATAGACAGATGCAACTCTGCTTTCTTGACATCCCTTTAAAAAGCAAAATTAAAAACATTTTCTTCTTCTTCTCCTCAGTAAAAGTATTGTACAATAGAAACTCTACTACTTTTGGATTCAATGCTGGCTTGGCCAAGAGTTGGTAACCAGGTCATCTTTCCCTCCATATTGCACTCTGGGCTTTTTTTTTGTTTTAAGAGATGAGGTCTTGGTCTGTCACTCAGGCTTGAATGCAGTGGTGTGATCACTGCAGCCTCAAGCTCCTTGGCTCAAGTGATCCTCCCACCTCAGTCTCCCATATAGCTAGGGCTACAGACACATGCCACTATACCTGGCTAATTTTTAAAATTTTTGTAGACGGCCAGCCACAGTGGCTTACATCTATAATCCCAGCACTTTGGGAGACCAAGGTGGGCAGACCTGGAGTCAGGAGTTCGAGACCAGCCTGGCCAACATGGTGAAACCCTGTTTTTACTAAAAATACAAAAATTAGCCAGACATGGTGGCATGCGCCTATAATCCTGGCTACTGGGGAGGCTGAGGCAGGAAAATCACTTGAACCTGGGAGGTGGAGGTTGCAATGAGCTGAGATTGTACCACTGCACTCCAGCTTGGACGGTAGAGTAACGCTCCATCTCAAATTTAAAAAAATAATAAAATAAATAATTTTTTTGTAGAGACGGTCTCACTATGCTGCCCAGGTTTACAACAATTTTACAATTAATGTCAGCCAATTATTCTTGAAGAAAGTAAATCAGCCACTCAAAAAAAAAATTGGTGCTCACTTCGGCAGCTCATATATTAAAATTAGAACGATACAGAGAAAATTAGAATGGCCTCTGCGCAAGGAAGATGTGCAAATTTGTGAAGCGTTCCATATTTTGTTTTGTAGCTTATCTAGAAATAATATGGAAAACATTGCTGTTATTTTTGGCAAAGAAAGTCAATTTTGTATAGTTTATTTCAACCTAAATAAACTGTGAATTTTGTTTAAATAAAAATAATAATAATTTAACATATCCTGAAGTCAATTTGAAATAGGAGGTCCTAAAAACCTCTTTACTAAATGTGACATGAAGTTCGAGACCAGCCTGGCCAACATGGTGAAACACCATCTCTGCTAAAGATACAAAAAAATTAGCTGGGTGTGGTGGCAGGTGCCTGTAATCCCAGCTACTTGAAAGGCTGAGGCAGGAGAAACACTCGAACCTGGAAAGCAGAGGCTGCAGTGAGCTGAGATCACGCCACTGCACTCTAGCCTGGGTGACAAGAGAGAAACTCTGTCTCAAAAAAACAAACAAATAAATAAATAAAGATAAATGTGACAAGACAGTGCCTTGCACCTATGTAGTCAGTATTTGTTGAATAAATTTACATACCGCCAAATTACTTGTGCATATATACACATACCCCTGATCTATAGGCCCTAATTTCTGGGGCAAAAAGGACGTGAAAAAGGCCTAAAGTATCATAAGAGGGATACCACAGCTATAGCAAGAATGCACAACAAAACATAATGTGACTTTAAGTTGTATGGTAGTTTATAAGTATAAAAAAAAATCACATACAGTTTGAAAATTCTAAACCCCACATTATTTATTTAAAAAAAAAAAAAGGCAAGAGGCTGGGCATGGTGGCTCATGCCTGTAATCCCAGCATTTTGGGAAACCAAGGCAGGTGGACCACTTGAGGTCAGCAGTTCGAGACCAGCCTGGCCAATATGATGAACCCTGTCTCTACTAAAAACACAAAAATCAGCTGGGTGTGGTGGTGCGCATCTGTGCTCCCAGCTACTGGGGAGGCTGAGGCAGAAGAATCGCTTAAACCTGGGAAATGGAGGTTGCAGTGAGCTGAGATTGCACCATTGCACCACTCTAGCCTGGATGTTACAGCGCGACTCCATCTCAAAAAAAAAGAAAAGAAAAGAAAAAAAACAAGGTAAGAAATTGTATGAATAAAAGCTGAGAAAGTCAGGCTGGGCGCAATGGCTTACGCCTGTAATCCCAGTACTTTGGGAGGCCGAAGTGGGTGGATCACCTGAGGTTGGGAGTTCGAGACCAGCCTGACCAACATGGAGAAACCCCGTCTCTACTAAAAATACAAAAAATACAAAATTAGCTGGGCGTGATGGCTCATGCCTGTAGTCCCAGTTCCTCGGGAGGCTGAGGCAGGAGAATCACTTGAACCTTGGAGGTGGAGGTTGCGGTGAGCTGAGATCGCGCCATTGTACTCCAGCCTGGGTGACAGAGTGAGACTCCGTATCAAAAAAAAGAAAAAAATTCGGCCGGGCGCGGTGGCTCAAGCCTGTAATCCCAGCGCTTTGGGAGGCCGAGACGGGCGGATCACGAGGTCAGAAGATCGAGACCATCCTGGCTAACCCGGTGAAACCCCATCTCTACTACAAAATACAAAAAACTAGCCGGGCGAGGTGGCGGCGCCTGTAGTCCCAGCCACTCGGAAGGCTGAGGCAGGAGAATCACTTGAACCTTGGAGGTGGAGGTTGCGGTGAGCTGAGATCGCGCCATTGTACTCCAGCCTGGGTGACAGAGTGAGACTCCGTATCAAAAAAAAGAAAAAAATGAAAAGTCATATCCAACGATCTCCAGCTTCACTAATCATTCTACTTAAAAAAGTGTTTTATGGACCCTATTTCCTAATGTTTTTAAAATCACACCTACTGCCAAAACTAAATTTGACAATGTCCTATTACTCCCTTATTTATAAATTGTCACC
Source organism: Rhinopithecus bieti (assembly GCF_001698545.2). Taxonomy (NCBI): domain Eukaryota; kingdom Metazoa; phylum Chordata; class Mammalia; order Primates; family Cercopithecidae; genus Rhinopithecus; species Rhinopithecus bieti. The sequence continues at coordinate 2,527,506 of NW_016818934.1, read as the reverse complement.
ACTTAGAACTCAATTACTTACTCTTGTAGACATTTTTCTAATACTAACGTTGCAGTTAGATTTTTTTCAAGTTTTTCCAGTTCAATCTTGATTTCTTCACTTTTTGATTTGGTACGAAAGAGATTAGAGGTCAAATCATTCACTGCAGGGATAAAACTAAAAGAAGAATCTGGTCATATACATAGGCTTAATGGGCAATAATTATAATTACTCCTTATTGCTAAAAATGACTTTACTGCTATGTAGATTTTTATATAACCATGCTGTTCATACCTTTATGCGTTTTTTTACACACTATTCCCATTGCCTGGAATGCCCTTCTTCATTTGGCAAAGTTCCATTTGTTCCTTCAAAACTCAGATGAGCATCACTGTCATCCTGGCATTAACTACCGCCTTCTCTGTGCTACCCAGCTGTACCTTATACATACTTTTACTGTTACAACTGTCACACTATGTTATAGTTACATTTCCATCTCCCTTATTTGACTGTAAGCAGAGACTGTTCTTGAAGGCAGTTACTATCGTATTCATCTTGCTTCCCCAGTGTTATACCAGAGCTATAGTAAGAAGGCACAAAACATAATGTGACTTTAAGTTGTATGATAGTATGTAAGTATAAGAAAAAGTTTAAAAAATTCTAGGCCGGGCGCGGTGGCTCAAGCCTGTAATCCCAGCACTTTGGGAGGCCGAGACGGGCGGATCACGAGGTCAGGAGATCGAGCCCAGCCTAACTAACACAGGGAATCCCCGACTCTACTAAAAAAATACAAAAAACTAGCCGGGCGAGGTGGCGGGCGCCTGTAGTCCCAGCTACTCCGGAGGCTGAGGCAGGAGAATGGCGTAAAACCCGGGAGGCGGAGCTTGCAGTGAGCTGAGATCCGGCCACTGCACTCCAGCCCGGGCGACAGAGCGAGACTCCGTCTCAAAATAATAATAATAATAATAATAATAATAATAATAATAATAATAATAATAAAATTCTAAAACACACTGTATTTGTAAAAAAAAAAAAGGCAAGAAATTATATGATTCATCCTTGCTTCCCCAATGCTTATGCAACTAACATACAACTGGTATTTGTTATCTGCTGAACTTACTTAGTTCAAGTCTAGATTTCTGCTGCCATACAGTAGGCATGTTCTTATACCTAAAACACTACTCTTTGAGTTTATATACAAATTGCCTTTAAGTTGACAGGTAAGCTGTTCTGCTGCGTTGTTCTTTGATTATAGGTTGTATTAATATTCATAGTCCTACCGGGCACAGTGGCTCATGCCTGTAATCCCAGCATTTTGGGAGGCAGAGGTGGGTAGATCACAAGGTCAGGAGTTTGAGACCAGCCTGGCCAGCATGGTAAAACCCCATCTCTACTAAAAATACAAAAAAATTAGCCAGGCATGGTGGCAACGCCTGTAATCCCACGTATTCGGGAGGCTGAGGTAGGAGAATCGCTTTACCCCGGGAGGTGGAGGTTGTAGTGAGCCCAGATCATGCCACTGCACTCCAGCCTGGGCGACAGAACAAGACTGTCTCAAAACAAAACAAAACAAAATATTAGTAGTCCTAGCTAAGATATGGCCAAAAGTGATAGTCATATGAACTTTACAAGACTGGTTTTAAATCTCAGCTCTGCCATTTAGTAGCTTGGAGAAATTATTTAACCCACACCTCCTGACCCTCAGTTTCCTCTAAAGGTTGTTGGAAGAATCATGTTATTATATAAGTAAAATGCCTGTTAAAAAGAATGAAAATTCCTTACCTACTCAACAAAAAGGTAGACATAACCAAAATTTACTATGCTCAACCAAATCATTTAGCATACTATCTTTCTTATTATACACAGGAAACAATGTGATAGTAACTCCTTTCCAAATATACATGAGAACCACCCTTCATAAAACTAATCCTGGAAGAAGAAAACACTAAAAAGTAACCAATACCAAGTTTATCCAAATTAATTATACTTACTGGCAAAGACATGAAGTAACTAAATTCAGCGCTTTGTATTTACTGCCAATTTTTCATATAGAATTATGCTGAGAACAAAAAGTCTTTAAGACCTTATAGCAGATATGATTGCGGAAATTAAAACTGAAGCAAGAATTACCTAGCTAGTGAGGTATCCTTTGTTTCAAGGGCCACCGAACTGTCAACCAAAGCATTCAGATACCTGGAACCAGTGCTAGAGAGGTTGGCAGGGGAAAAATTCACACTCTCCATGAGAAGGTCTTGAAGATACTTGGCTAAAAACATGAAAGAGTTCCATGGTGACTGTTTGCTTTTTAAAACATTTTTAACAGCTTTATCAAGACATACTTCACATACCATATAAGCCACCCACCTAAGGTATGTAATTCAGTGGCTTTTAGTGTATTCAGAGTTGTATGCCCATTGGTACGACTTATTCTTAAAACATTTTCATCACTCCAAAAAGAAACTCTACATCCCTTAGTCATCACTTTATTTCTTTTTTCTTTTTTTTTCTTTTTGAAATGGAGTCTCGCTGCCACCTAGGCTGGAGTGCAGTGGTGCGATCTCAGCTCACTGCCATCTCCGTCTCCTGGGTTCAAGTGATTCTCCTGCCTCAGCCTCCTGAGTAGCTGGGATTACAGGTGCGCAACACCACGCCCAGCTAATGTTTTTTGTAGTTTTAGTAGAGACAGGGTTTCACTGTGTTGGCCAGGCTGGTCTTGAACTCCTGACCTTGTGATCTGCCCACCTCAGCCTCCCAAAGTGCTTGGATTACAAGTGTGAGCCACCGCCCCTGGTTTATTTTTTCTTCTAGAGACCAGATCTTGCTAGGTTGCCCAGGCTGACCTCAGGTGATCCACCAGCCTTGGCCTCCCAAAGTGCTAGGATTACAGGTGTGAGTTACCATGCCCAGCCCCGTTTAGTCATCACTTTCTAATCTCCCAACCCATGAAACCCTAGCAACTACTTCCTGTCTTTATTCATTTGCCTATTTGGGACATTTCATATGAATGGCATCATAAGATGTGTGGTCCTCTGTGACTAGTTTCTTTCACAATAGTTTCAAGGTTCATCCATGCCACAGCATGTACCAGTACTTCATTCCTGTTTATGGCTGTATAATATTCCATTATATGGACATATCACATTTTATTTATCCACTTAACCATTGATGGACATTTGGGTTGTTTCCACATTTTGGCTATTATAAATGCTGCTAAAAACACTCATTCAGTACATGTCAGGTTTTGATATGAACACGTTTTCATTTCTCTTGGGTATAAATGGAATTGCTGGTCATATGTTAACTCTATGTTTAAACATTTTAGGAACAGTCAGATTGTTTTCCAAAGTGATTGGATGATTTTATATTCCCACTAGAAGTGATGAAGGCTCCAATTTTCCACATCTTCTCCAACAGTTGTAATATCTGTCTTTTTGATTATAGCCATCCTAGTGAGTATGAAGTAGCACTGTGGTATTTGTTTATTTTCTTGAGACAGGGTCTCCCTCTGTCATCCAGGATGGAGAACAGTGGCACGATCTCAGATGATCCTCCCACCTCGGCCTCCCAGTTAGCTGTGGACCACTATGCCTGGCTAATTTTTGTATTTTTTTGTAGAGATGGTGTTTTGCCATGTTGCCCAGACTGGTCTCGAACTCCTGGACTCAAGCGATCTGCCTGCCTTGGCCTCCCAAAGTGTTGGGATTACAGGCGTGAGCCACTATGTCCAGCCTAGCACTGTGGTTTTGATTTGAATTTCTCTGATGACTAATGATGCTGGGCTTTGTGACTATTTGTGTATCTTCGTAGGAGAAATGTCTACGTATACCCCTTGCCCATTTTAAAATTGGGCTCTTTTTATTATTGAGGTTTTCTTCGTTGTTGTTGTTGTTGTTGTTTTTGAGACAGGGTCTCACTCTGTCACCCAGGCTGGAGTACAGTGGCACAATCTTGGCTCATTGCAACCTCCACCTCTTGGGCTCAAGTGATCCTCCCACCTCAGCCTCCCAAGTAGCTGAGACTACAGGTGTCCACCACCATGCCTGGCTAATTTTGGTGATTTTTTTAGAGATGTGGTTTCGGCATGTTGCCTAGGCTGACCTCAAACGCCTGGGCTTAAGCAGTCTGTCCGCCTCAGCCTCCCAAAGTGGTGGGATTACAAGTGTGAGCCACTGTGCCCAGCCTTTATTATTGAGTTGTAAGAGTTCTTTACATGTTGTAGATACAAGTTACATATCAGATATATTTATAAATATTTTCTCCCATTCTGAGGACTGTCTCTTTTCATATTCTTTTTTTTTTTTTTTGAGACAGTCTCGCTCTGTTGCTCAGGTTGGAGTGCAGTGGCACAATCTCGGCTCACTGCAACCTCTGCCTCCCCGGTTCAAGTGATTCTCATGCCTCAGCCTCCCAAATAGATGAGATTACAGGTGCGTGTCACCACACTCAGCTAATTTTTGTATTTTTAGTAGAGACAGAGTTTCACCATGTTGGCCAGGCTGGTCTTGAACTCGGGACTCAGGTGATCCACCTGCCTCAGCCTCCCAAAGTGCTGAGATTATAGGTGTGAGCCATGACGCCCGGCCTGTCTTCATATTCTTGATGGTGTCCTTTGAGAACAAAAGTTTTACATTTTGATGATGTCTAATTTAAGTACTTTTTCTTTTGTTGCTTGTGCTTTTGGTATCATATCCAAGAAACCAATGCCAAATCCAAGGTTACAAGGGTATATACCTTTGTTGCCTTCTATGCATTTTAGGTTTAGCTCTTACATTTTTTAGGCATTTTTTTTTTTTTTTTTTTTTTTGAGGTAGGGTGTCACTCTATCACTCGAGCTGGAGTGCAGTGGCACGATATTGGCTCATTGCAACCTCTGCTTCCCAGGCTCAAGCAATCCTCCCACCTCAGCCTCCCGAGTAGCTGGGACTACAGGCACATGCCACCATGCCTGGCTAACTGTAGCATTTTTAGTAGAGACAGGGTTTCGCCCCGTTGGCCAAGCTGGTCTCAAACTCCTAACCTCAGGTGATCCACCCGCCTCGGCCTCCCAAAGTGCTGGGATTACACCGCACCTGGCCTTTTTAGGCTTTTTATTCATTTTGAGATAATTCTTCTATTTCGTGTGAGTTCGAGTCCAACTTCATTCTCGAGCATGTGGATATCCAGTTGCCCCTTTTGTTGAAAACGCTATTGTTTCCTCAGTTGAATTGTCTTGTTACACCCTTGTCAAAAATCAGTTGATCAGGAGATCAACTTGCAGCATAGTAGTGCAGGAGTTGGGCTGACCTGCTCTTCAGTGAAACTGGTGAAAATTATAAGAAAGAAAACAAACCCAACCATTTTTAAAGCCTCTAAAAATGGTCCTAAGGGTAAACAGCAAATGAAGAAACAACTATTCAATAAAATCTATAAAAAACTCAGTAAGGACACTGAGAATTTGTGGTATTTGAACTAAGACTCCTCCCTCCCTCCTCCCTTTCAGCTCACTGAGGCAGAGACTTCACTCCAGACTGCTACAGTCAACACAGGGTTTTCTTTGCTCCCAGCTCCCAGCTAGAAGGCTTTCTTCCTGGGAGAAGCAAGACTTTAGTGTTTTTTATCCTGCCACTAGCTATCTGCTACTGCATCCAAGTCCCAGGGGGATGTGGTCGAGAGGTGTCTGTCCAGCCACTGCTCTTGGAATGGAAGCTCCTGGAGTAAGGCAAGCTGAGAATACTGGAGTCCCAGTGGCCCTTGCTCTGGCTAGTGAGGTGGTGGTTCCACACCAGGAGAGGCAAGCCAAGAAGACCTAAGGCTGCCGCACTCCCTCTCTACCAAGCAGTTCCTATAGCTGGCATATCACTCAGTGAGAAACTTGACATTTTCCCTACTCAGCCCCAACTCCAACTCTAGAGCCTGGGCTCAGCGATTTTGCCTCGGGGGAAAAGCAAGTCATAAAACAGATGGCTCCCCATCTCTTCCCAAAGGAACTGACTACATTTGCAACAGAGCTTGGAGAGGTTCAAGCCTAACGGCAATCTCAAAAAGAGTAGAAGTTGTGGTCAAAGGAATTGGGAGCAGACTCAAGATACAAGCTAAACTGCAGGGCAGTTAGTTTGCAGGGGAGAACCAGTGAGTAAGACATCTACGAGGAGCCATCCAGAAGATAAAACAAATATCTAACTGACCCCAGAAACTACTCCTCTAAGGGAGCTAGAATTTGATTGGAATTACTTGTAGAGCAGTTTATGCCCAGGGCCTTGTGGAAAACAACAGCTGTCAATTAGTGGAATTTTACAGTTAGGTGTGCTCAGTGAAAGAGAGGAAGTCAGCGTGACCCAAACACTGTCAACTCAGAGTGACCTTGGGGATACTCAAGTATGTGTCTCCCTGAGGAGCAACATCAGGAGTTTAACACTGTTTAACACTGTAGGGGATAAACAGACTTCACTAAAATAGTCCAGCCAGCAGACAGGTAAGTAAATAACAATAACAGGAGGAAGTAAGATTAGTACCCAGCAAGGATACAATACGTTGTCTGAAATGTCCAGTTTCCAAGAACAACAACAACAACAACAAAAAAGAGGAATGTGGCCGGGCGCCGTGGCTCACGCGTGTAATCCCAGCACTTTGGGAGGCCGAGGCAGGCGGATCACAAGGTCAGGAGATCAAGACCATTCTGGTTAACACGGTGAAACCCCATCTCTATTAAAAATACAAAAAATTAGCTGGGCATGGTGGCGGGCACCTGTAGTCCCAGCTACACGAGAAGCTGAGGCAGGAGAATGGCATGAACCCGGGAGGCGGAGCTTGCAGTGAGCCCAGATTGCGCCACTGCACTCCAGCCTGGGCAATAGAGTGAGACTCTGTCTCAAAAAAAAAAAAAACAAAAAAAAAGAAAACAAGGAATGCAAAGAACAAGAAAGGAACTGTAATGGAAAAAAGCAAGCAGCACAAGCTGCCTGTGAGAATGACCAGATGTTGGCTTTATCAGGAAAAACTTCAAATATCCATAATAAGCATGTTCACAGAATTAAAGGAAACCAATTAAAGAAGGAACATGAGGTAAGACGAAAATGTTGCATCAAATAAAGAACATCAATGAAGAGAAAGAAATTGTAAGAAAAGAACTAAATGAGAATTCTAGAGTGAAATAACTGAACTGAAAAATTCATTAGAGAGAATTAACACTAGATTTGCAGTGGCAGAAGAAAGAATAAGTGAACTTGAAGATAGATCAAAAGATATTGTGGGCTGGGCATGGTGGCTCACGCCTCTAATCCCAGCACTTTGGGAGGCCGAGGCAGGCAGATCACTCAAGGTCAGGAGTTTGAGACCAGCCTGGGCAACATGGTGAAACCCCATCTTTACTAAAAATACAAAACTTAACCAGGCATAGTGGTGCACGCCTGTAGTCCCAGCTACTCGGGAGACTGCAGCACGAGAATCACTTAAACCCAGAAGGTGAAGGCTGCAGTGAGCTGAGATTGTGCCACTGCTCTAGCCTGGGCAACAAGAGTGAGACCCTGTCTCAAAGGAAAAAATAAATAAATAAAAATATGGAAGCCAAAGAACAGAGAAAAAAGAATAAAGGAAAATGAAAGGCAAGGTGCAGTGGTTCATGCCTGTAATCCCAGCACTTTGGGAGGCCGAGGCAGGCAGATCACTTGAGGTCAGGCGTTCAAGATCAGCCTGGCCAACATGATGAAACCCTATCTCTATTAAAAATACAAAAATTAGGCCGGGCCCTGTGGCTCACACCTGTAATCCTAGCACTTTGGGAAGCTGAGGTGGGAGGATCCCCTGAGGCCAGGAGTTCAAAACCAGCCTGTCCAACATGGCAAAAACCGGTCTCTAATAAAAATACAAAAATTAGCCAGGTGTGGTGACAGATGCCTATAATCCCAGCTACTCAGGAGGCTGAGACAGAATTGCTTGAGCTGGGGAGGCAGAGGTGGCAGTGAGCCGAGATCACGCTCCTGCACTCCAGCCTGGGCAACAGAGTGAGACTCTGTCTCAAAAATAATAACATTAATAATATAACAAGAAACAATGCTGAAAATTTACCATGGTCTGCAATAATATACACATTCAGGAAGCTCAACAAATGCAAGTAAAATAAATGTAAAGAGAACTACAAACAGACATATGAAAGTAAAAAATGCTGAAGTAAAAGAAAATCTTGAGGCCGAGTGCATTGGTTCATGCGTGTAATCCCATTTTGGGAGGCCGAGTTGGATAGATCAGGAGATCGAGACCATCCTGGCTAATACGGTGAAACCCCGTCTCTACTAAAAAATACAAAAAACTAGCCGGGCGAGGTGGCGGGCACCTGTAGTCCCAGCTACTCGGGAGGCTGAGGCAGGAGAATGGCGTAAACCCAGAGGCGGAGCTTACAGTGAGCTGAGATCTGGCCACTGCACTCCAACCTGGGCGACAGAGTGAGACTCCGTCTCAAAAAAAAAAAAAAATTAGCCAGGCGTTGTGGAACGCGCCTGTAGTCCCAGCTACCCAGGAGGCTGAGGCAGGAGAATCGCTTGAACCCAGAAGGTGGAAGTTGCAGTGAGCCGAGAATGCATCACTGCACTCCACCCTGGGCGACTTCGTCTCAAAAAAAAAAAAAAAAAAAAAAATGTTGAAAGCAGCAAGAGAAAAACTACCTGTTACTTACAAAGAAACCCCAGCAAGATTAATAGCTGACTTCTTGGTGAAATAATGTAGGCCAGAAGACAGTGAAATAACACATTCAAAGTGCTCAAACAGAAAAAAATCTTCAACCAAGAATCCTATACCTAGCAAAACTACCTTTAAAAAATGAAGGCACAGGCCGGGCGCGGTGGCTCAAGCCTGTAATCCCAGCACTTTGGGAGGCCGAGACGGGCGGATCACGAGGTCAGGAGATCGAGACCATCCTGGCTAACACGGTGAAACCCCGTCTCTACTAAAAAATACAAAAAAACTAGCTGGGCGAGGTGGCGGGCACCTGTAGTCCCAGCTACTTGGGCGGCTGAGGCAGGAGAATGGCATAAACCCGAGAGGCGGAGCTTGCAGTGAGCTGAGATCCAGCCACTGCACTCCAGCCGGGGCGACAGAGCGAGACTCCCTCTCAAAAAAAAAAAAAAAAAAAAGAAGGCACAGCCTAGGCAAAATAGCAAGATCCCACCTCTACAAAAAAATTTTAAAGGCCAGGTTGGTGACTCATGCCTGTAATCCCACACTTTGAGAGGTCAGATAGGTGGATCACATGAGGTTAGGAGTTCAAGACCAGCCTGGCCAACCTCATGAAACCCTGCCTCTACTAAAAATACAAAATTAGCCAGGTGTGGTGGCTCATGCCTATAATCCCAGCTACTGGGAAGCTGAGGCAAAAGAATCACTGGAACCCAGGAGGCAGAGGTTGTAGTGAGCTGAGATTGTTCCACTGCACTCAAGTCTGGGCAACAAGAGCAAAACTCCATCTAAAAAAAAAAAATCAAAAAAATAAGCTGGGCATGGTGATTCACACCTGTAGTCCTATCTACTTGGGAGGCTAAGGCAGGGGGATCACTTGAGCCCAGGAATTTGAGGCTGCAGTGAGCTATGATCATGCCACTGCACACCAGCCTGGGTGACAGAGCAAGGCTCTGCGTCAAAAAAAAAAAAAAAAAAAAAAGGACAAAATAAAGTCTGCTAGATAGAAAAAAACTGAGAGAATCTGTTGCTAGCAGACTCAACGTACAAGAACTAAGGGAAGTTTTGTAGGCTGAAATCAAGTAGCCTCAAATAGTAATCTGAATGCATATGAAAAAACAAAGACTATAAGTAATGGTAACTATGGAATTATAAGGAGAACATACATGCATATTTTTTCTACTTTCTTCTCTTAACTGTTTAAAAAAGCAACTGAGGCAGGGGGTGGTGGCTCACTCCCCGCACTTTGGGAGGCCGAGGTGGGCGGATCATGAGGTCAGGAGTTCGAGACCAGCCTGGCCAACATGCTGAAACCCTGTCTGTACTAGGAACACACAAATTACCTGAGCATGGTGGCATGTGCCTGTAATCCTAGCTATTCGGGAGGCTGACTCAGGAGAATTGCTTGAACCTGAGAGGCGGAGGTTGCAGTGAGCCGAGATCACGCCACTGCACTCCAGCCTGGGCGACAGAGCATGACTCTGTCTCGGAAAAAAAAAAAAAAAGAAAAGAAAAGAAAAAGAATACTCCACCCAATGAGAGAATATACATACTTCTCAAGGGCATATGGAACATTCTTCAGGAAAGAATAGCTTTATGCTGGGCCATAAAACAAATGTCAATACATTTAAAAGGATCAAAATAATGCAGGGTATTCTTTGGTCAAAATGAAATGAAATTAGAAATCAATAACAGAAAGAAATTTAGGAAACTCACAAATATATAGTTTGGCTCCATGTCCCCACCTAAATCTCATGTTGAATCATACTCCCCATGTGTCGGGGAGGGGACTGGTGGGAGGTGCCTGGATCATGGGGGCGGACGCCCCCCTTACTGTTCTCGTGATAGTGAGTTCTCACCGGATCTGATGGTTTAAAAGTGTGGCACTTCCAGCTTTGCGCTCTCTCTCTCTCCTGCTCTGGCATAGTGAGTAAGACGTGCCTTGCTTCCCCTTCGCCTTCAACCATGATTGTAACTTTCCTGAGGCCTCCTCAGCCATGTGGAACTGTGAGTCAATTAAACCTCTTTTCTTTTCTTTTTTTTTTTTGAGGCGGAGTCTCGCTCTGTCACCCGGACTGGAGTGCAGTGGCCGGATCTCAGCTCACTGCAAGCTCCGCCTCCCGGGTTTACGCCATTCTCCTGCCTCAGCCTCCCGTGCAGCTGGGACTACAGACGCCCGCCACCTCGCCCAGCTAGTTTTGTATTTTAGTAGAGACGGGGTTTCACCGTGTTAGCCAGGATGGTCTCGATCTCCTGACCTTGTGATCCGCCCGTCTCGGCCTCCCAAAGTGCTGGGATTACAGGCTTGAGCCACCGCGCCCGGCCCAAACTTCTTTTCTTTATACCTAGTCTCAGGTAGTTCGTTATAGCAATGTGAGAACGGACTAATACAAAGTCGAATTAAACAACACACTCCTAATAACCAACAGGTAAAGATTAACTCAAACACATTAGAAAATACTTTGAAAAGAATGAAAATAAAGATACAATGCAACAAAACTTATGAAATACATTGCAAACGGCATGTGGAGGGAAATTTATGCTTGTAAATTCCTATTTTAACAAAGAAGAAAGATCTCAAATCAATAGCCTAACTTTCCATTTTAAGACACTGAAAAAAGAAGAGCAGACTAAACCTAAAGCAAGCCGAAGTAACGAAATACTAAAAATCAGAGTGGGCCAGGAGTGGTTGCTCACACCTATAAATCATAGCACTTTGGGAGGCTGAGGCAGGGTCAGAAGTTTAAGACCAGCCTGAGCAACATGGTGAAACACTGTCTCTAGTAAAAATACAAAAATTCGCTGGCTATGGTGGCCTGCGCCTGAATCCCAGCTACTCACGGGGCTGAGGCAGGAAAATTGCTTGAACCTGGGAGGCAGAGGTTGCAGTGAGATGAGATCATGCCACTGCATTCCAGCCTGGGTGACGGAGTGAGAATCTGTCTCAAAAAAAAAAAAAAAAAGGAAAGAAAAAAAATAGAGTGGAAATTAATAGTATAGAGAATAGAAAAACAATAGGGGAAAAAAAGTGAAACTAAAAGCTGGCTCTTTAGAAAGATCAACAAAATGGAGAGGCCTGGCAGTGGCTCAAGTCTGTAATCCCAGCACTCTGTGGGGCAGAAATGAGTGGACTGCTTAAGCTCACGAGATGGGGTGGGAAGGGGGTCCGGGCATGAGGAGTGTGGGGTGTGGCTGAGGCAGGAAAACCCCTGAGTCCTAGAAGTTAAGGCTCACGTGATGGCGCCGCTGCACTCCAGACTGGGAGACAGAGTGAGACCCTGTCTCAAAAATAAATAAATAAATAAGGCCAGGAGTGGTGGCTAACGCCTTTAATCCCAGCACTTTGGGAGGCTGAGGCAGGCGGATCACAAGGTCAAGAGTTCTAGACCAGCCTGAATAACACGGATAAACCCCAACACTACTGAAAAAAATACAAAAATTAGCCGGGCATGGTGGCACACAACTGTAATCCCAGCTACTTGGGAAGCTGAGGCAGAAGAATCACTTGAACCCAGGAGGCAGAGGTTGCAGTGAGCCGAGATTGCACCACTGCACTCCAGCTGGGCGACAGAGCGAGACTCTGTCTCAAAAAATAAATAAATAAATAAATTGTCTAAGAAGAGAGAAGACAAATTAGAAATGAGAGCGAGGACAGTCCTACCAACCTATTTTCTAAAAGAATTATAAAGAAATACTAAAACAATTGTATATCAACAACTTAGGAAACTTAGATGAAATGAACAAACTGACTCAAGAACAGATCATTTGAATAGGCCTACAACAAGTGAACAGATTGAACTAGTAACAAAAAACCTTCTCACAAAGAAAAGTCCGGGTCTAGATGACTTCACCACTGAATTCTACCAAATAATTTAAAGAAAATTAACACCAATTTTCACCAACTCTTCCAAAAAACAGGAAAAAAAAGTAATTCCCAACTGTTTCCATCAGACTGGTATTATCCTGATACCAAAACCAGATAAAGACATTATAAGAAAAGAAAACTGGCCGGGCATGGTGGCTCACGCTTGTAATCTTAACACTTTGGGAGGCCAAGAAGGGTGGATCACCTGAGGTCAGGAATTCAAGACCAGCTTGACCAACAAGGCAAAACGCCATCTCTGCTAAAAATACAAAAATTAGCCGGGTGTGGTAGTGGGTGCCTGTAATCGCAGCTACTCTGGGAAGCTGAGGCAGGAGAATTGCTTGAACCCAGGAGACAGAGGTTGCAGTGAACTGAGATCGTGCCACTGCACTCCAGCCTGGGTGTGACAGAGCAAGATTCCATCAGGAAAAAAAAAAAAAGAAATTAAAAAAAATATATATTATACCAGGAGCAATTGAGATTTTTCCTAGGGATAAATGTTGGTTCAATGTCTGAAAGTTAATTAACGTAATACATCACATCAAGAGAATAAAAAACAAAAATCACATGATCATGTCAAAAGACACAAAAAAAGCAAATGACAAAATCCAATACCCTTTCTTGATAAATGTACTCAACAAACTAGGAATAGAAGTAAATTTCCTTGCTTATAATCCCCGCACTTTGGGAGGCCAAGGTGGGTGGATCATTTGAGGTCAGGAGTTTGAGACCAGCCTGGTCAATATGATGATACCCCGCCTCTATCAAAAATAAAAAAATTAGCCAGGTGTGCTGGGCGCCTGCCTGTAATTCCAGCTACTTGGGAGGCTGAGGCAGGAGAATCAAACGAACCCGGGCGGTGCAGGTTGCAGTGAGTGGAGATTGCGCCACTGCACTCCAGCCCGGGTGACAGAGCGACACAGCACTTGCCAATTCTGTCCAACACCATATTGGAGGTTTTAGCCAAGGCAATTTCTTCTCATTTGCCTCCTCAACTGACAAATCGGTGGCATGAAGAATAAATAGTTTCAATAGTTTCATCTGTATTCCTCATGATTAAAAATCTTCATACAGCCAGGCACGTGGTGTGCACCTATAATCCCAGCTACTTGGTAGGCTGAAGTAGGAGGATCACTTAAACCCCAGTAGTTCAAGACCAACCTGAGCAAAATAGGAAGACTCTGTCTCTCCACTATAAAAAACAAAAACAACAACAAAAAACTTCATCTAAAAGTTTTATGTCCCTTCCCAATTCCTGCAAATATTTCCAAAATGTTCCAATCTCATGTGCTGTAAAGAACTGTGCTTTGCAGAAATAAAAACTGCACCTAAGAAATGATTTGGATTATTTTTAACTCAAAGGTCATTCAAGTCCAGAAAGCTATATATAGCATTACTACTCAGTTTTTAGAATTGCAAACAGAAGAAACTGACACTCTTTACCAATACACATGAATGTACACTTGTTATAAAGTTCCACATATGTTTCATTTTCTGCTCAACACTTTCACTGTATAAAAGAAGGAAAAACTTAGAAAAGAGAAGTAATGATGCATAGAGTTATCAGATATCAATGGTGGCAATGCTTTTCTAGATACCTAAACAGAAAAAACTGTGTTAAAATTTTGCTTACATTAGTTAGAACATTTGTTATTTAATATGTATCACCCTGAAAGGTATTTAAGGACAGACATAAATAATTTTACTTTGAAATGCTTAGATTTTTGGTTACAGTATATGATAGACAAAAAAGAAAGCTCTTATAAAATGAGATTTTCTGGGCTCCAAGTCCCTTTCTCTGTACTGTATTTTAATAATTATAAAATAAAATCATTTAAAATAAGACAATTTTAAAAGCACATATATGGGAGAATATAGCTATAAAGGAGTGGCACAGGGGAGGTTTTTGGGGTGATAGAACTGTTCTGCATCCTGATTGTGTGTGTGATTTCAGATTGTGGGAGTGGTTCTACACTCTAAGTGTATTAAAATGGTACACAAAACAAAAGTCAATTTTGCCATATGTTAATTTTAATTAATTGTTTGTTTGAGACAGAGTCTCACTCTGTTGCCCAGACTGGAGTGCAGTGGTGTGATATCTACTCACTTCAGCCTCCACCTCCCGGGTTCAAGCATTTCTCCCACCTCAGCATCCCAAGTAGCTGGGATTACAAGCACACAAAAATTATCCACACACCTGGATAATTTTTGTATTTTTAGTAGAGACGGGGTTTTACCATCTTGGCAGGCTGCTCTCAAACTCCTGGCCTCAAGTGATCCGCCCACCCTGGCCTCCCAAAGTGCTGAGATTACAGGTGTGAGCCACTGTACCTGGTCCTGCTGTATATTGATTTTAAAAGGAAACTGGAAAATGCACATATGCAATAGAATCAAATATAAACTGCACTATATTTAAAATATCATATGTAACAAATACCATACATCTGGTTAAATATAGGGCAGATGCAGGCCTCACTTCCTCTCTCTTTGGTATATTCTCGTATCTAAAAAGATTTTCGTCAATCTTTACTTTTGTGGTTTGTATTATAAAACAATAGGCGTCTTGAATGCACTTTTCAAACTGTATACACCCAGCAGAAAATTCGAATGCAAGCTCCTGATACGTAGTCATAGGGTAATTTTGTCCAAGTCTCATATTTCATGGCCACCTCCTCAGGTGTCCTGATAGGTTCATATGACTAAATCACGGAGACCGGAAACGGACCAAACAGGTAAGTAAAACACCACGAGGCATCTTATGTGTCAGGCTAACAAATTTAGACTCTTTTAAGGCTTACTATTTTTCTATCGGAGTACCAATAAGGTATTTAGTATAATAATATTTATTATTTAGAGAATTACTACTGGCCGGGCAGGGTGACTCATGCCTGTAGTCCCACCACTTTGGGAGGCTGAGGTAGGCAGATTACCTGAGGTCAGGAGTTCAAGAACAGCCTGGCCAATATGGTGAAACCGTGTCTCTACTAAAATAAAAAATTAGCTGGGCGTGATGGTGCAGGCCTGTAGTCCCAGCTACTTGGGAGGCTGAGGCACAAGAATCA
This sequence comes from Rhinopithecus bieti, assembly GCF_001698545.2. Taxonomy (NCBI): domain Eukaryota; kingdom Metazoa; phylum Chordata; class Mammalia; order Primates; family Cercopithecidae; genus Rhinopithecus; species Rhinopithecus bieti. The sequence goes on along the minus strand of NW_016818934.1, from coordinate 2,511,954 downwards.
CTTGAACCCAAGAGGTGAAGGCTGCGCTAAGCTGAGATCACACCACTGCACTCCAGCCTGGGTGACAGAGCAAGATTGTACCCCCCCAACACACACACAAATATATATATATATAAAACATAAAACAATAATAAAAAAGAAAGTTACTACTTTAACACAGTGGATGAAAAATCCGGGAAAAATAAAGGAGCAAAACAAGTAGTCTACAGTAAATTAATCCTGTATACTTTAGAGTTATAAAATTTGGTTACCTCTATTTATTCTTGTTCAAAACTCTGGACTTAATCTCACCTTCTGATTCGTATTCACTTGCTTTCTGCTTCAAGTCCTCTACTACCAGGCAGACATCCCTGTCCCGGACCCTGTTGCGTTCTGAGAGGTGATGTAAAATCTCTGTGGTCCGTGGGTTCACTTCATACTGTGGAATGGGATGATCTCCAAATATTTTTTTTAACCACGCAGCAACCTAACCATTAAAAGAAAGACAAATATTATAAGCCTTGTTTACTGTAATGGCTCGATGAGATTATGACAAAGAAGTGATCAAAAGCAAACTAAATGCTTTCTGTGACTATTTTGGAGGCTTACTTCACAACCTCACTTGTCTTTAGGGAGATACTAGATATCAGTAAAACAAAAAGTGACCAAGTACACAACGAATAAGACTAAAAATTACCAGAGAACAATCCATTCTTTCCCAAATCTACAAAAGCAGTACAGGCTAACAATTTGCCCCGCTTGAAAAACCTTAAAGCTTAATAGAACAGTGAGAAAGCATTATTAGACCGTGCATAGCCTGAAAAAAGCAACTGTCCCTCGATCACCAGACGCCCCGCCGCGCCTGGAGGCTCCCAGTGTTGGGATGCAGGGCGCGGAAGCCGCTCAGATGTGGAAGCATGGGGTGAGCAGCGAACCGGAAGGTGGGTTTGGCTTCTTAAGTCCCACTCCAGAGTCTGTTGCCAGGGGCTGCTCAACGCCTCTCCCAGGCCAGATCCAAACAAGGGGAGGCCTGGGCAGGAAGGGAAAGGCATTTTTCAGGAGGGTCTAAGCACAGGGGGGCTTACAGATAGTAACTGCAGCACTGAAAGACGGATGTGTGGAATACGGGAGAGAAAAGCAGACGTGGCGCGCACAGGAGACCCGCCAGCAGCGCGGGGGTGTCAAAAACGCGTTTTCCGGGAGGCCACCGATCCCCATTCCCGCCACAGCACCTGCGTTTCTCTCTCCCCCAGTGGCTCCATAGCTGCGGCTCCCGCTGGAGAAGCGCCCCGCTCACTCCCTAGGCTCCGCCCACACGCCGTTGGCACCCGCCTCTCGCCGGGTCCGGGATTTCTGGGAGTTGTGGTTTTTCCTAGGGCTGCCGGCCGCTGAGCGCCTGTGCAAGGCTGGTCCAAGGCTCTGGCATCGCAAGCCTGGCTGCCTTGCCACTTCCCAGCTCTTCCCGCCTTCCGCGGAATAATCTCCACTACGAGAAACAGAGCAGCCTAGAACCAGGTTGTTTTTTCTTTCTTTTATTTTTATTTCTCGTTTGAATCACTTGTCGTTTAAAAAAGTACTTGAAATGTTTGGTTCTTGGTTAGCAAGATGTTTGTGTTTCTTCCACATTGATTGCATCCATTTAGAATTTATATTCTACCTTGGTAATATGAGCTGTGGCAATCTTAACCTACCTAAGAACTACGGAAATTTTTTTTTTGTTTTGAGACGGAGTCTCTCTGTGTTGCCCAGGCTGGAGTGCAATGGCGCGATCTCCGCTGCCTCCCAGGTTCAAGCGATTCTCCTGCCTCAGCTTCCCGAATAGCTGCTGGGATTACAGGCATGTGCCACCATGCCCGGCTAATTTTTGTATTTTTAGTAGCGACGGGGTTTCACCATGCTGGCCAAGCTGGTCTCGAACTCCCGACCTCAGGCGATCGGCCCGCCTCAGCCTCCCAAAGTGCTGGGATTACAGGCGTGAGCCACCGCGCCCGGCCAGGAAAATGTTTTTTAGCGGCGTCGATCTGCTGGTACTGTCACTGCTACTCAGCCATTGTTCAGTTCATTTCTTGCCTTCCCTAAGTTTCTCTCCTCCCTCCATCACCCTGTAATTTAAACAGCATGAGAGGTTCTTCATATACATTTATATAGCAAGGTAACTTTTAATATGTTTTATATTTTGTTTCATATTTTACAGGGTCTCTGTAAAATAAATGGACACGTATTATTTTACCCATTTTTACATAAAACATATACACAAGGATTAAATGACTTGATTAAGATTAGGTAGTAGAGTTGGAAGGTGACCGAAATGTTCTGGCTCCAGTTGTGTTTCGGTCTCCACACTGCTATCAGCAACCTCCTATAGTGTACTGTGTTACTAGGAAAAGAGGATAGCTAAAGGAAGGATCATATATTCAACTTTCTGTCAAGTGTGATTTAATATCAAATTGTGGATCAGGTTTAGCACCAAATATCTTCCTCCTAAGTCATTTGCATATTTAAAATGATTTTCTTTTTTTCTTTTTTTTTTTCTTTTGGAGATGGAGTCTCGCTCTGTCACCCAGGCTGGAGTGCAGTGGCATGATCTCGGCTCACTGCAATCTCTGCCTTCTGGGTTCAAGCGATTCTTCTGTCTCAGCCTCCCAAGTAGCTGGGACTACAGGCAAGTGTTACTACACCTGGCTAATTTTTGTATTTTCACTAGAGATGGGGTTTCACCATATTGGTCAGGCTGGTCTTGAACCCCCAACCTCGTGATCCGCCTGCTTCGGCCTCCCAAAAAAGTGCTGGGATTACAGGCGTAAGCCACCGCGCATGGCATTTTCTTTTCTTTTTGAGATGGAGTCTTTCTCTGTCGCCCAGGCTGGAGCACAGTGGCATGATCTTGGCTCACTGGGACCTCTGCCCCCCGGGTTCAAGCAATTCTCCTGTCAAGCAAATCCCTCTAGTAGTTGGGATTACAGGCTTGTGCTAGCACGCATGGCCATTTTTTTATTTTTAGTAGAGTGGGGGGTTTCACCATATTGACCAGGCTGGTCTCAAACTCCTGACCTCAAGTGATCTGCCTGCCTCAGCCTCTCAAAGTGCTGGGATTACAGGTGTGAGCCAACGCGCTCAGCCTAAAATGATTTTCTTTTCAAAGGAAACTTACTAGCAAGCCAAGCTTACTTACTGTTTATTTTATTTTTAGAAACAGGGTCTTGCTCTTTCGCCCAGACTGGAGTACAGTGGTGATCACAGTTCACTGCAACCTTGAACTCCTGGGCACAAGCAATCCTCCCGCGTCAGCCTCCTGGGTAGCTGGGACTACAGTTGTGCAACACTACACCCAGCTAACTTTTTGTATTTTTTTGTAGAAAGAGGGTCTTGCTATGTTGCCCAGGCTGTTTTTGAACTCCTGGCCTCAAGTGATGTTCCCATTTGGGCCTCTCAAAGTGCTGGGATGACAGGCATGAGGCACCACACCCAACCTATGTTGCTTATTCTTTTTGCTTCAAATATATCGCTGCTCTGGCTGGGCGCAGTGCCTCATGCCTATATTCTCAGCATTTTGGGAGGCTGAGGTGGGTGATCACCTGAGGTCAGGAGTTCAAGACCAGCCTGGCCAACATGGCAAAACCCCATCTCTACTAAAAATACAAAAATTAGCCAGGCATGTTGGCCCATGCCTGTAATCCCAGCTACTCGGGAGGCTGAGGCAAGAGAGTCGCTTGAACCCTGGAGGTAGAGTTTGCAGTGAGTAGAGATTGAGACACTGCACTCCAGCCTGGGCAACAAAGTGAGAACCTGCCTCAAAACAAAAAACAAAACAAAACAAAAACTAAATATATCTCTGCTCTGTAACCAAATTTCAGATAAACTGGTGCAGCCCTTCAGTATGGGGCAAAAAAAGTTATCTTTATGTCTTGTGTTCACTTTTATCACTACAAATTTTACAAAATATCCCCGTATTTTTTTTTTTTTTTGAGACAGAATCTCACTGTGTTGTCCAGGCTGGAGTGCAGTGATCACTGCAACTGCCACCTCCCAGGTTTAAGTGATTCTCATGCCTCAGCCTCCTAAATAGCTGGGATTACAGGCATGTGCCACCATGCCCAGCTAATGTTTGTATTTTTCGTAAAGATGGGGCTGGGGGTGCGGGGATCTCGCTATGTTGACCAGACTGGTCTTGAGCTCTTGACTTCAAGTGATCAACCTGCCTCAGCCTCCCAAAGTGCTGGGATTACAGGTGTGAGCCACCATGCCGGCTAATGTTGTTGTTGTTGTTGTCTTGAGATGGAGTCTCACTCCCATCGTGCATGCTGAAGTGCAATGACGCGATCTCGGCTCACTGCAACCTCCACCTGGCTCACTGCAACCTCCACTTCCCGGTTCAAGCGATTCTCCTTCCTCAGCCTCCCGAGTAGCTGGTGTTACAGGTGTGCGCCACCACCCCCAGCTAATTTTTTAATTTTCAGTAGAGACGGGGTTTTGCCATGTTGGCCGGGCTGGTCTTGAACTCCTGACCTGAGGCGATCTGCCCGCCTCAGCCTCCCAACATGCTAGGATAACGTGTGAGCCACCATGCCCAGCCTTGTTTTTATAAACCATATTTTTTCCTGTAAGCTTGTGAAAGTTGATTGGGTCATTCTTGTCATCCCCAACTAAAACAGTTTCGAGAGGTAAAGGGAAAAAAAGTACTCAGGGCACATAACATTGCTCCAAAAATGTAATTATCTGCAAGCCTGACTGCTGAAACTGCCTGCTGTAACCTAAACCAGTTTTATCTAATTAGCTGCTAAAACAACCTGCAGTGACTCTAAGAATTGTTTTACCTAGTTCCCATCACTTGCCAGTCAAAACTTGCCAGCTCCCCAAAACCTTACTAGTGACAACGAACTTTCTTAAAGAGCAATATGTAACAGTTCTCTTTTTTTGTTTTTTGTTTTGATATAGGGTCTTGCTTTGTTGCCCAGGCTGGAGTGTACTGGTGTGATCACAGCTCACTGCAGCCCCAAACTCCTGGGCTCAAGTGAACCACTCATCTTGGCTTCCCAATGTTGGGATTACAGGCATGAGCCACTGTTTCTGGCTACATTTCTCTTTTGCAAAAATAAAACCTCTAACCATCTCTTAGTTCTCCTGACATACCAAAGACCACCCTGTTTGTGTGTATGCCATGGCAATTATTGCTTCCTAAATATTTTAAATTTGGAGAATTCGTCTCTGTATTTTATTTTACTTGGATTGCCTGCCTGCCTGCCTTCCCTCCCTCCCTCCCTCCTTCCTTCCTTCCTTCCTTCCTTCCTTCCTTCCTTCTTGTCTCACTCTTATTGCCCAGGCTGGAGGACAGTGGTGCGATCTTGGCTCACTGCAACCTCCGCCTCCCGGGTTCAAGTAATTCTCCTGCCTCAGCCTCCCCAGTAGCTGGGATTAGAGGTGCCCACCTCCACGCCTAATTTTTCTATTTTCAGTAGAGATGGGGTTTCACCATGTTGGCCAGGCTGGTCTTAAAGCCCTGACCTCAGGTGATCCACCCACCTTGGCCTCCCAAAGTGCTGGAATTACAGGTATCAGCCACCACGCCCAGCTTGGACAGCCTTTTTCTACCCCTGATTCCCAGGAGAATTGTTGCTCTATTTCCCCATGGCTTACCTTGAAAAGTTAGTAGAATACTAGAGAAAAGGATGGCCAATTACGTGCTTACAAGCCATGTTTCAGGAGATGACCCTTGTAGCCCGGATATTCATTTGCCTCACCCAAATTCAGGTTTTAGGTGTAAGCCAGGATTTGGGGGATGGAGCTGAAAATGCTTCTCCAAACAGTGAAAAGTGGACCAGGCATGGTGGCTCATGCCTGTAATCCCAGCATTTTGGGAAGCTAAGGAGGGAGGATCACTTGAAGCCAGGAGTTTCAGACCAGCCCGGGCAACATAGTGAGACATCCCCACCCCCTGCTGGCTTTACAAAAAAATTAGCCAGGTGTGGTGGTGCACCACTGTGGTCCCAGCTACTTGGAAGGCTGAGGTCGGAGGATTGCTTGAGCCCAGGAGTTCGAGGCTGCAATGAATGGTGTTAAACCCACTGCACTCTATCCTGGGCAACAGAGTGAGAGCCCATCTTAAATAAAATAAAATAAATGAAAAAATAGAAAAATGAAGGCAATGTTAATAAGTCTCCACTATGACATAACCAGCATCACACATACACACAAATCCTGCATATATCACAAAAATCTCAGCATAGTAATTCTGTGGAGAAGAAAAAAAAAGCCCATCGGGGTAAGCATAGAAAGCATTTTTTCATCATCTCCCTTTTAGTCCAAACGAAGAAGTAGAGTTCCCAATGGCATGAAACTAGATGTTGGCAGAGGAAAAAGTGAGTCCTTGTCCTGTCCTGGTGTAAGACTTCTGATTGTGGACAATTCTCAGTAGGACTGGCAATCGCTCTACTAGGCCTCCTTGTGATTTTTTTTTTTTTTTAAGTTCTGGGATACATGTGCAGGATGTGCAGATTTGTTACATAGGTAAACGTGTGCCATGGTGGTTTGCTGCACCTATCATCCCATCACCTAGGTATTAAGCTCCGCATCTATTAGCTATTTATCTTGATGCTCTCCCTCCCCCAGTTATCAGGATTTTTAAACAGTTTGCTCTAATTTACTGACAGGATTCTTTTAGAATGAATCTAAAAAAGCTAGGAATCTTCAACCTGAGTGCAGATCGGATCACCTGGAACGGTGCAGGTGTTTGTTAAAAATAAAGATTGCCCCAAATTTTCTACTCAGAGGGTCTGAGGTGGGGCTAGCGACCTGCAGATTAAAGGGCTCTGTGGGAGACGCCCTGCTGGTGGCCCGTCCCGGGGTTTAGCTGTTTACTGTTGCTACTCGTGCTAAACCACGGTCTAACACTACGGGCATTATTAATGGCCCTGGTCCTCAAGACTGCCGGGCCCCAGACGGGGTGAGGCCCTCATCATCTAGCACCGGATGGGGCCTGGGAACTGCTGTTTGGCAGGTTCCGCTACCCACGTGGTCACCTGGGGCAACCACAAGGTCGACCCAAAAGACAAAAATAAATGTACAACGAATGCCAGGCAAAGCTGGAATATATCTAATCATTCATTTTGAGGTTTAAACTTAAAAATGTTACTTAAAAAATAAGTAACCTGCCAAAAAATGCAGAGTGGCGCCGGGGGGCGGGGGACAGCGGTGGTGAACGCGAGGGGCAGTACTTCCGGGTCAGGTGGGCCGGCTGTCTTGACCTTCTTTGCGGCTCGGCCATTTTGTCCCAGTCAGTCCGGAGGCTGCGGCTGCAGAGGTAACGCCTGCGGAGAAACTGCAAAGATGCTGTCCGTACGCGTTGCTGCGGCCGTGGTCCGCGCCCTCCCTCGGCGGGCCGGACTGGTGAGCACCGAGGGCCGGCATGGTGGAGGCGGCCGGGCGGGGCTGCAGGGTGGTGGTGCGCCGGCTCGGGCGCTTTTTCTGCAGAAGGGCGAGGGGCTGTGGCGGATGCCGCCATCTTGCACCCGTGGCTTTGGGGCTGTACAGAGCAGGCGACAGAGGTCCCCTTTTGCTCGCTATCTGCGCAGAGTGAGGCAGAATGGTACAGGGCAGACAGTGAACTCGACGGTGTCCAGATAGAAGGCCTCAAGATTCCCGTCTTCGACTGAGAGCGGCCCGAGAAGTGGGGTCTTGGGTGAAGGTCAGGGCTTGGGCGCTAGCTCTCCGAGGCCTGTTCCGAATCGGTGAGGTTCCTCTCGGCGGATTCTTAGGGTCGCGTCCTGCTGAAGGTCAGGAAACTGCTGTCAGCTCTTGCTGAAGCTAGTTATGGGAGTCTGACATTGTGTGAAGGTCAGCAGCGTTTCACCTCTGCCTGGAGTTCAGTTCAGAGGAAAGGAATAAATGAAGGTGATGTTTGGAGTAATTAAGTAGGCTTTCTCTTAGTGCTGAAGACGAAACGACCGTGAAAACGTGCAGGTGCAAAGAACCATTTCATGTGGCCAGCACTGGCAGCAGTGAAGCTGGTTTCTAAATTGTCTCTCCAACAAGAGAGTATGCTTTGTGGCACTTGAACGTGTTTAAATAATTTGTCCTAGAGTTTTCCACTTGATTTTGAGTAATTTTTAGTGATTGAGAATTCAAGTAAAAGAGAATAAGGTTGGAAAATGGCTGTAAGAGTTAATGCCCTTGGTTATTTGTTTCCCTTGAAATTAACATGATTTCAGTGTAAACGCATTGACGCTGACACTTTTTTTTTTTTAAGTAATCTTAATTTGAAAGGTGAAATAAACATGTTGGCTGTTTTGCTGCCTTAACAACCGCTGGTAGCATCATGGTTTTCTGTTAACAAAAAAGCATTTTTAACGGTTTTCATCTGGCTCCTATGGAAGGTAGTAGCTTCAGGATTGACAGTAACCAGTCGCAGCGTTAAAACTTGAAGGAAGGAGAAACAAAAGGAAGTTCCAGGTGGCTGCAGGATTTGTTGAGAGAGTAAAATAAGTCCACATCCCATAACTCTTAGTTTCTAATCTAACTCTAGCATTTATTAGGTTTTTATTTGCTTTTTTTTTTTTTTTTTTTTGAGACGGAGTGTCGCTCAGTCACCCAGGCTGCAGTGCAATGGTGTGATCTTGGCTCACTGCAACCCGCGCCTCCCCGGTTCAGGCTGTTCTCCCGCCTCAGCCTCCCGAGTAGCTGGAATTGCAGGCACCCGCCATCATGCCCTGCTACTTTTTGTATTTTTTCGTAGAGACGGGGTTTCACCATGTTGGCCAGGCTGGTCTTGAACTCCTGACCTCAGGTGATCTGCCTGCCTCGGCCTTCTCTAGTGCTGGGATTACAGGCGTGAGCCATCGTGCCTGGTTGCTTGTTGTGTTTTTTTTTTTTTTTTTTTAAGTAAAATTGGAAATATATTGACATCTAAAGTCAAAATAATAAAAATTGGGTACCTTTAAAGGGAAAGACACTTACGTTTTGTTAACAGTTGGCTTTTTTTTTTTTTTCTTTTCCTTTGAGATGTAGTTTTCCTCTTGTGGCCCAGGCTGGGACATCTCGGGATCTCGGCTCACTGCAACCTCCGCCTCCTAGGTTCAAGCGATTCTCCTGCCTCAGCCTCCCGAGTGGCTGGGATTACAGGCATGTGTCACCACGCCCACCTAATTTTGTATTTCTAGTAGAGACGGAGTTTCTCCATGTTGGTCAGGCTGGTCTCGAACTCCCGACCTTAGGTGATCCACTCGCCTTGGTGGCCTCCCAAAGTGCTGGGATTACAGGCGTGAGCCACCGCGCCCTGCCAACAGTTGCTTCTTAAAATACTGCAAGGCCGGGCGCGGTGGCTCAGGCCTATAATTCCAGCACTTTGGGAGGCCAAGGTGGGTGGATCACCTGAGGTCAGGAGTTTGAGATCAGCCTGGCCAACATGGCGAAACCCTGTCTCTACTAAAAATACAAAAATTAGCTGGGTGTGGTGGTGGTCGCCAGTAGTCCCAGCTACTCAGGAGGCTTGAGGCACGAGAATCGCTTGAACCCGGGAGGTGGAGGTTGCAGTGAGCAGAGATCTTGCTGCTGCACTCCAGCTTGAGTGACAGAGTGAGACTCCGTCTCGGGGTGGGGGGGGAAAATTATGTATATGTGTATATTATGTGTGTGCGTGTGTGTATATTTATATTTATATATTTGTGTATATTTATATATAATATATATGTATTTTTATATATANAACTCAGGCTACATACAACTATGCAAAGGGCCTAATATTGTAAGCCCTTATGGACTGCTTCAACCATTCGCTGCTGCAATAAAACTTTTCACCAAAGAACCCCTATGGCCCTCAATATCTACTATTACCCTTTATATTATTGCTCCAAATCTGGCCTTTTCTATCTCTCTCCTATTGTGAACTCCCCTTCCTATAGCAGATCCTCTAATTAATTTGAATACAGGCCTCCTATTTTTACTAACCATATCAAGCCTAGTCATCAACTCTATTCTATGATCAGGATGAGCAATCAAATTCAAAGTATGCACTAATTGGCACGTTACAAGTTGTAGGCTAAACAAGTTCACAGGAAGTAACCCTAGCCATTATCCTGCTATCAATTCTACTGATAAGAGACTCATTTAACTTACATGCACTCATCACAATGCAAGAATTCCTCTGACTGCTCCTACCATCATGGCCCCTCGCCATGATATGACTCATCTCCACACTAGCAGAAAATAATCGAGTCCCTATATTTTATATATATATTTTTTATTGTACAGTCTCGGCAACACAGTGAAATCCTGTTTCTACAAAAAAAAAAAAATAGAAAAATTAGCCTGGCCAGGTGGTGCACTCCTGTGGTCCCACCTACTGGGAAGGCTGAGGTGGGAGGATCACCTGAGCCCAGGAAGTCAAGGCTGTAGTGAGCCGTGATTGCACCATTGCACTCCAGCCTGGGCGACAGAGTGAGACCCTGTCCCAAAAAATAAAAATAAGTCGGGGGTGGCTCATGCCTGTAATCCCAGCATTTTGGGAGGCTGAGGCGGGTGGATCACTGGAGGTCAGGAATTGGAGACCAGCCTGGCCAGCATGGTGAAACCCCATCTCTACCAAAAATACAAAAAATTGAACGGGTGGTGGTGGCGCGCCCCTGTAATCCCAGCTGCTCAGGAGGCTGAGGCAGGAGAATTGCTTGAGCCCAGGAGGTGGAGGATGCAGTGAGCCATCTCAAAAAAATAATAATAAAGTACAGACTGCATTTTAAAAATATGTGAGTGTTTACTGTGTACTAGGAGCTGTATAAAAGGTTTTCACATATATCAAAAGGTACTTTATCCCATTTAACATTTTAAACAAAATGCTTTATATATAATAAGTATTTTCACCAGTACTTTGATCACACTAAGCTGGCATTTGTTTAAGCTTGTCAGTTTTATAAAGACTTTGGTAAAAATCAAATTTTTAAGAATACTTTTGCACTAGGTCTCCAGAAATGCTTTGGGTTCATCTTTCATTGCTGCAAGGAACCTCCATGCCTCTAACACTCATCTTCAGAAGACTGGTAAGTCACTATTTCTCAGCGTACACCGCACTTACTAGATGAAGATATAAATTATCACACTAGATGAAGATACAAATTACATACATCATGTAACTGTTGTGGGTTGTTTTTCATTTGTTAGTTTTTTCTCTAGTTTGTATACACTCTCAGGTTCTTAAACCATTATGTGCCATTTAGCCTTGTCATGGTTCTCTTGTTATAATCAAATGAACTACAGTTACATGTTTTTCTTTTGATGTTAGTACAGCTTCTTTGTTCTGATAATGGCCCTTGGGTAGAAACGGAAGGACCATATACTAGGTGATGGAATCTTTCTGACCTGTGAAAGACTTCTTTTTTCCTCTTTGAAAAAGCATTAGAAAACATGTAAGTTCTTAATGATACATTTTATTTTTCAAAGGCAGTAGCTGCTAGATATTTGGCAATCTGTGAACTTGCACATTCCAGATGTGGTAGGGAAATGGGGAGGTGAGCATAGGAAGACATTATAGGTTGGGGAATTTCTTTGGAGATGAGTATATGGACTTTTAAAATAAAGGTTAAATATATATGTGTGTGTGAGAGTGTGTATATATATGTGTATGTGTACACACCCACACACTCAGCATATATATGTTTTTCTTTTTTTTTTTTTTTTTGAGATGGAGTTTTGCTCTTGTTGTCCAGCCTGGAGTGCATTGGCACGATCTGGGCTCACTGTAACCTCTGCCTCCCAGGTTGGAGTGATTCTCCTGCCTCAGCCTCCTGAGTAGCTGGGATTATAGGTGCCCGCCACCACACCCCGCTAATTTTTGTGTTTTTAGTAGAGACGGAGTTTCACCATGTTGGCCAGGCTGGTCTCGAACTCCTGACTTCAGGTGATCCGCCTGCCTTGGCCTTCCAAAGTGGTGGGATTACAGGTGTGAGACACCGTGCCCGGCCTTCTGTTTTTTTTGAGACTCTCTTGCCTAGGCTGGAGTGCAGTTGTGCGATCTCGGCTCACTGCAACCTCCACCTCCCTGGTTCAAGTGATTCTCCTGCTTCAGCCTCCCTAGTGGCTGGGATTACAGGCGCGCACCAGCACACCTGGCTAATATTTGTATTTTTAGTAGAGAGTTTCACCATGTTGGCCTGGCTGGTCTCAAAGCCCTGACCTCAGGTGATCTCTCCACCTTGGCCTGTCAAAGTGCTGGGATATTTTTGTTTGTTTTTTGTTTTGTTTTGAGACAGAGTTTTGCTCTGTTACCCAGACTGGAGTGCAGTGGCGTAGTCTTGGTTCACTGGAACTGCTGCCTCCAGGGTTCAAGTGATTCTCTCCTGCTTCAGCCTCGTGAGTAGCTGGTATTACAAGCATGAACCACCACAGCTGGCTAATTTTTTTTTTTTTTTTTTAAGTAGAGATGGGATTTCGCTATGTTGGCCAGGCTGGTCTCGAACTCTTGGCCTCAAGTGGTCCTCCTGCCTCCCAAAGCACTGGTATTACTGACGTGAGCAACTGCACCTGACCCCTGTAGGCTAAGATGAAGAATACCACCTATACTACCCTGTGTGCCTTGAAAGAAAAAGACACGCTTTGTTAACAGTTGGTTTTTATTTTTTGTTTTTGTTTTTTTGAGATTGACCAGGTGATCTGCCCGCGTCAGCCTCCCAAAGTGCTAGCATTACAGGTGTGAGCCACCGTGCCTGGCCCAGATAATTTTTGTAATTGAATTGAATTGTCTTCCATAGGGACTGCTGAGATGTCCTCTATTCTTGAAGAGCGTATTCTTGGAGCTGATACTTCTGTTGACCTTGAAGAAACTGGGCGTGTCTTAAGTATTGGTGATGGTATTGCCCGCGTACATGGGCTGAGGAATGTTCAAGCAGAAGAAATGGTAGAGTTTTCTTCAGGCTTAAAGGTAAATTAAAAAATAAGATTTTGGTATCTAAGTCTTCTCAGTTATTCATTTACTGAATCAGAGATTGTGTCAGATTTTTAGAAAACTTTGTCTCAATTTGCCTCAGATTTTTTTTCTTGTTATTATCATATATCGTAAAGAGAATAAACTTAAGGGTTTGAATTTGCCAGGTTTTTTTTTACTCTAGGGACTGATCTATACATAACTTGTAGCCACTGGCTCCAAAATATAAAATTGAGTAAACTTTAACTGCAAATCCAAGAAGTTCAAGTCTGTTCTTTCTTGCTGTTAAGATTATTTTATACAAAAGCAAAGCATTTGATAACTTCAACAGAATTTTTCTGGTGGAAAGTTGGAAGTCCGTGACTTTGTATTTCTAGTGAGTAGACCTGTTGTTCAAAGGCGAGTTTTGGTGTAGCTATCAGAAGCTCTCTAATGATGTAGGTCTACTTTCTGTTGGGTTGAGTCTCATCTGTCAGTGATATGAGACATAAGTTGTAGGAGTTAGGGAAAGCAGAGGATGACATCTGGATAAACTAGAGAGTAGAACTGTCTAGTAGGCACACAGATATGGGAGAAGATAGTCTTGATAGTCTTGCTAATGTCTACTATGGAAAAAGAGCCACTTGATGTGGAAGACTTAATTACAGAGCCCAAAGTTATCATGAACTGTAAGACATTGGCCAGTTTAACATCTTCAGTATACAGTATTTATCTTTGAAAGGTGAGGTCAAAACAAATTAATTCCGAGTTCCCCTTTTAGCTTTTAAAATCCAAGTGTCTAGAACAATACTGTCCAATAGTATTGGACATACATAGTATTCTGCAGTGATGAGAATATATCTGTTTAATATGGTACCGACTATGCTATCACTATTAATCATGTAAAATACGTCTAGTGTGACAGGAATTGAATTTTTCATCTTTTAAATTTGACAAATTTAAATAGCCACATGTGGTCAGTGGATGCTGTATTGAACATCAGAGATGTAGATGACAGTTTTTGGACCTGTAATGATATTCCATGATACTCCAAGTACTTCTCCAGAGTTTTCATTACTGACCAGACTATTCCTGGAATAGCCCTTTTGCTTCAGACATGATTTACGGATCTAAAATATAGTTATAATGATGAGAGGTGATTTGGTGCTGTTAGGTTATGAAAAATTTGTATTTGATTGGTTTCAGTTAGGTAGCTTTTAATTTCACTTTCTACTCACCCAAAGAGTACAAGTTTTGATTAATTTTTGAAACTGTTTATGGAGCTTCTCACACACAAAAAAGATGATAATCACATTTGTCTTAAGATTTCCATCACTTTATTTCATACTGATCACCCAGCCCAAGAGTCATTGCCAAAGAAAATGCAGTGGAAAAAAGCTTATTAACCTGTCCAGTTTCTTTGCTTCTTTAACAGTTATTTGAGGATATGATAGCATATTAGGCTTATCAATGTGCTGTCCTAAGATTATTCAAGGGAACATGTTGCTATTTTAAAAGTCTTAATCAGAGAGGGTTATTTAGTTGGAAAAGTATTAAAGAATAAACTAGGTGAAAAGGACAATACTGCTTTTCCCCCCGACTATTTTCTTAGGTAGTATTGGCGTATGGGGAGGTGTGCCCATTCGGCTTCATTGATGTTCAGTTGTGTCTTTTGTGCAGGGTATGTCCTTGAACTTGGAACCTGACAATGTTGGTGTTGTCGTGTTTGGAAATGATAAACTGATTAAGGAAGGAGATATAGTGAAGAGGACAGGAGCCATTGTGGACGTTCCAGTTGGTGAGGAGCTGTTGGGTCGTGTAGTTGATGCTCTTGGTAATGCTATTGATGGAAAGGTAGGTTTGATGTTGATTAGATATAGTTGCAGCTTTTAACAAACATCAAAACTGATTATGCTTAGGGTTTTTCTTTTCATTTTTTTTAACAGGGTCCAATTGGTTCCAAGACCCGTAGGCGAGTTGGTCTGAAAGCCCCTGGTATCATTCCTCGAATTTCAGTGCGGGAACCAATGCAGACTGGCATTAAGGCTGTGGATAGCTTGGTGCCAATTGGTCGTGGTCAGCGTGAGCTGATTATTGGTGACCGACAGACTGGGTAAAGACTCAAAAGCATATTAAAAGTGCTAACTAAAATTTGCTCAATGGAAGGATTACATTTTAGTCTTGGAATGGTAAATGGTAATGGGGACATTAGAATGTAATATGAGGATTAATAGTAGTAAAATTTTACCTGGGAAGTCCTTTTAAGTTTAGGAAGATTTATGTTTACTTTATCTTTTTAAAGGAAAACTTCAATTGCTATTGACACAATCATTAACCAGAAACGTTTCAATGATGGATCTGATGAAAAGAAGAAGCTGTACTGTATCTATGTTGCTATTGGTCAAAAGAGATCCACTGTTGCCCAGTTGGTGAAGAGACTTACAGATGCAGGTAGTAAAAGAAATTTAGTCCTGTTGCTACTATCTCAAGTCCTATTACGGCTAATTGTAGAATAGCTTCTCCTTAATGAAGACATATTTTAATTATTCCCTAATGAGCTGAACTTTTAAATACAAATCAGTAAGTAAAATAATATAAAACAGGCCGGGCGCGGTGGCTCAAGCCTGTAATCCCAGCACTTTGGGAGGCCGACCGGGCGGATCACGGGTCAGGAGATCGAGACATCCTGGCTAACACGTGACCCGTCTCTACTAAACTACAAAAACTAGCCGGCGACGTGCGGGCCTGTATCCAGCTACCCGGGAGGCCGAGGCGGAGAAGGCGTGACACGGGAGGCGGAGCTTGCAGTGAGCCTGAGATCGACACAGCACTCGCAGCGGGTGACAGAGCAAGACTCGTTAAAAAAAAAAAAAAAAAAAAAAATAATAAATAATAATAATAATATAAAACACTAATATATTTAAAGGTTTTGTTGGTTTCTTTAAAGTGGAAGCTGTTTGATTCTAATTAACCCTTTTTTGTTTGTTTGAGACAGAGTTTCACTCTTGTTGCCCAGACTGGAGTGCGATGGCACGATCTCAGGTCACCGCAACCTCTGCCTCCCGGGTTCAAGCGATTCTCCTGTCTCAGCCTCCCGAGTAGCTGGGATTATAGGCACATGCCACCATGCCCGGCTAACTTTTGTAATTTTAGTGGAGACGGAGTTTCCTCATACTGATCAGGCTGGTCTCGAACTCTTGACCTCAGATGATCACCCGCCTAGGCCTCCCAAAGTGCTGGGATTACAGGCGTGAGCCACCGCGCCCAGCGTGATTAACTCTTAATAGTAAATACTTTTAGCATTTGGGTAATTTTTATAGTAGCCTCCAATTTAAAATCACAATATTGATAAAATTGTAAAACATAAAATGTATTTTCTCCTCAGATGCCATGAAGTACACCATTGTGGTGTCAGCTACAGCCTCGGATGCTGCCCCACTTCAGTACCTGGCTCCTTACTCTGGCTGTTCCATGGGAGAGTATTTTAGAGACAATGGCAAACATGCTTTGATCATCTATGATGACTTATCCAAACAGGTCAAAGGAAATATATTTTTAGAATCTACTTATTTGTACTGCAGTGAAAGTTCACATATGCAACTTCTATTTAATAGGTCAACTTCACAAACCTATTCTGTACCATAGGCTGTTGCTTACCGTCAGATGTCTCTGTTGCTGCGCCGACCCCCTGGTCGTGAGGCCTATCCTGGTGATGTGTTCTACCTACACTCCCGATTGCTGGAGAGAGCAGCCAAAATGAACGATGCTTTTGGTGGTGGCTCCTTGACTGCTTTGCCAGTCATAGAAACACAGGCTGGTGATGTGTCTGCTTACATTCCAACGAATGTCATTTCCATCACTGACGGACAGGTATTATTTTAATGATTAAAATAAATGTAAAAAAAAAATATTTGGATAATTCTAAGGCATTGGTTGAGACTAATGGTATATTAACTGATTTGCTAAATGCATTTTACTTTTTATTATGGAAAATTTCAAATACATAGAAAAGTTAGCAGAATGGTATGGTGAAACCCCACGTATCTGTCACCCAGTTATTTCATAGAGTAGTGTGTTTCATTCTTGTTTCATTTTTAACTACTACTGTTCTCCGTTCTAGATAATTTTGAATCAAATAGAAATTATATCTCTTCATTTGTATATATTTCAGTATAAATATGTTGACTATTATGTTTTTTTCTCATCTCATGTACATCTCCTAATTGCAGCAATAAAACATACAGGCCTGTTCAGGTCATGAAAGATTGGGGGACTGATGCTTTGCATTGTTAGGTTTTGAGTTTCAGCTTTTTGGCATAATGACAGATTTGAAGATAGTTGATTTCTTACTTTAAGCTTGCTAGCATGCGTATTTCCTTACGTTATAGATCTTCTTGGAAACAGAATTGTTCTACAAAGGTATCCGCCCTGCCATTAACGTTGGTCTGTCTGTGTCTCGTGTCGGATCTGCTGCCCAAACCAGGGCTATGAAGCAGGTAATTTTGCCTCACTTTGGCAGGAAGGGGGCTATCATTAGATTAGCATCTTAAAGTATTCATTTATTAACTATATTTGTATAGTGCTCTGTGTCACTGAGTTACAGTACAGTAATTTCTGTATTTCAGGTGGCAGGTACCATGAAGCTGGAATTGGCTCAGTATCGTGAGGTTGCTGCTTTTGCCCAGTTCGGTTCTGACCTCGATGCTGCCACTCAACAACTTTTGAGTCGTGGCGTGCGTCTAACTGAGTTGCTGAAGCAAGGACAGTATTGTGAGTTGTTCTTTTCTTCATTTGGTCAGGTTCCTATTGTGTATCAAGGTCTTCCCAGGCCACAGAGCTACATCACATATCACAGCCTCTACTATGTGTTGTTATCTGTTATCTTTCATCAAAGGCACTTTTACTTAAACTACATTTGTTTTTTGACTTTTGATTTTTTTTTTTTTTTTTTTTTTTTTTTTTTTT
>NW_016818934.1:2456293-2494055 GCF_001698545.2 Rhinopithecus bieti | reverse complement strand
TTAATATATTTTTTTTTTTTGTTTTTTTTTTTTTTTTTTTTTTTTTTTTTTTTTTTTTGAGGCGAAGTTTCATTCTTGTGGCCCAGGCTGGTGCGACCTTGGCTCACTGCAACCTCCACCTCCCGGATTCACGCGATTCTCCTGCCTCAGCCTCCCAAGCAGGTTGGATTACAGGCATGAGCCACCACGCCTGGCTTATTTTTGTATTTTTAGTAGAGACGGGGTTTTGCCATGTTGGCCAGGCTGGTCTTGAATTCCTGACCTCAAGCAATCTACCCTGTCTCAGCCTACCAAAGTGCTGGGATTACAGGCGTGAGCCACCGTGCGCGGCCCTGTATTTTTTTTTTTTTTTTTTTTGAGACGGAGTCTCGCTGTGTCGCCCAGGCTGGAGTACAGTGGCACGGTCTCTGCTCACTGCAAACTCCGCCTCCCGGGTTCATGCCATTCTCCTGCCTCAGCCTCCCAAGTAGCTGGGACTACAGGTGTCCACCACTATGCCCTGCTGATTTTTTGTATTTTTAGTAGAGATGGGGTTTCACCGTGTTAGCCAGGATGGTCTCAATCTCCTGACCTTGTGATCCGTCCGCTTCGGCCTCCCAAAGTGCTGGGATTACAGGCATGAGCCACCGCGCCCAGCCTTGTTTGTTAAACAGAGACAGTGTCTTGCTGTGTCACCCAGGGTTGAGTGCATTGGTGCCATCATAGCTTATTGCAGCCTTGAACTCCTGGGCTCATGCAGTCCTGCAGCCTTAGCTTCCTGAGTAGCCAGGACTACGGGCATGCACTACCATGTCTGGCTAATTTTTTTTATATTTTGTAGAGACAAGGTCTCACTATGTTGCCTAGGCTGGTCTTGAACTCCTGACCTCATGCCATCTTCCCACCTCCCAGAGTACTGGTATTACAGGCGTGAGCCACCATTCCCAGCCCCAAACTACCTCCCTCCCTCCCTCCCTCCCTCCCTCTCTCTCTCCCTCCCTCCCTTCCTTGCTTCCTTTCTTTCTTTTATGCAGGGTCTCCCTTTGTCACCCAGGCTGGAGTATGTTTTTAGTAGAAATGGTAAAACCTCTACTGTTTTGGCCAGGCTGGTGTCGAACCCCTGACCTTAAGTGATCCACCCACCTCAGATTCCCAAAGTGCTGTGATTACAAGTGTGAGTTACCGCAGCAGGCCCAAACTACATTTCTTATTGTCATTTGAGTGTAAATGATAGGGGCTTCACAACCAGGAAAACTGAAGTATATTTAATGTCTGCCTTTCAGGAATTAAGACCTATTAGATTCCCCTCCCCCACTTGGCTATATGAATGTGTAATTTGGCAGATTTAAAAGAAAGTTAATATGTTTTTATTTTGTCAAGTGATTTCAGCAAAATATTTATACCCAAAACAGTATTAATACTGTCAGATTATAAACAGTGCTTATGGACTATACTGAAAGATTATACTTCAAGCCTTGAAAATATAAGAAATAACTATTTTCTGTTGGGGGAGGGAGGAAGGATTATTAAGTGGAGCTCTAGGTCACTGAGATTGTGAAGAATAGATAATTTCCAAGGACATGTTAGGAATTGGAGAAAAAGTAAGTTTTCCTGACTTTGGTAACATGGCATTCATTTCTTTGAGCAACTCACTTGGCATTCTTTTTGTATCTTTCCAGCTCCCATGGCTATTGAAGAACAAGTGGCTGTTATCTATGCGGGTGTAAGGGGCTATCTTGATAAACTGGAGCCCAGCAAGATTACAAAGTTTGAGAATGCTTTCTTGTCTCATGTTGTCAGTCAGCACCAAGCCCTGTTGGGCACTATCAGGTATGAATGCTATTGGCCTGTTTTTGTAAAGTTATGTTTAAGATATAAAGTTAAAATTATTTTCAAATCTGTAGTTAGGCTAGTCATTAAAATTTTGTCCAGGTCAGAACTTATGACCTGCTTTTATTTCCAAATAGGGCTGATGGAAAGATCTCAGAAGAATCGGATGCAAAGCTGAAAGAGATTGTAACAAAGTTCTTGGCTGGATTTGAAGCTTAAACTCCTGTGGATTCACATCAAATACCAGTTTAATTTTGTCATTGTTCTAGTAAATTAGTTCCATTTGTAAAAGGGTTACTCTCATACTCCTTATGTACAGAAATCACATGAAAAATAAAGGTTCCATAATGTGTAGTTGTTTTCTGTCATTTGTTATTCTTTAAAACCAAGATCAAATTGAGAAATTGGTAAACATGCTTCTTGATATATTTTACTTGAATATTGGTACAGTCAACTGGGCTAGATAATTCAAGGCTGAGCTCTTTAAGTTTCTTTTTTCTTTTTTCTTTTTTTTTTTTTGAAACAGAGTCTCTGTCACCGAGGCTGGAGTACAGTGGCACCCTGTCGGCCCACTGCAACCTCCATCTCCTGGGTTCAAGCAGTTCTCCTGCCTCAGCCTCCCAAGTAGCTGGGATTACAGGTGCCCGCCACCATGCCTGGCTAGTTTTTTAATATTTTTAGTAGAGATGGGGTTTCACCATGTTGGCCAGGCTGATCTCGAACTCCTGACCTCAGGTGATCCACCTGCCTTGCCCTCCCAAAGTGCTGGGATTACAAGTGTGAGCCACCGCACCTGGCTGCTCTTTGTAAGTTTCTAGAATGCTTTGTGTTTAAGAAAAATTCTTAAACTTTATGTATGTGGCAGGCTGACAATACCAAAGAGCATAGCTGGCTTCTCTGCCCAGAGGATGTACCTGCATAAAGAGGTACTGTAGGCAGGAAAATAATACGACAGTTAAAATTCTCAGGGAAATGAAAAAATCTGCTGGGAACAAAAGCTGAGAAGATAGAATGCATAGGATTATGAAAACTTGTCAGTGTCTCTTATTTGTTTTGAGACAGGGTCTCCATCCCTCACCCAGGCTGGAGTACAGTGGTGTGATCTCAGCTCACTGCAGCTTCTGCCACCTGGGTTCAATCGATTCTTCCACCTCAGCCTCCTGAGTAGCTGGGGTTACAGGCACATAACACCATACCCAGCCAATTTTTCTATTTTTTGTAGAGAGAGGGTCTTGCCATGTTGGCTGATGATGAACTCCTGGGCTCAAGTGATCCTCCTGCCTTGGTCTCCCAAAGTGCTGGGATTTACAGGTGTGAACTACCACGCCCGACCATCTTTTAATATTTTAACAGCTACTTTACTTATTCTATTACTAACTTTTCATAACCTTTGCTCATCCGTACTGCGTTTTTTTTTTTTTTTTTTTTTTTAACTGATTTATATATTTATTTTTTTGAGAGAGTCTCGCTCTGTCGTCTAGGCTGGAGAGCAGTGGTGTGATCTCAGCAGCGTGATCTCAGCTCACTGCAACTTCCACCTCCCGGGTTCAAGTGATTCTCCTGCCTCAGCCTCTGGAGTCTCTAGGATTACAGGCGCATGCCAATATACCCGGCTAATTTTTTGTATTTTTAGTAGAGACGGTTTCACCATGTTGGCCAGGCTGCTCTTGAGCTCCTGACTTCGTGATCTGCCCACCTTGGCCTTCCAAAGTACTGGGGTTACAGGTGTGAGCCATCACGCCTGGCCTACTGATTGATTGATTTATTTACTTTTAATTTTTCATAGCCTTTGCTCATTCTTACAGTGTTAACTTTTTTTTTTTTTTTTTTTTTTTATCCTTTTTTCTTTTTTTATGGTTTTTTTTTTTTTTTTTTTTTTTTTTTTTTTTTTTTTTTTTGAGACGGAGTCTCGCTCTGTCGCCCAGGCTGGAGTGCAGTGGCCGGATCTCAGCTCACTGCAAGCTCCGCCTCCCGGGTTTACGCCATTCTCCTGCCTCAGCCTCCTGAGTAGCTGGGACTACAGGCGCCCGCCACCTCGCCCGGCTAGTTTTTTGTATTTTTTAGTAGAGACGGGGTTTCACCGTGTTAGCCAGGATGGTCTCGATCTCCTGACCTCATGATCCGCCCGTCTCGGCCTCCCAAAGTGCTGGGATTACAGGCTTGAGCCACCGCGCCCGGCCAACTTTTTTTTTTTTTAATTTATTTTGAGATGGAGTTTCTCGCTGTCACCCAGGCTGGAGTGCAGTGGCCCAATCTTGGCTCACTGCAACCTGTGCCTCCCAGGTTCAAGTGATTCTCCTGCCTCAGCCTCTCGAGAAGCTGGAACTACAGGCGCCCACCACCATGCACTGCTAATTTTTGTATTTTTAGTAGAGACAGGGTTTCACCATATTGGCCAGACGGATTTATAAAGGCTTTTGTCTGTAGGGGTCATGCATGGTCATGTTCTAAAACATTTTTCCTAGGGTTCCCCCTCCATTGCCATTTAATTTTGTTGATGGAGATTTGCTATACCGAAACTCATTTTTATCCATCACTCTGTCTCCAGTAAGTCAAAATATATTTACATATATGGGCTCCTATATCTTTGGTAGGAAAGGGAGAGTTCTTAAAGTACTCGTAAGTCCTTTTCAGTACTTAGAGGAACACTGAACTCGATAGCAATTGGTCATTTCTGATCTTGACTCTTGCTTTCTAGCTGTCTACTCGAGAAATAACTTCTGGGTCTGATTTGCCTTTTCTGGAATAAGGAAGTTACTTTTAGTTAGAAGGTTCTGCACATTTCGAGGTGTTTTTTGTTTTGTTTTGTTTTGTTTTTTTGGTTGTTTTGGAGAGTTTCACTGTTGCTGCCCAGGCTGGAGTGCAGCAGCATGATCTTGACTCGCCACAACCACCGCCTCCTGGGTTCAAACGATTCTCCTGCCTCAGGCTCCCAAGTAGCTGGGATTACAGGCATGCGCCACCACGCCTGGCTAATTTTGTATTTTTAGTAGAGATGGGGTTTCTCCATGTTGGTCAGGCTGGTCTCAAACTCCCGACCTCAGGTGATCCACTGTCCTCCCAAAGTGCTGGGATTACAAGGGTGAGCCAGCGTGCCCGGCCTGTTGGAGCATTTTATACCTAGTGTCAGTGGTGATTACTACTTTGGAGAAAAATACTTTTGAGTGGCTAATGGATTGGAATTAATGTATTATTCCTGGGAATATGTATTGTTTGTTGACTGTATCTCCTAGCCCACTCCTGGCACGTAAATGCTCAATAAACTTCTCAAATGAAGATAACCATGTTTGTCTATTATAAATCAAATTCCAAATGTTAACTACTGGTCCGGTCTGATGTGATTTTTTTTTTTTTTTTTTTTTTTTTTTTTTGAGACGGAGTTTCGCTTTTTGTCGCCCAGGCTGGAGTGCAATGGCGTGATCTTGGCTCACTGCAACCTCCGCCTCCTGGGTTCAAGCGATTCTCCTACCTCAGCCTCCTGAGTAGCTGTGATTATAGGTGTGCACCACCATACCTGGCTAAGTTTTGTATTTTTAGTAGAGACAGGGTTTCACCATATTGGTCAGTCTGGTTTCGAACTCCTGACCTCAGATGAACCACCTGCCTCAG
Source organism: Rhinopithecus bieti (assembly GCF_001698545.2). Lineage (NCBI taxonomy): Eukaryota > Metazoa > Chordata > Mammalia > Primates > Cercopithecidae > Rhinopithecus > Rhinopithecus bieti. The sequence goes on along the minus strand of NW_016818934.1, from coordinate 2,488,637 downwards.
CCTCCCAAAGTGCTGGGATTACAGATGTGAGCCACTGCGCCTGGCCTCGATGTGATATTTTTAAAAAATATGATAGCCTAGGTGCAGTGGTTTACTCCTGTAATCTCAGCACTTTCGGAGGATCACTTGAGCCCAGGGGTTTGAAACAGGTTGCAGTGAGCTATGATCACACCACTGCATTCCAGCCTAGGTGACAGAGTGAGACCTTGACTCTTAAAAAAAGTTGTGCTGGAAGACTTCAAGATCTCCCCTAAAACTAGCCGGGCGGGGTGGCGGGCGCCTGTAGTCCCAGCTACTCGGGAGGCTGAGGCAGGAGAATGGTGTAAACCCGGGAGGCGGAGCTTGCAATGAGCTGAGATCCGGCCACTGCACTCCAGCCTGGGTGACAGAGCAAGACTCCGTCTCAAAAAAAAAAAAAAAAAAAAAACAACAACTGCATAGTCCTTTCCCCGGTGCCTTTGCTGAGCTATAGAATCCAGCCCTTTCTGTTACAGCAACAAACCATGAGATTCAAATACTGCTTTTTACTAAGTACTTAGAGACTAATGACATAGAAGACCTCACAGGCACCTGGCTGTTTTTACCAGGCAGGCTTAAATACACTGCCAAATGGTCCTTCTATGTGGCAACCAAGTGACTGTTACAAAATTGTGTCTATGTGCATTTATCTTATCACTGGGGGTGGTGAACATTTGAGAAGGCTCTTGACCTTTGAAATATGAAGTTTTATGGCTTTCAGACTTGTTTTTTAAAAATTGTTAACTATAAGGTCTTGTCTTTTTTGCTCTCCGGAAAGTCTCTTTTAGATTATAGCGGCTCAGCTCTATAATCTATGATTGCAAGAATATTAAGGTAAGCATATCTAAAGTAGTACTTAGTTCAGCTATTAATTGAGCATTACCTATGAGATGAACACTTAAAAAGGATTCAAAGATGAATAAGAGACAAAAGGACTCCATCAGCAACTTACCTAACCTAGGAGTAAGGAGGAGGAGGGAGAACGAAAGACCATTTCATCGTGACTTGTAAATGCTGTATAATTGCTACATAGAAACACAAATAAGATGGAGTAACCACTACAAAGTGCCATTTGGATTAAAAGATCTATGTTTAATGATAGAACTAGGAAGGGATTTATGGAGGAGTTGACTTTTGGCAAGAGTTACAAGGCTGCCGGACTTTTGACTGACTTTATGAAAATACTCAGACCTAAAGAAAAATTGAAAGAATAGTACAATTAATATCCATTTACCCTTCATCAATATACACCACTTGTTAATATTTTGGTGCATTTTCTTTTATTATTTTTCTTGTGAATCATTTGAGAGGAAGTTACAGACATCTTGACACTTCATCTCAAAAATTTCAGTCTTGGCTGGGTGTGGTGGCTCATGCCTGTAATCTTAGCACTTTGGGAGATCGAGGCATATGGATCACATCAGGTCAGGAATTTGAGACCAGCCTGACCAACATGGCAAAACCCCATCTCTACTAAAAATACAAAAATTAGCCGGGTGTGATGGCGGGTGCCTATAATCCCAGCTACTTGGGAGGCTGAGGCAGGAGAATTGCTTGAACCCAGCGAGGAGGTTGTGAGCATACCACTGGGGAAAAGAGCGAAACTCCGTCTAAAAAAAAAAAAAAAAAAAAATCATTCTCTGTAGCGTCTAGCCTGGGGTGACAAAATCGAGACCCCTTCCCCAACTTTTTTTTTTTCTCGCTTCTTTCTTTGGAGACTAGTCTCAAAAAAAAGACGGATCTCGCTCTGTCCACCCAGGCTGGAGTGCAGTGGCACGATCTGCTCACTGCAAGTTCTTCAGCCTCCGCGAGTTAGCTGGGACTGCAGCACCCGCCACCTCGCCCCGGCTAATTTTTTTCCGTATCTTTATAGAGACCAGGGGTTTTCACTGTGTTAGCCAGCCGCATGTCTCGATTTCCTGACCTTGTGAATCTGCCTGAGCCTCGCTCCAAGGGACCTGGAACTTACCAAGCCGCTGACACCGTCGCCCCGGCCAAGACCCCCATGTCGTTTAAAAAAAAAAATTCAGTCTTTGTTTACCCAAGAGTAAAAACATTCTTCTAAATAACACAATACACCATTATCTATACCCCATTAAATTCAGCAATATGCCACTCATATGTAACATTTCCCTAATTGTATCCCAAGCTTTTTTTTGTTTTTTTTTTTTTGACAGATCGCCGTCTTGCTTGCTAAGTCTCAAACTCCTGGATAAAGCAATTCATCTACCTCCCTCTGAGTAGCTGGGACTACAGGCATGTGCTACTGCCCCTGGCACCACTGCACCCGGCTTCCTAGAATCTTATAATGGTTGTCTTTTTAAAACCAGCGTTAAAGCCACATTTACCTATGACATTTACTTTATGTGTTTTAGTCTCTTTAAGTACAGATCTTTGAATACCCCATTCGTCGTCGTCTGTTTTCCGTGACTGAATTTTTTGAGGAGTCGACTAGTTGTCCTACACAATATCACATTTTGAATTTGATTAGAGATTCAGATTCAAGATAAACATTTTTGGTAGGGACACATGTGACGATGCATTTTTTTCTTTTGTAATAAGTATTCTTTGGGGTAATACTTCGGGATTTGTGAATATCTTGTTCCCCAAACACATTTCACTGAATGGTATAGGATATATTCGATCTTTCCTGAAGTAGTTTTAACATTGGGAGTTATAAAATGGTGATTTTATACTTATTTTCTCCATTTAATGGCTGCATTCTTCTCTCAAAGGAAAGCTTTCTTGTATCAGTGTAGACTCACAGGTTTTTAAAAAATTCAGTGTATTGCTGGGCGCGGTGGCTTACGCCTATAATCCAAGCACATTGGGAGGCCAAGGCAGATGGATCACCTGAGGTCAGGAGTTTGAGACCAGCCTGGCCAACTGGTGAAACCCTGTCTCTACTAAAAATACAAAAATTAGCTGGGCGTGGTGGCAGGCGCCTGTAATCCCAACTATTCAGGAGGCTGAGGCAGGAGAATCACTTGAACCCAGGAGACAGAGGTTGCAGTGAGCCGAGATCGCACCACCGCACTCCAGTCTGGATGACAAAGAGAGACTCCATCTCAAAAAAAAAAAAAAAAAAAAAAAATTCAATGTATTATAACATCAGTTAGATTTTGACAGCAGAGAATGAAGGTCAAGAGCATTCTTGACCTAGGTAGACCTAGCTGCATACACAAAGGAATGAAAGTAGGAACATAGTTTATTTTGGGAACAGTGACTTAACCTGCTTGCAGTATATGGATTATATGTGTTAAAAGAAAAACTTTTTAGACAAACTTAACAGAGTTTAATCGAGCAAAGAACAATTCTTGAAGTGGGCAATCCCACCAGGTCCAGAATAGGTTTAGAGCAACTCCAGTGCTGCTGCATGGTCAGAGACAATTTATGGGCAGAAAAAGGAAAAGGATGTAACAAAATGGAAGTGAGATACAGAAACAGCTAGATTGGTTGCAGCTGACATTTTCCTATTTGAAACGATTTGAACAGTTGGCTGCCTGTAACTGCTTGATGCATGGCTGCTGTGATTGAAACTCACGTACTTGTTGCAAGAGTAGGTTATAGTCTGTTTACACATCCAGTTAGGTTACAACTCATTATGTATGGAGAAACTTAGGTCAAACTTAAGTATGGAGGCAGCGTTAGCCTAAACAATTTCCAATTACCCTCTTGTGGTCAACCTCTTAAAACTGACATTTCTCAAAATTGAGATGTTGACCAAAACTTTAGGCATTGGTGTCACTCTGTCAGCATTGTAAATGTATTTATTTGGTCTCAAATCCCACTGGGAAATAGCAAAAACAGTGGGCTTTGTAAGGTGGGTACAAGGATTACTGTTCCCACCTTACAAAGTGGTTTACTGTTTTGTAAAGGTTAGAGAGCAGATGAGACTTCTTATGTTGGAATCTCCTGTTTTCAGGAGCCAAAACAACAACAAAACCTCCTGATCTGTTGTGGGATATATCTGCCTTCTTTAAAGTTTCAGTTGTATTATGTCGCATTTAGCATGAGTTACTTCATTTTGGTTTGGTCTGGTCTCTTAGGACATAGTGCACGAGCTCAGTCCAAAACAATGGCCTCCTATAATTTTGTTTACAATTCCCCCCTTTTGGTCAGGTTCTCACTTAGGTGACAGTGTGACTAAAACATAGGGCGTTTAGTGCCACTCCCAGTTACGTTTTGGGTTTCCAATCTCAGCATATCATTTATAGGTTACAGTGTTCTGATGGTCACATTTTTTTTTTTGAATATTTTCACATTCCAGTCAAAGGCCATTTGACATTCTGTGAATGGCTACATGCAAACGTTGAAAACTTTTGAGAGAATACAGCACAGCAGGGAGACTACTCTTATGACTATCAGGAGAATAATACCAATAATTTGGGGTAAGCTCCTTAACCAGGGGCCCCATGAACCAAACCAAGTAAAATCAAATAGATCAAAGAATGAGCCAAATGAAGAGTCCACTCATTTTAACCAAGCAACCTGTTTGTTAATCCTCTGCAACTGAGTCTCTATAATGCCCGATGTATTCATCCATGTGCAACAAGAAGTGTTATCAACTGCACAGATTCTTCCCTGTTCAGCCAGTAGGTAGTCTAGAGCAATTGTGTTATCTAGTACAACTTAATTTTTTTCCTAACCACTAGACTACTAGAGATCTAGTACAACTTTATTTTTGAGACAGGATCTTGCTCTGTAGCCCAAGCTGGAGGGTAGTGGCACAGTCATAAGTTTATTGCAGCCTCAATCTCCTGGGCTCAAGACATCCTCCTGCCTCAGCCTACCAAAGTGTTGGGAATACAGGCACGTGCCCCCATGTCAGGCTAAGTTTTTTATTATTATTACTTTTAGTAGAGATGAGGTCTTGCTATGTTGTCTGGGCTGGTCTGGTACTCCTGGGTTCAAGGGATCTTCCCACCTCAGCCTCCCAAAGTGTTTGGATTACAGGCGTGAGCCACTGCTTCTGGCCTAGTACAACTTTAGAGAGATAATTTAAAGAAGTCTTTTGTGTAAACATAGCCTTTTCAGTAGCATTTGCTATAGAGCCTATTATAAATGATACATTTTAAATCATGGCCTCATTTACATTTACTCCAAGCCATGGAAAAAGGGACCTAGTGAATAATGCCCATACAGAATGGTAAAGGCCTCCTGACAATGTCCTCTTTAACCTATGATGTAAGTTAAGAGAGTGGACCAATGTTGTATTTCTGACTGATGATGGGACGACAAATATACCATTAACATTCCTAGTTCACATTGGCCCTTTGTCTTCTATCCATCAAGGCATAAAGTTGCCCATGTATAAAGTCGGCTGCAAATTCTTCCACAAAAGTATACCTCATGGGGTGCACAAGACCCTTTTTCCATCATAGAGGCATAAGCAAGAAAAAAGTTAATAGCTAAGAGTCATGATGACAGAGAAGTCTTGATCTGTGATCTTGGGAAGGCTATCCACATCTAGGATGCCATCTGTCTCTGGGGAGAAATTTACCTAGTTAGCTTTACCTTAAGATTTTCATTGGGTGTACAGTTGTAAGAGTCTGAAGTCCCTTCTACGTTGTGAGATTACAGATCTAAGATTTGAGGTCCTGAAGTTTGGCTGCAGTGTGTTTGGAAAGGGAAGTCTCTCTCTGATGGTTTCCAGAAGACCCAGTGTCCAGGTTCTAGCTCATAAAGGGTTTGATTGTCCTCAGTTGACGGATCATGAAAAGGTTCCTTTACATGAAAAGCTTCCTTTACATAGTAAAAATACATTTTGGCAAAATGCATTAAAGCCTCACAGCATCTAGTTTTATCAGAGTTTAGGAGCTGAAGATATACAAGTTTCTATTATTAGGAGCATAGGCATTCCAGTGATTATTTCATAAAGGGTCAACTTCTGTTTTCCACTGGAAATGGATCTGACTGTAATCAATCTGCAATATCTTTGACCAGTTGATTCAGTCAGCTTTGTATACTGCTTTTATTTTATTCATTTATTTATTTTTTGGAGATAGAATCTCTCTGTCACCCTGGTTGGAGTGTGGTGGTACAATCTTGGCTCACTGCAACCGCCACCTCCCAGGTTCAAGCAATTCCCCTGCCTTGGCCTCCCAAGTAGCTGGGATTACAGTTGCACACCACCATGCCCAGCTAATTTTTGTATTTTAGTAGAGAGGGAGTTTCACTATGTTGGCCAGGCTGGTCTCGAACACCTGACCTCAAGTGATCCGCCCGTGTCGGCCTCCCAAAGTGCTGGGATTTACAGGCGTGAGCCACCATGCCTGGCCTGTATAGTGCTTTTATATCTGTAATACTTCATCTAGCTGTTTTGCAGCTTGTCCAGTGAAACAAGTACCTTTGTCACTGGTGATTTCTCTGGACATGCCCCATGAGGGAGAGATATTTCCCAATAACCCTTTAGCTACTGTTATAGCATCAGCCTTCTTGCATGGGAAAGCAGAAAAGAACCAGAAAACGTGCGAAAATGGCAATTCAATGAAATCCCTCTGTAAATGTTTAGCCCCTCAGGTAGCAGAAATGTACCTGAAGTTTTGATTGTCTTCCCAGGATTATGGGATGGATGTAACAAACCAAATATTGGTCATAAACCATTTTAGCGATTTAGGACAGTCACCACACACACACACGCATACTTGTTATTTGGATTATTTTAGCCCTTCCATAATGATCTGTAGATTGCAGAGCTTTTAATAATGGAAGCTTTAAGGACTCAGGGAAGACCAGGTGGCCATCTAGGCTCTCCATGAGTCCATGCTTAACACTGAATTTATATCCTCTTTTTAAAAATTTAAAAATGTTTTGTATAGCTGAGGTCTCACTATGTTGCTCTGCTTGGCCTTCAGTGATCCTCCCATCTTGACCTCCCAAAGCAGTAGGATACAGGCATGAGCCATCATACCTGGCCTGTATCCTCCTAAATACCAATTTTGTTTCTCTAATTCAGGTGCATAGCACTATTTATTAAATGGGCTATCATAGGTAATATGATTTGGACTGTAAGTGTTCATTCAAATTGCATATATAAACAATTTCAGTTCTGGCTAATTTGGCATGAAAATATGCCAAATTATTTTCTTGATATTCAGTTAGTTTTTATCCTGCTTGTATTACCAGTTTCATAAACCAGGCAGTCTCTTCATTAGAGTTCTGAGACTTCTTATCCAGTCCAAATAATATGATCCTAAGTTACCGGAAACCTGTATTCAAGAGTGCTTGTCAAGGTCAATTCCATCCTTTCCATGAATTCTTTGAAGACACACTTTAGGATTTTACTTGCTTGCAAAGAGCTTTTAGAAAATGCATTGGATCTAAGCACTTAACTGTGGAAATGACTTGAAATGGTCACAGTTAAACACACAGTTCACAAATAAATTTGGTTATTTCTGTGCCTATAATAATTTAAAACAATTACCATAATTACATGATAACATACCAAGGCATATGAGAATTTTAGGGATCTAAAATAATTTTGGAATATGTATAACAACATATCCATAAAAACGTAACTCAAGGAGACCAGCCTGACCAACATGGTGAAACCCTGTCTCTACTAAAAATACAAAAATTAGTTGGGCGTAGTGGCATGCACCTGTAGTCCCAGGCTGAGGCAGGAGAATTGCTTGAATCCGGGAGGTGGAGATTACAGTGAGCCGAGATCATTGCCACTGCACTCCATGGCACTCCACTGCATTCCTGCCATGGAATTTCTAAGTGGCATGGCTAGTTCACTGTACCAGGGCATTCTGACAAGAGTATGGGTTCCTCCCCAAAGCAAAACCTGGACTTCAGCTAGCAGTGTTAATGCTGTGCGTGGGTGACCACTGATGGGCAGAGAGGAGACACAGCAGTGCCTCACAGATCTGAGTTGCATGGGAATCTCCATTCAGACCCAGGGTTGGGGTCTGGGTTAGGTAGGAACTCCTGCCACTTGTTGGTGACGTGGCCTGAAATAGGGCTCCGAGATTAGTTTATAAAAATAACATGGCCTCTGCCTGAGCTTCTTTCTCTCTCAGATCCCTTGCTCTGGGGAAGGCAGGTTGCCATGTTGTGAGCAGCTTTATGACAAAGCCCATGCCACTATGACGTTTACCTCAGGCAAACAGCCAGCAAGCAGCTGCAGACAACCACAGGAATTAGCTCGAAGCAGATTCTCCAGTTCCTGGTGGGGCTCGGGCCTACTGCAGCCCCACTGACAGCCTGCCTACCACTTCATGAGTTACACTGAGCCAGACTCACACAGTTCTAAAATCCCTAGCCCTGAGAAACTGGGCGATAATAAATGTTTCTTGTTGTAAGCTGCAATTTTTGAAGTAATGTATTTTGCAGCGGTAGGTAATGAGTACAGGTTGGGTGGGATGATTTCTTACTTTTTGAAGTCAGCAAGTCCTTGTAACTACGAGATAGGTTGGACTGCTCCGAGGTTCTTCCAAGTCACATCTGTGTTGCACTGATCCTGGATGGGGAAGGGATTTTAAGCAAAAGAAGCAATGGAAAAAATGACAGAGGACGTCAATACATAGGGTTGTATAAACATGAAAACTGGGCCCCGCAAAATCTAATTAAATACAAATTAATTTAATTCAGTTAAATCAATGTTTATTGAGCACCTATGATGTGCTAGATAGCGTGCTAGGCCATGAAATACAGAGCAAGACATGTTTGCAACAAAAATGGCAAATTGGTTAAAAAAAAAAAAAGCAACAAGACTTTTGACTGGTCCGATGGTAGTGGATTATCAGAACTTATTAACATTATTATCGCTAAAGTTGATGTACAGTTCCTCACTACTAAATTTGATTGGCTTTAAAAAAGAAAAAAAAAGCCGGGCGCGGTGGCTCAAGCCTGTAATCCCAGCACTTTGGGAGGCCGAGACGGGCGGATCACGAGGTCAGGAGATTGAGACCATCCTGGCTAACACGGTGAAACCCCGTCTCTACTAAAAAATACAAAAAACCAGCCGGGCGACGAGGCGGGCGCCTGTAGTCCCAGCTACTCGGGAGGCTGAGACAGGAGAATGGCGTCAACCCGGGAGGCGGAGCTTCCAGTGAGCTGAGAGCCGGCCACTGCACTCCAGCCTGGGCGGCAGAGCAAGACTCCGTCTCAAAAAAAAAAAAAAAAAAAAAAAAAAAAAAAAAAAAAAAAAAAAATTAAAAAAAAAAAAAAAAAAAAAAAAAAAAAAAAAAAAAAAAAGGACAAACAAAAAATTTTAAAAAAAAAAAGAAAAAGGAAAAAGAAAATTCCCAAAAAATGGAATAGCCTGAAAAAACATGCGTATAAAAAACCTGATCAAGTAGTGATAACAACCATGCAAATTTAAAGCACTGGAGCATTTCCATGATCATATAACAAGGATTATGAATGATGTTATCCAATGTTTCTGAAAAGGCAGGGACACAATTGTACACTACTGAGAGTACAGACTGAAACAACTTTTGTGGAAAACTATTTGGTAATATATTTCAAGAACCTTAAAAATATTTATATTCTTTAACCTGTAATTCCACTGTGAGTAATTTCTTTTTTTTTTTTTTTTGAGATGTAGTCTCACTCTGTCACCCAGGCTGCAGTGCAGTGGCGTGATCTCAGCTCGCTGCAACCTCCGCCTCCCAGGTTCAAGCGATTCTCCTGCCTCAGACTCCCAAGTAGCTGGGATTACAGGTGCCCACCACCACACCTAGCTAATTTTTGTATTTTTAGGAGAGGCAGGGTTTCACCATGTTGGCCAGGCTGGTCTCGAACTCCTGAACTCAAATGATCCACCCACCTCAGCCTCCCAAAATGCTGGGATTATAGGCATGAGCCACTGCACCTGGCCTCCACTGTGAGTAATTTTAACAATGATTTATATAAAAGATATTTATCACAGTAATTTTTTCCAAAAGCATTAGGGAAATGCTAAGTACATATTGGTATATCCGCTTGATGGGAAGTTATGCAAAAATTAAAAATGATATTGATGAGTTTTCTTTGGGTTTATAATAAACTCACAGAGTATAAATTCTAAGGTCCAGAAGGGCACGGGATGAAAAGTAGGGCTCTCTTCTGCTCTCTTTCTCCTATCTCTCAGGCCCCAGACCCCCACTTCAGAGGGGACCATTGAAAGTGTGTGTGTGTTCTTTTTTCTTCTCACTCTAGTGATAGCTTGTTTTGCCTTTTGTTTTTTACTTATTAATATATCTGATGATTGTGCCATATCAATACGCAAAGAGCTTCCTCATTTTTTATGCTTGAATATGACTTCATTGGATCGATATACGACAATATATTGAGCTAGTAATCCATGGATGGACATTAATTATTTCAAGTATATTTTTCCAAAATAACCACACTGCTATGAATAACTGTATCATATTTTACTTTGCATATGTAAGAATATACTTGAAGGGTATGTTTTTTGACATGGACTTATTGGGTCAAAAGGTAGGGGCATTTTACATTTTGGTCACATGGCCAAATTTCTCTTCACCGAGATTTTTATTTTATTTTATTTTGAGATGGAGTCTCACTCTGTCACCCGGGCTGGAGTGTAGTGGTGCAAACTTGGCTCACTGCAACCTCTACCTCCCAGGCTCCAGCGATTCTCCTGGCTCAGCCTCCCGAGTAGGGGGGATTACAGGCGCTGTGCCACCTCTGCCCGGCTAAGTTTTGTATTTTTTGTAGAGACGGGGTTTCACCATGTTGGCCAGGCTGGTCTTGAACTCCTGACCTCAAGTGATCTGCCCGCCTCGGCCTCCCAAAGTGCTGGGATTACATGTGTGAGCCACCCCACCCAGCCCTTCACAGAGATTTTCAATTTTTACATGCAAGATTGTGTGCTTATAAAGTGGCCAGCCCTATGTTCTATCAAACTTTTTGTTAGAAAAAATATATTTAGTGATTTTAGAAAATTTATGAAATATTAAGTTAAAAAAGCAAGACTCAACATTTTATATACAATAAGAACTCACTCATGCAAATATATATTGTTGAAAGAGATTATGCCAAAATATTCACAGTGACTATCTTAAATGTATGATTTGTCTTAAATGTATTAAATAATTTCATTATTTCATAATTGCTATAATAATATTATTTAACTTTGTTAATGTCCTAGTATGTTTTCTATTGCTTATAACAGAGTATCTGACATTGGGTAGTTTATAAAGGAAAATAATTTGTTTCTTACAGTTATGAAGGCTGAAAAGTCCAAGGTTGAGGAGCTGCATTTGTGCGGGCCTTCTTGCTGGTGGGGACTCTGTGGCACAGGGCATAACATGGCAAGGGGGTTGATCGTGCTAGCTCAGGCCTCTCTTCCTCTTCTTTTCTTCTTCTTCTTCTTCTTTTTTTTTTTTTTTGAGATGGTGTCTCGCTCTGTCTCGCCCAGGCTGGAGTGCAGTAGCGCGGTTTTGGCTCACTGCAGCCTACGCCTCCTGGGTTCAAGTGATTCTCCTGTCTCAGCCTCCCAAGTAGCTGGGACTACAGGCCTGTGCCACCACACCCAGCTAATTTTGTATTTTCAATGGAGATGGGGTTACATCATGTTGGCCTGCCTGGTCTTGAACTCCTGACCTCAGGTGATCCACCTGCCTCAGCCTCCCAAAGTGCGGGGATTACAGGCATGAGCCACTGCACCCAACCATCTATTCCTCTTCTTGTAAAGTATAAAGCCACTGGTTTCATCCCCTGATAATCCATTAATCTACTAACCCATTAATCCATGAATGGTACTAGTGGTCCTTGCGACCCAATCGCCTCTTAAAGACCCTACCTCTCTCAAAACTGTCTCATTTCAGATTAAGTTTCAACAAGAATTCTTGGAGGGGGCAACATTCAAACCATAGAAGTTAGTAAAATATCCTAAATATACCCCTTGGATATAGCACACACTTTGTCTTTTTACTCACAATACCTGCCCCAGAGATGAACTTAAATGTTTGAGGAATGAAGAATATTTTCCAGCAGCGAGGATGACCATTTACAATTACAAACTTTGTCACCAGATGGCGGAAGCGAGTTAAAATTCAGGGAGCTTAGGGTCTGAGTCGCGAAAATCAAGCACAATGTACTGTGAGCGCTTGTGAAACGTTCTAATAACTTAACAATTATACATGTATTAAACATGAAAATGTGACAATTAGAATTGCATCTAAACTATTTTCCAGAATATTTAAAACTTCTAGGAAAAACCTTAGTGGTGTCTCCAACTCTCCCGCTTCTGTGTCCCCAGTTAGTGCCATTTCTTACCCCTGCAGTTAAGCCAAGATTCCTACTGCCTACCATGTCCTCTGCTGCCCCTTGATGGTTCTGCCAGGCTTCTCTGCCTTCCTTCTAACCTCACTGCTTTCAAAGGATATGAGCAAGTAGGTAAATGAATGCATCCCTTGGAGATGCTTGGTGGCTGGAAGCCATCTCTCCGTTTTTGCAGTTGTGGATGACTTTATTGAGAGTTCATCTGAGTGGCGCTGGCGGCAGTATTATGTAGCAGAACTTGTTCGAGGTGCTTCACATCACTCTAGCAATTGCCCTTTCACTGTATCTGGGTGTAACTAGAACCTGCTCCAGGAGCGAATGCTTGCTTCTCCAGGCTGGGCTGGTGCCAGTCTTGGCAACCTTGACCTTTATCCTCCCCTCCTTGAGCACCTATTCCTCTGTCCAGGATGGATCTGCCCCAGGAAGGATGTCTGTCTTTGCCTCTGTTTAGAAGGGCAGAGCTCTAACCTTGAGCTCTTCATCCCTTAAATAAACTGTGATCTTGGGCAAGTCATTCAACCCCTCTGGGCCTCAGGTTGGGCTTGGGGCCTGTCATACCAGGGAGTACTTTGTCATAAGTCCTGCATTACTATTAAAAGTAATGGCAAAAACCACAACTACTTTTGTACCAATCTAATACAATGCAGAGAGGGGTTTTATTTGTGAGGGTGGAAGAGTGGAGGGAGAAGAAGGAATCTTGGGCCCCTCTTGCTGGGGTGGAATGGGCAGGGAAGGGTCTTGCCTCCTGAGAATGGAAAGGGAGTCAGGGAGCAGCTAAGCTCCTGGAGGTCCTGTTAGGACACCACAAAGTGACTAAAGTCAAGGGGAAGCAGCAGCGATGACCTCTCCGTGACATTTTAGGCTAAAACGTGACCCTATTCATTAAAAACAACTGCAACATCAAAAAGTAAAATAAAAAATGAAACGTGCCCCAGGGCCAGATCTGTAGCAGGTGCCGGCGGGGCCCACTGTGACCCGCCGTGACGCCAAGGCGTCTACACCTTTAGCAACTGCGGGCGTTGTGGGCTCCCAGGCCTTCTAGAGCTTACACCGGGTCCTCGCGACCACCATCTGATCAGATCCCTTCTATCACCCCGCAGAGCCTGGATTTCATTCGGTCCAGGGGGTCTTGTGGGCAGGAGCCCAAGCCAGGACCAGTTATTTCCAATCCTCAAAGGCTTCCAGGAGGTGGCAGCTAGCTTCGGGCTGATATATCGATCGTGGCCTGACGCTGTGGGGCTTTAAATGGGCCTGGGTCCCGGCGCTGGCTGCAGCCCCTCGCCGGGTGAGCGCCACGGGTCCCGCCTAGGTTCCGCGAGGGGAGCGCAGAGCGCAGACGGCGGCTATCGCAATCGGGAGTGGTTTAGGACCCGGGGGCGGCTTCCCTGCGCGAGTGTGGAACGCCAAAGTTGAGCCTGCGGGGCCGCGGGCAGTGGCAGTCAGGCCTCCCCACGCGGTGCCACCTGCGGCCCGGCTGTCCTCTGCGCCCCCACTCTCGCCGCGATGACGCGCTCACTGTTCAAGGGAAACTTTTGGGTAAGTTGCGGGGCCGACAGCGGATCGCGGGGCTCGGGACCCGGCCCGGGCGGGAGGCCAGCGCGCGTGCCCGCGAGTCTCGGGGGCTCGGACTCCAGGGCCCACCCTCTGCCGCCCGCGCCCCCAGCAGCACGTGCTCCTGAGGACGCAGAGAGCCGAGACACCTTAGAGTCAGGACATTAACCCCTCCTCTCACAAGCGAAGCAGAGACCCTTAGGGAGGCGAGACCGGTCCAGGGAGAGTCTCTGCCGGCCCCTGGAGCTGAGCCATGAGAGGATTTGGGGATCTGGTGTGGGGGCTTGTGAGCTTTGCCGGGTTGACAGCAGCAGCTGCCCCCCGGGATCTTCTCTTTCAGGAAACATACAGCGTAGAGGGCTTCCCTTTGCTGGAGCTTGCCCTGTCCGACAGCCCTGTTTCCTGAGTCCCCTCCCCAAGCCATTGCCCCAGCCCATCCGTTCCAGGTCCCACAGTGGGCTGATGGTGTGGGAGACCCTATGAGCTGGAGGGGGTACCCCAGCCCGGTAGGGCCAGCCCAGCCTGGAGGAAGCAGGTCTGCCTGTCCCCCTCCTCTGTCCAGTCCTCTTCCCTCTGTCCTCTCACTCCCCAGGTGCCCCTCAAGGTCCATGCCCCCTCATTCAGAGGAGCTGTCCTCATCCCTTTAAGACAAGATCAGGAGGCCGCACACCTCAAAATTGCCCGCAGCTGCCAAGGGGCCCTGACTCCTTACCTAGGCTCCTGCTTGCCTCCCACCCAGGTAGCTTCACAGCTGCCTAGATGGTCCCTCTACCCTACGTGGGCTGCAGGGTAGAGAAACCTGCCTGGGGACCTCAGGGACACAGTTTAGACTCTGCCTGTGAGTCCGTTCACTGGAGTTTGTGAGGTCCTCCTGGGGCACTGCTCACCCCTAGGGTGCAGGGTGGTGGCAGCCTCACAGAGCAACCAAGGGCACCACAGCTGGCTCTCACAGGAGGCTTGCGAGTTTTTCAGGTAGAATGGAGGACGGTGGAGTCCCAGGGCAGGCACTGTGGGAAAAAGGCTCTGTATAATGCAATCTGGAGAATGAGATGTGGGCCCCAGAAATAAGGAAGTCAGCAGAGGAACTGGTTTGTGGAGACAGAAGGAGAAGGAGGCAGACGTGATACTAATAGTATGTAGTTCAGGCACAGTGGCTCATGCCTGTAATCCCAGCACTTTGGGAGGCCGAGGTAGGAGGATTGCTTGAGGCCAGGAGTTTGAGACCATCCTGGACAACATAACCAGACTCCATCTCTACAGAAAAATCTTAAAAATTAGCTGTGCATGGTGGTGCGTGCCTGTAGATACAGCTACTTGGGAGGCTGAGGCAAGAGGATTGCTTGAGGCCAGGAGTTTGAGGTTGCAGTGAGCTATGATCACATCACTGCACTCCAGCCTGGATGACAGAGTGAAACCTTGTCTCAAAAACAAACAAACAAACAAACCCAACCAAACAACACAATCCTCAGTATTTAGCCATAGTTGTAGCACTGGCAAGACCAAGGCCAGGAGGGTGCTAAGCCCCTTCCCACCAGCCTCCACCTCTCAGCCCCATGCCAGGGATGCTGGATATGGGGAGGTCTTAGTGGAGAGGGTGACAGGGTGAAGACAGGGTTCCAGGCTGCCGAGTTTGTAGTATTTTAATATCTTCACAGCCAGTACAAACATGTCAGTGAGGACTCTCTAATGTCTGGTGGGTGACATGCTGGGTTTGAGGGGCTGGTGGAGATGGCCCCGCACCTTGGGAAGGATGTCCAGTTTTGAGAGCTCACCTAACAGCATGAAGCCTCTGAGGTGGGCTGCCTGGGTTTGAATCCAGTTCTGCCCCTTACTAGCTAGGTGACCCTGGGCAGCCTGCTTCCACCCGCAAGCCTCAGTTTTTCCGTACATAAAAATGGGGATGATAACAGTGTCTACTCCATAGGACTGTTGGGAGGATTAAACTTGAGAGTTTAGTACCATACTTTACACACAGAGAGCACCTATAGTTGCCAGCTGTTATTAGCAGCAGCAGAGGTGACAAGTGAAAGAAGTGAGTGATGGTTATTCAAGGAGAAAGAATGAAGAGATCGGAAGTCCACAAAGAAGCTCTCTTAGTGAATGCCTCTATTGATGAAGGAGGAGAAAGGGGACAGAGAAATAGAAAACGGGATGAAGGGATACAACCAGGAAAGAGCTATCACAGCCCCAAGAGAGGGACATTCCAAGGAAGGTGAGAGGACCGTGGTCAAACATGTTTGTACATGTTCCTGAAAAGGTATGAGTCAACACACACTTCATAAATGAATGTATTTAAATGCTTCATGAAAATGTTTATTTAAGGAAACCTTCGATGAATCTGCTTCGAAAGAGAATAATCAGTGTTTAAAACTGGGATTGGAGCTGGCATGCACCTATAGTCCCAGCTACTAAGGAGACAGGATCTCTAAAAATCATTTTAAAATCAATGAATGAAACTAGGATTGGCCCCAGGTGAATTTGCCTGCTATTGGTGCACACCTGTGTGTTGTTTCTCTCCCACCCTTCCCTGTGTATACCTTCTTTGTGGCACTTTGGTTAAGCAGTGCTGTATAATTTCTCTTGGTTAACTTTGATTGTACCTTGTCAGAATAAGACAGTGACCATGATTTCCAAAGATCCAGGGAAACAGCTAGGCCACGATGAGAGAAATTCCAGTTTTGGGATGATCAGACACCAGTGTCCTTCAGATATGGGTGTGCACAGGTGACAGTAGGACCTGTTCCGGAAGGGGTAGATGAAAGCAGTGTTCTCTCACCCCTGGGGATTTCCAGCCTCCTCACTTGGGTGTGAGGTCCAAATCGTCCCTGAACCTCCTGTAGATACTTATTTTTCCTGGACCTTCCTGATTCCCAAGGTTCTTGGTGTAGACCAGCTTCCTAATTGCTGTTTCAGCAACCGTGTTCCTGTAGTGGGCAGGGCTTCTCTCTGCCTGGGATTGACTAGGGTGAGTCTTGGGGCTGTCTGAACTGGCTCATTGCCCTGCTGTCAGCATGGGGCTGTCTCTCTCATCCAAACCTTTGACCAGATTGGAATCTTGTCATTCTGGAGCCTTAGCAGAGTTTGAAGTGATGTTGCATCCGGCTTTGCTCAATGGCTTTTCTCTATACAGTCATCTCTTGGTATCTGCAGGGGATTGGTTCTAGGACTCCCTTGCAGGTACCAAAATTCATGGACATTCAAATCCTTTCTTTTCTTTTTTCTTTTTCAAAATAGAGATTGGGTCTTGCTATATTGGCCAGGCTGGTTTCACACTCCTGGCCTCAAGCTGTCCTCTTGCCTTGGCCTCCCAAAGTGCTGGAATAAGAGGTGTAAGCTGGCCAGGTGCGGTGGCTCATGCCTGTAATCCCACCACTTTGGGAGGCCGAGGCAGGCAGATCACGAGGTCAGGAGATCGAGACCATCCTGGCTAACACGGTGAAACCCCGTCTCTACTAAAAATACAAAAAAATTAGCCAGGTGTGGTGGCGGGCGCCTGTAGTCCCAGCTACTCAGGAGACTGAGGCAGGAGAATGGTATGAACTTGGGAGGCAGAGCTTGCAGTGAGCCGAGATCATGCCACTGCACTCCAGCCTGGGTGACACAGTGAGACTCTATCTCAAAAAAAAAGAGGTGTAAGCCACTATGCCTGGCCTACACACATATAACCTACACACATCTTCCTGTATACTTTAAATATTCTCCAAATTGCTTATAATACCTAATACAATGTTAATGATATGTAAATAGTTGTTTACACTGTATTTTTTTATTCGTATTTTTTAATTGTTATATTTTTATTTTTTAATTTTTGGATTATTTTTCATCTGTGGTTGATTGAATCCATGGATGCAGATATGGAGAGCTGACTGTACAGTGCTCTAGATAAATATAGGAGGCTGCTTTAAAAAATAAATTAATAAAGAATACAGGTTAACACCACAGGCTCTCCATGCTGACCCCATAGTGTATTTTGTACAATGTTTAGGTTGTTGCTGTTATTTTTAAATACTCTCTTGGATTTTATGAAAAGAAAAACTTCACACTAGTTAAATTTAGCAGAGTTTATCTGAGCAAAGAAAGTATTCATGAGCCAGGCAGCACCCTGAACCAGTAAAGGTTCTGAGACCTCCACAAGGCAAAAGTGGGCAGGCAATACTTACAGACAGAAAAAGGAGGTGATACAGAAATAGCCTGATTGGTTACAGCTGGGTGGTTGCCTTATTTGGACTTGACTGGGCAGTCTCCAGCCTGGGATTGGCTAAAAGCTCCCCTGTTATGATTGGCAGAGACCCAGCTACTTGTTACAAGAATATACTCTTAGTTAGGTTACGGTTTGTTTACACACTAAGTTAGGCTGTGGCTTGCTATTTATGGAGGTAGCTTTAGGCCAAATTTAATTTGACAATCTGGTCCCTAGAAACATACCAGGAGGTCTATTTATTATTGTCTTTCCTAGTGGCAAAAGGCAAGATAGAAAGATAGAGTAATGAACAATTACCCACTCTCCCATACATTCTTCATAGAGCAGCAAGAGGGAGCTAGCTTTAAAATAATTGTCAAAACCTTTTTTTTTTTTTTTTTTTGAGATAGAGTCTCACTCTGTCGCCCAGGCTGGAGTGCAATGGCACAATCTCGGCTCATTGCAACCTCCACCTCCCGGGTTCAAGCGACTCTCCTGCCTCAGCCTCCCAAGTAGCTGGGATTACAGGCATGTGCCACCACACCCGGCTAGTTTTTGTATTTTTAGTAGAGATGGGGTTTCACTATGTTGGCTAAGCTGGTCTCAAACTCCTGACCTCAAGTGATCCACCCACCTCAGCCTCCTAAAGTGCTGGAATTACAGGCGTGAGCCACTGCGCCCGGCCGTCAAAAACCTTTTATCTTGTTTATCTTAAACATTTAATAAGAGAGGCATAGGACCTATTTTTTAAAGAAAATAAAAAAATTCTTATTGTAATACATTAACATGTGACATGAATCCATTGGTCAGATTTTAAAAAAGAAATACATACAAGATGCATGAAACGGCCTGGCGCGGTGGCTCACACCTGTAATCCCAGCACTTTGGGAAGCCGAGGTGAGCGGATCACCTGAGCTCAGGACTTTGAGACCAGCCTGGCCAACATAGTGAAACCCTGTCTCTACTAAAAATACAAAATTAGCTGGGCATGGTGGTGGGTGCCTGTAATCCCAGCTGCTCTGGAGGCTGAGGCAGGCGAATCACTTGAACCTGGGAGGCAGAGGTTGCAGTGAGCTGAGATGGTGCCACTGCACCCCAACATGGGAGACAGAGTGAGACTTCATTTCAAAAAAAAAAAAAGCATAAAAAAATACCTAAAACAAAATCTGGACATAGAGCCTTTTTGGATGAGAAAAGTTAACGTAAAGGTTTGTTTTTGTTTTTGTTTTAAAATCAAAGTAACTAAAGCACATACTTTAAAAATCCAAATATTGGCTGGGCATGGTGGTACCTGTAATCCCAGAACTTTGGGAGGCTGAGGTGGGCAGATTGCTTGAGCCCAGGAGTTCGAGACCAGCCTGGGTAACATGGCGAAACCCTGTCTCTCCCAAAAACACAAAAATTAGCCAGGCATGGGTGGGACGCACCTGTAGTCCCAGCTACTCGGGAGCTGAGATGGGAGGATGGTTTGAGCCCAGGTGGTGGATGTTGCAGTGAGCTCAGATTGTGCCATTGCATTTCAGCCTGGGCGATAGAGTGAGACTGTCTCAAAAAAAAAAAAAAAAAAAGAAAGAAAAAAATCCCAATATTTCTAAAAGCCTTGTGGTGAAAAACAGTATTTTTTCTTCACCTACCCCATTTGCCTCCAGCTTTTCTCAACATCTTTATGTAGAAACTCTTAGCTCTTTCTTCTAGAGGTTACCACCACTTCATAAAATGATATAAAATAATGTGATTATACTTCTCTTTCTTGATAGAGCAATTTTGAACATTATGCACTGATTTACTACTACAATGGAGGATTTAGCTCTTTTATATCACCACTTCCGCTTCCCTATATAATTATATTACTAGTTTTAGTTTTTTATTTAGAATTTAAAAGTTACAGAAATCTCAAGGGTATAAAGAATTCACATACAACCTTCACTTGGATTCCCCAGTGTTAAACCCCATTTGTTGTAAGTCTCTCAATAGATAAGTGGATGTGTGTATTTTCCCTGAATAATTAAAAATAAATAGCACTGTTTTGAACCAAATAATCACTGTTTACATTGTCACAGCATATAGATTGTTTTATTCAAAGCTAAGTACATCATAATCACATCTCTATTCTTGCTTTTCCTGAACTTTCTATTTGCCTTTTTTTTTTCTTGGTGGCATTTACTACCTTTATTGTAGGCTATCTTGATTGTAGCCCTCTTCTTTATCTCTCTCATTTTTTTCATGCACCAGCATATCAAGTATTTATAAAAATCATTTCTACCTGCATCCTCCTATGGAGATCCCCTTCCTGGAGCCCTCCATCCCCTGTTCCAATCTGGACTGGTTATTTTCTGGGTCTGCTGCACAGCTGTCATCCTGAGCTTCCCTTTAGTGCTCTCTTAAGTTGGAGCCACTGTTTTCCAGATCTCATGTCCCCTAAAGCCTGCCTTCCTTCCCTTCCTTCCTTCTGTCTCTCTTCTTTCCTTCCTTCCTTTTTTTTTTTTTAGATAGACTCTTGCTCTGTTGCCCAGGCTGGAGTGCGATGGCACGATCTTGGCTCACTGCAACATCTGCCTCCTAGGTTCAAGTGATTTTCCTGCCTCAGCCTCCCGAACAGCTGGGGTTACAGGCGGCCACCACCACACCCAGCTAAATTTTGTATTTTTAGTAGAGACGAAGTTTCACCATGTTGGCCAGGCTGGTCTTGGACTCCTGACCTCAAGTGATCTATCTGCCTCAGCCTCCCAAAGTGGTGCTAGGATTCTAGGCGTGAGCCACCATGTCCGGCCCCTAAAGCGATCTTAAAAACAAATCAGGTCATGTCATTCCTCTGCTTAAATTCCTCCAGTGACTTCCCATTGCATTCGGAGTCCAAAAGTCTGACCATGGCCTACAACCTGCCTGATGCAACCTCACCTGCTATCTCCCCATCACTTACTCTACCACAGCAGCTATAGGTCAATTACCAAATAATGAACTCTCATTCCAACTAACCAATTAACTTGTTGCTGCTGCCTGTTCTCGAGGCATCCTGTGCCCCCAGCATAAGGCACATTCATGATATTATCATCACCTCTCTCATCTGCTTCCCATCAGACTGTAAGCTCCACGAGGTGTGCTTGACTTGTTCAGCACTGTAATCCCAGCACCCAGCCAGGTATCTGGGCAAAGTCACAGACTCAACAGGTATCAGAAGGAATGAGTGAATAAATGAAGCAACAGTGAGAAAGACATGTGGCAGCAAATGGGGTAAAATCTCTGTCTTTACACTCCCTTTTGTGGGAAGTGTCATTCCACCACCCCCTCCTTTTTTTTTTTTTGAGATGGAGTTTCACTGTTGTTGCCCACGCTGGAGTGCAGTTGCGAGATCTTGGCTCATTGCAACCTCCACCTCCCAGGTTCAAGTGATTCTCCTGCCTCAGCATCCCAAGTGGCTGGGATTACAGGCATGCACCACCATGCCCGGCTAATTTTTTGTGTTTTTAGTAGAGATGGGGGTTTTGCCATGTTGGGCAGGCTGGTCTGGAACTCCTGACCTCAGGTGATCTGCCCGTCTTGGCCTCCCAAAGTGCTGGGATTACAGGTGTGAGCCACCGCGCCTGGCCTGTTCCACCCTTTCAAAGAACCTGTTCTGCTATGACTGGCTGGTGGTCTTGCATGAGGAGAATAATATCATCAAGGATGGGCTCTGGCTTCTTTAGAAGCCCTATACTCAAGAAGGGGTGTAGCACAAAGCCCGTACACGTGGGGCTCACCTTCTGGTGAGAGACTTTGTGACCAACAGAGAAAACACAGCAACTTGTTGAAGACAGGAACTTCTTCTCCATTCCCCACATAATCTCAGGCAGTTCAACTCAGCAAATGTCTATGTGAAGTCTGAGTGCCAGCTTTGTGGTAGCTGCTGTGGGCTCACAGAGAGACAGACACACAACATCTCACCTCTAAGAGATTATTAGCTACTCAAGATGAATCTCAACATGAAATTTTAAAACAATAGTTTTTATTTAATTTAAATATTTATTTTTGACACAGAGTCTTGCTCTGTCACTCAGGCTAGAGTGCAGTGGTGCGATCACAGCTCACTGCAGCCTTAAATTCCTGGGCTCAAGCAATCCTCCCAAGTAGCTGCGATCCCAGGCACATGCCACCACGCCTGGTTACTTTTTGTAGAAACGCTATTTCACCATGTTGCCCAGGCTGGTCTCAAACTCCTGAGCTCAAGCAATCTGCCTGCCTTGGCCTCCCAAAGTGTTGGGATTACAGGCATGAGCTACTGTGCTTGGCCAATAGTTTTAAATATTAACATAAAATTAAGGTTATTAAAATATATATTATTAGTGATTTGGTACTTTCCCAACCTTTTTCCTCCATGCATAATTATAATCCTATAGTATCTGTACTATCTTGTATTCTACTGCTTTAATTAAAATATCGTAACTTTGGCTGGGCACGGTGGCTCACGCCTGTAATCCCAGCACTTTGGGAGGCTGAGTCGGGTGGGTCACTTGAGGTCAGGAGTTTGAGACTAGCCTGGCCAACATGGTGAAATCTCGTCTCTACTAAAAAAAAATACAAAAATTGGCCAAGCGCAGTGGCTCACGCCTGTAATCCCAGCATTTTGGTAGGCTGAGGCAGGCGGATCACAAGGTCCGGAGTGCAAGACCAGCCTGGCCAATATGGTGAAACCCTGTCTCTAGTGAAAATACAAAAATTAGCTGGGCATGGTGGCGGGCACCTGTAGTCCCAGCTACTTGAGAGGCTGAGGCAGGAGAATCACTTGAACCTGGGAGGCGGAGGTTGCAGTGAGCCAAGATCCCACCACTGTACTCTAGCCTGGGCGACAGAGTGAGACTCTGTCTCAAAACAAACAAACACACACAAAAATTAGCCAGGCATGGTGGTAGGCACCTGTACCCAGCTACTTGGGAGGCTGAGACCGGAGAATCGTTTGAACCAAGGAGGCGAAGGTTGAAGTGACCCAGGATCGCATCATTGCAATCCAGCCTGAGCGACAGAACCAGACTATATCTCAAAAAAAAAAAAAAAAAAAAAAAAAATTGTAACTTTATTTTATATATTGCTATCTACTTTTCCTAACAATTATTTAGAAAAGTTTTGTAAGTGATACAACTATTCTATCACTGTTTGGCATTTATGTAATTTCCAGAGTTTTCTTTTCTTTTTTTTTTTTTTGAGACAGAGTTTCGCTCTTGTTTCCCAGGCTGAAGTGCAATAGCAGGATCTCGGCTCACTGCAACCTCCGCCTCCTGGGTTCAAGCGATTCTCCTGCCTCAGCTTCGCAAGTACCTGGGATTACAGGCATGTGCCACCATGCCTGGCTAATTTTGGATTTTTAGTAGAGATGGGGTTTCTCCATGTTGGTTAGGCTGGTCTCGAACTCCCAACCTCAGGTGATCTGCCGACCTTGGCCTCCCAAAGTGCTGGGATTACAGGCGTGAGCCATCTCACCTGGCCCAGTGTTTTCTATAATGAAGAATGTGGTGCATGTCATTCATGTAAAGTATTTAAAATTTGGATTCTTTAAGTATTTCTGGAAACTCAAGACAGAACTCATAATTGCCCAGCCATTTTACTATGTTTCTCTAATAAGATCACTCTTTCCCTTTCTGTAGTGATAATTTCATGCCTTTTCCACTCAAACCTCCACATCCCTCCCACATTCTCACTGTGTTTTGGTAATCTTGCCTCTACTCCATTAAGAAACCAGACAGCAGGGCTGGGTGGGGTGGCTCACACCTGTAATCCCAGCACTTTGGGAGGCCAAGGCGGGCGAATCGCCTGAGGTCAGGAGTTGGAGACCAGCTTGGCCAACGTGGTGAAACCCTGTCTTTACTAAAAAAAAAAAAATACAAAAATTAGCCGGGTGTTGTGGTGGGTGCCTGCAGTCCCAGCTACTCAGGAGGCTGAGGCAGGAGAATCGCTTGAACTTGGGAGGGGGCGGTTGCAGTGAGCCGAGGTCGCTCCACTGCACTCCAGCCTGGTCAACAGCGCGAGACTCTGTCTCAAAAAAGAAAAAAAAAAAAAAAGAAAAAAGAAACCAGAGCAGCCGGTGAAAGCTCACTTGCCTTCTATATAAATAGGATTCAGTTTGGCTGCAAGTAATAGAAAACCCCAAAACAACAGTGGCCTAGACAAGGAAGAGGTTTATTACTCTCTCGTCTACAAGCCCCTAATTGGTCATTCCAGGGCTGGCATGGCTGCACTTGGAGTGAGGACCCACACTCCTGTCTGCTTACTCCAGTGGTACCTGGTTCAATGCCTGGCACATGACACATTCTCAGTAATACCTGCTGAATGACTGAAAAAAACCATTAACTAACAGGAGGACATTGAAAAACTTTTGATGTGTAAAACCAGGATGATTTCCTAAAGAGTGGGCATATTCTCAGTGTTCCCAATAGTATCTGAGGATTCTAGTTTCACTCTGTCAATCATAGCTGTTGTCTTTTTTTCTGCTCATTTAATAAGCAAAACTTGGCGCCTTATTCAACTTTCATTTGCGTTTCTATCACCAGGGAGAGCGCGCATGTGGTTACTATCTTGTAATTCCTCTTTTACAAATGGTTTCGTTTTCTTCCTCATGCTTTGCTTGTAAATTTATATGCGTACTTTAAATATATATATTCTTGTATATATACGCGTGCCTCTGTGTGTGTGTGTGTGTGTAATTCACATGTTCTAACATTCAGTATAGGCATGACACAGTGAGACGCAGTCCTCAGCCCTCAAGCTTTTGCACTGGACATTCCTGGGTTTGATTCCCAGTTTGGCTCCTTTCAAGCAGAAAAATATGTGTGCCCCTGTTCAAATCATTCAGCTTTCCTCAGCTTTGCATCCTCATCTGTAAAATGATATATGTATATGGATTTTGAAAACACTTTATACAGTCAAGTGTATTGATCTACTGTTTTGTGATTTCTTCTATTACACATCAAGGTTTTCTATGGTCCAAGTTTTACTCAGTATGTGTCTTTGGATTGGGTGCCGTGACTCATGCCTATAATCCCAACACTTTGGGAGGCCGAGATGGGAGAATTGCTTAAGTCCAGGAGTTCAAGACCAGCCTGGGCAACATAGTGAGACCTGTCCCTACAAAACACTTTTTAAAATTAGCCAGGCATGGTGGCCAGTACTTGCAGTCCTAGATACTCAGGAGGCTGAGGCAGAAGGATCACTTGAGTCCATGAGGTTGAAGCTGCAGTGAGCCGTTATTGCACCACTGCACTGCAACCTCGATGACAGAGCACAACTCTGTCTCACTAAAAATATTGTCTTTTGAGTATGAGGGCTTATGTATTCTGACATTTGCATAAGTCAGAGACGTGTGTGGACCTGCAAAATGAGGAGAAGGTGGATTCCTGCCCTCAGGGTCCTATATTCTTCTTAAGGAAGCAAACAAAGATGTAGGACACTAATGGGAAACAGACTGACCTACTCTCCTTCAAGCTAAAAAGAGTGGTTTACCCGCCTGGTACAGTGGCTCCTGCCTATAATCCCAGCACTTTGGGAGTCTGAGGCGGGTGGATCACAAGGTCAGGAAATTGAGACCATCCTGGCTAACACGGTGAAACCCCATCTCTACTAAAAGTACAAAAAATTAGCCAGGCGTGTTGGCATGTGCCTGTAGTCCCAGCTACTCGGGAGGATAATTGCTTGAACCTGGGAGGCAGAGGTTGCAGTGAGCCAAGACTGCGCCACTGCACTCCAGCCTGGGTGACAGAGCGAGAATCCGTCAAAAAAAAAAAAAAAAAAGAAGAGTGGTTTACCAGGGCAAGATTCTTTTTATTTGTTTCTTCTTCTTCTTATTTTTTATTTTTAGTAGAGATGGGGTTTCACCATGTTGGCCAGGCTGGTCTTGAACCCCTGACCTCACATGATTGGCCCACCTTGGCCTTCCAAAGGGCTGGGATTACAGGCGTGAGCCACTGTGCCCGGCATACCATGGCAAGATTCTGGGACAAGTCTGGCTGGATGGGTGCGATAGGGTACCAGTCATTGAAGAGTGCTAAAGTGGCACCGGGCATGCAACAAGCTGGGGAAATCTTGGTTTTCAGAATACCTCTCAGGGAGGGGATGGTGTGGCACAGGGCTGGAAGGCAGACTTGAATAAGCTGCTCAGGGTAGGGAGACTGAGATCCCATCCCTACCTGAAGCGCATGCCCTCTAAGGGGCAGGAGCCTAACTAACTTCTGAGCTTAGTTTTGCTGAGTGAGGCATGCAAGCTGAACTGCCAGAGAAAGCAGTCTCCATGGTGTGTCCTCTTTACACTTGCCCTGTAGTGCTTGGTGTCTGCTTCTATTTGAACGTTACTATTGAAAGAATAGCTGTTGGAAGTGATAATTTCATAAGTGGCCACAAATATTGGAAAATCCTAGAAATATGGGCATCTAAGTCCCTTTACTGCTCCAAACTTTGGTGGCCCCACCTCTTGGAATCTGCTCTGAGCTCTTATTATCAAATACAGAGATTGTTTTCTCTGTCCCAGGAGATCCAGATCCTGCCCTACAAGGCCGGAACTAGGGTTTCAAAAAGACCTAAGCTCTCAGGAATAAAAAGTATTGACTCAGGCCTTTGTCAGTGCTTCCGCAGATGGCCAGATCTGGGCACTGTTGATTTGTCCTGTGGACTGTCTGTCCCAAGCTCAGGTTTCCTCATCTACCTGTCCTGTGTTAGGGCCTAACTATTTAATCAGTGTTCTTGTCTAATTCCTGCCCATAAGAGTGGTTGATCTTGACTGTGACCAGCCACAGCCCAGGGCCACTGTCGTGGCTGGCAGGCCTTTCCCTGGCTGATGCAGACTGGTATTGCCTTTTCCTGGGCAGCAAGGGCAGGAAGTTTGTGGATAAGGGACCTTGATGCTCCTGCCAGGTCCTCTGAATCTCCATCTCATCTGCTTCCTTTGTCTTTGAGCTATTGTTTCTCGGTGCAAAGCAGCCTAATTTTGCTCATGAACTTCATATATGGTTTTTTTTTTTGTTTTTTTTTTTTTTTTTTTGGTGAAATGAGTCTTGCTCCGTTGACCAGGCTGGAGTGCAGTGGTGCGATCTTGGCTCAGTGTAACTTCCACCTCCCAGGTTCAAACAATTCTACCTCAGCCTCCCGAGTAGCTGGGATTACAGGTACACACCACCATGGCTGTCTAATTTTTGTATTTTTTTTTTTTTGAGACGGAGTCTCACTCTGTCACCCAGGCTAGAGTACAGTGGTGCGATCTCAGCTCACTACAAGCTCCGCCTCCCAGGTTCACGCCATTCTCCTGCCTCAGCCTCCTGAGTAGCTGGGACTACAGGCACCTGCCACCACGCCTGGCTGATTTTTTTGTATTTTTAGTAGAGACAGGGTTTCACCGTGTTAGCCAGGATGGTCTCGATCTCCTGACCTCGTGATCCGCCCGCCCCGGCTTCCCAAAGTGCTGGGATTACAGGCGTAAGCCACCGCGCCCGGCCATTTTTGTGTTTTTAATAGAGATGGGATTTCACCATGTTGACCAGTTTGGTCTCGAACTGCTGACCTCAAGCGATCTGCCCACCTTGGCCTCCCAAAGTGCCAGGATTATAGGTGTGAGCTACCATGCCCAGCCTCATGTGTGATTTTTATTAATGTGCATCTATTGGTGCATTCCCTCTTATCTGCCAACCACTGACCATTTCATCTCTGCTGTTTTATACATGTCATTGTCAATTAGTAACGTAATATTGATATCGAGGATAGAGTCCTATAGACTACAAGGCACCTGCCTGTGAGCACATGGCCCTTCCCTGCAGAAACTAAGCAGAAAGGACCAAGGTCAAAGGGCTCAGCAAGTTATTATAGAAGCCTGTCTGCTCTCAGAGGGCAAAGAAACTAGTCCTCTGGGCGGAGCCTTACATGGGGAAGCTGGAAGCCTGGAAAGACCAGCACCCTCCCCCGCCACGTAAAGTCTGAGTGTACAAAGACTGCAGCCATTTAGAGGGAACTGTGATCGAATCTGAGAGAACAGTCAACCACATCCAGCTAATTTTTGTATTTGTAGTAGAGATGGGGTTTCACCATGTTGGTCAGGCTGGTCTCAAACTCCTGACCTCAGGTGATCCACCCGCCTTGGCCTCCCAAAGTGCTGGTATTGCAGGTGTGAGCCACCATGCCCAGCCTAGACCTCATTTTTATTAAAAAAAAAAAATGGAGACAGTCATATGTCACTAGGAAAATATATGAGGATTACATAGCAAATATTAACTATTGTTTTCTGTGGAATTTTAGGCAATTTGAAAATTATTATTTTCTTTTTGCTTATCTATACTTAAATTTTTTCAACAACAAAATAAGCATAACTTTTAAAATAAAGAAGTGGTGGTTCATGCCTGTAATCCCAGCACTTTGGGAAGCTGAGGCAGCTGGCTCACTTGAGGTCGGGAGTTCCAGACCAGCCTGGCCAACAAGGCGAAACCATGTGTTTACTAAAAATACAAAAATTAGTTGGGCATGGTGGTGGGCACCTGTAATCCCAGCTACTTGGTAGGCTGAGGCAGGAGAATTGCTTGACCCTGGAAGGCAGAGGTTGCAGTGAGCCGAGATTGTGCCACTCCATCCAGCCTGGGTGACAAACTGAGACTCTGTCTTAAATTTTAAAAAAAGACCAGCCTGGCCATCATGTTGAAACCCTGTCTCCATTAAAAATACAAAAATTAGCTGGGCATAGTGGTGTGTGCCTGTAATCCCAGCTACTCAGGAGGCTGAGGCAGGAGAATCACTTGAACCCGGGAGGTGGAGGTTGCAGTGGGCCGAGATCGCCCGACTGTACTCCAGCCTGGGCGACAGAGGAAGACCCTATCTCAAAAAAAAAAAAAAAAAAAAAAAAAAAAAGAATTAAGAGGATTTCCCCCTAATGTATTAAAAGAAGAGCAAGTATACTTGTTCAGACCATAGAATAGAATAAAAATACCAAACCTGCAACTAGTACCCAAACCCAGATGGAAGTGGACCAGCCTCCTAGGCAGTGTCCAGGGTCCTGGGTCCTGGGTCCTGGCCACCTGCCTGTGGCAAGGCCACAACCATTCCCTTGAGGACACGGAGAGTCCCACCCCGCTGGTGACAGGACCTGCCTAATGACAATTAGCTTGCAGCGAGACCTCTCCTCAGCACCCCTGCCTTTAAGCAGAGAGAATCGCCTATGGATTCCATGAGCCATTTATTTTTCATTTTTATTGGTACCTTAAAAAACTAGGAATGTAGGGCCAGGGCGCGGTGGCTCATGCATGTAATCCCAGTATTTTGGGAGGCCAAGGCGGGTGGATCACGAGGTCAGGAGTTCGAGACCAGCCTGGCCAACATGGTGAAACCCCGTCTCTACTACAAATACAAAAAAAATTAGCTGAGTGTGGTGGAGCACACCTGTAGTCCCAGCTACTTGGGAGGCTGAGGCAGGAGAGTTGCTTGAACCCGGGAGGTGGAGGTTGCACTGAGCCGAGATTGTGCCACTATACTCCAGCCTGGGCAACAGAGTAATACTCCATCTCAAAAAAACAAAAAACAAAACAAAACAAAAGCTAGGAATGTAACACATGCTTATTGTAAAATATCAAAACTATACAGGTGTATATAGAGTAAAAAAAACATGAAAATCTCTCCCTTAGCCTTCAAATCCCAACCTCCAGGGGTAAATTACTCATAGAGGATCTTTTCAGAGTCTTTTCCAGGGGTCCCCCATCCTATACAGGTAGGCTAGTGTAATTGTCTACATGAGATGTTGAAGAAGTGTGCTTATTATCATGCTAAGGAATGACAGGATAGCAAGCCATCCTTTCCTCCGACCCAGAGTTTTGTATTTTTTTTAAAAGCATAAAAATAGAAATTTTACCTGGTTTTTAAAATTATGGGTGACTTTTGATTTTTCTTTTTTGCTAATGTGTTCATTGTAGAACACTGAGATATTCTGTAAATTAAGAAAAAATAGTTTTGGCCGGGCACAGTGGGTCACGCCTGTAATCCCAGTGCTTTGGGAGATGGAGGCGGGTGGATCACCTGAGGTCAGGAGTTTGAGACCAGCCTGGCCAATGTGACGAAATTCCATGTCTACTAAAAATACAAAACAATTAGACAGGTGTGGTGGTGCTCGTCTGTAATCCTAGCTACTCGGGAGGCTGAGGCAGGAGAATCGCTTGAACCTGGGAGGTGGAGGTTGCAGTGAGCTGAGACTGCACCATTGTACTCCAGCCTGGGTGACAAGAGTGAAACTCTGTCTCAAAAAAAAAAAAAAAAAAAAAAAAAAAAAAAAAAAAATTTTAAATGTCTCCCAAGAAAGCGGGTGGTGAATTCATGTGCACCTTCATGTGACCGAGCAATCTTTGCTCTGAGGGAGGCCCCTGTGGAGGCAGGGAGGGGTCTCTGCTGAGTGGGAGGGAGGCAGAGCCAGGGCTAGGCTGAGGCACTTGTTTTGCATGTAAAATTTAAGGGGGTACCAAAAAACCCATCAGTAGTCAAGATACATTACTCTTTTTTTCCTTTGAGATGGAGTCTTGTTCTGTTGTCCAGGCTAGAGTGCAGTGCCCTGATCTCAGCTCACTGCAACCTCCACCTCCTGGGTTCAAGCAGTTCTCCTGCCTCAGTCGCCCAAGTAGCTAGGATTACAGGTACCGACCACCGCACCCAGCTAATTTTTTTTTGTATTTTTTTTTTTTTTTTTGAGACGGAGTCTTGCTCTGTCACCCAGGCTGGAGTGCAGTGACTGGATCTCAGCTCACTGCAAGCTCCGCCTCCTGGGTTTACACCATTCTCCTGCCTCAGCCTCCCGGGTAGCTGGGACTACAGGCGCCTACCACCTCGCCTGGCTAATTTTTTGTAGTTTTTAGTAGAGACGGGGTTTCACCGTGTTAGCCAGGATGGTCTCGATCTCCTGACCTCATGATCCGCCCGTCTCGAAGTGCTGAGATTACAGGCTTGAGCCACCGCGCCCGGCCGTTTTTTGTATTTTTAGTAGAGACGGGGTTTCACCATGTTGGCCAGGCTGGTCTAGAACTCCTAACCTCAAGTAATCTGCCCACCTTGGCCTCCCAAAGTGCTGCGATTACAGGCGTGAGCCACCACATCTGGCCAAGATAAATTATTCTTTAATGTAATGTTAAAAAAATCAAAGTTAATGAGAAAAACCCTGCAAGGAACAAAATATCAAAATTTTATTTCTTTAGAGACAGAGTCTCACTCTTTTGCCCAGGCTGGAGTGCAGTGGTGCAACCATACCTCACTGCAGCTTTGAACTCTTTGGCTCAAGTGAGTCTCCTGCCTCAGCCTCCAGAGTAGCTGGGACCAGGTGTGCACCACCTTGCTCTGCTATTTTAAAAAATATCTTGTAGAGACAGAGTCTTGCTATGTTGCCCAGATTAGTCTCAAACTCCTGGTCTCAAACACCTGGCCACAAGCGATCCTCCCACCTTGGCCTCCCAAAGCGCTGTGATTACAGGCATGAGCCACCACGCCTGGCCCCTCAAAATTGTAAAGAAAGACAGATTTGAACCCTGCATTTGCACGACCGTGCCTCACCCTAGTAGGGGCCCTGGAGGAGGGTGACGTTTTCGACCAATGAGCACTTTAAGGAAGCACAGGGCACAACAGAGGGAAGCATGGATTTGGGGGTGGGCAGGGAGACCCTGGAGAGGGGAGTTGGGAGAACATAAGTGATGATCCATTTTGTGAAGGGAATTCCTACAGACTCCCAGAACGGCTAAGGGATCTACGTTGCCGAGGGAGCACCTACAGATAAGAAGCGGACCCAGCATGAATTCCCCATCATCCCAGCCCCTCCAGGGCTGCGGGAGCTGTGGGGAGCCCACCTCTGCTGTAGAGAGAGAAGGGAAAGGGCAAGTTTGTGCTTGAGGCTCCTATAGAAGCTGTGGTAGTGAGAAAATGCACCTGCAGTTCAGTTAGGCACTTACTAAACAAGAAAGATACAGTCTAAAAATACTCGGTTTTCCTGTGGAGTAGAAGCTTGTTTGTCTGCTTTCTCTACCTTTATTTTCCTTATCCTTTTTTAAAAGTGATTTTTCCAGTACACAAATGAGAGTCTAAAAGTAAATTGTAAAAATATGGGGAACTTTTAGACTTTACTACTAATAACAAAATCCACATTATACAGTTTTGCTTATTAAATTTAGCAAGTTTTAAAAAGTATATTAAGGCCGGGCGCGGTGGTTCAAGCCTGTAATCCCAGCACTTTGGGAGGCCGAGATGGGCGGATCACGAGGTCAGGAGATCGAGACCATCCTGGCTAACACGGTGAAACCCCGTCTCTACTAAAAACTACAAAAATCTAGCCGGGGCCGGGCGCGGTGGCTCAAGCTTGTAATCCCAGCACTTTGGGAGGCCGAGACGGGCGGA
>NW_016818934.1:2435388-2455888 GCF_001698545.2 Rhinopithecus bieti | reverse complement strand
AAAAAAAAAAAGAAAAAAAAAATAGTATATCAAGTGTCAGTATCTTTCACTGGGGGAAGGTCCAGGAAATGAGCATTTAGTCATTACGAGTGGCAGGGTAAACTGCTAGAGTTATTTTGGAGAGGATTTGTCTGTGTGCATTATTAGCCTTAACAATCACAAATGTTGGCACTGTCTGGGCACAGTGGCTCATGCCTGTAATCCTAGCACTTTGGGAGGCCGAGGCAGGCAGATCGCTTGAGCCTAGGAGTTTGAGACCAACCTGGGCAACATCATGAAACCTCGACCAAAAAAGTACAAAATATTAGCTGGGCATGGTGGCATGTACCTGCAGTCCCAGCTACTTGGGTGGCTGAGGTGGGAGGATCACTTGAGCCCAAGAAGGTCAGGGTTTCAGTGAGCTGTGATGACATCACTGCCCTCCAGCCTGGGTTGCAGAGTGAGGCCATACAAAGTAACAAATTAACTCTTAATAATTCCAGGGATTAGGATTTGGACATCTTTGGGGGAGGGTGTCATTATCTGCCTACCATATTAGGTGATTGGAGGGAGAGGCACTGGATGTGTATGAGGGACAGAGGGACCATAGAGGACTTCACTATGGAGATGACGTTTGAATTGAGGTGTGGTAAGGTCAAGCCAACCTTGTGGATGACTGGGGAAAGGGGAGAGAGAACGGTAAAGCTGGAAAGGATCAGTTGGAGGAACAGAAGACCAGTGTGACTTCAGTAGGAAGCAGGAACGGGCCAAATTGCTGAAAATCAGTTGACAAGAGCCAATTTGCTGAAACGATCAAGTCAGTAAAAACTTGTTTCTGTTAATTACCGACAAAGCTAAAATATGCTGTTGCCCCATTTTCAACAATTTTAAAATTAGTAGGTTTTGGGAAGTTGAGGCGGACAGATCATGAGGTCAGGAGTTCGAGACCAGCTTGACCAACAAGATGAAGCCCCGTCTCTACTAAAAATACAAAAATTAGCCAGGTGTGGTGACACATGCCTGTAATCCCAGCTGCTCAGGAGGCTGAGGCAGGAGAAGCCTTTGAACCCAGGAGGTGGAGGTTGCAGTGAGCCAAGATAGAGCAAGACTCTGTCTCAAAAAAAAAAAAATTAGTAGGTTTTATTATTTAGAGCGGTTTTAGGTTTACAGAAAACTTGAACTCAAGCCCAGATTTCCCATCTATTCTCCCTATTTTTCCTACTATTAACATCTTGCATTAATGAGGTATATTTGTTACAATTATGCACCAATATGGATACATTATTATTCACTGAAGTTCATGGTTTTTTTAGGGGTAGCTCCTTGTGTCCCTTAGGTTTTGACAAATGAATGATGTCATATATCCACCATTATCGTATCATACAGAGTAGTTTCACTGCCCTAAAAATCCCCTGTGCTCCACTTATTCATCCATCACTCTCTTCTCTTAAACCCCTGGCAACCAATGATCTTTTTACAGTCTCTATAGTTTTGCCTTTTCTAGAATGCCATATGTAGACATGGGCCACATAATGACGTTTTGGTCAACAAGAGACTGCATATATGATGGTGGTCCCATAAAATAATAATGCAGCTGCTTTATACAGATGTACCATTTAAAAAAATCCTCTATACAAGTATTTTTACTGTAACATTTCTGTTTAGATATGTTTACATATCTAACACTCACCATTGTTGTTATGGTATACATAACACTTACCATTGTTGTTATGATATACATAACACTCACCATTGTGTTACAATTGTGTACAATATTCAACACAGTGACATGCTGTACAGGTTTATAGCCTAGGAGCAATAGGCCATCCCATACAGCCTCACTGTGTAGTAGGCTACACCATCTAGGTTTGTGTAACTACACTCTGTGATGTTCAAAAAATGACAAAATCACCTAATGACACATTTCTTACAACATATTCCCATTGTTAAGTGACATATGACTGTAGTTGGAGTCATGCAGTGTGTAGCCTTTTCAGACTGG
The DNA here is from genome assembly GCF_001698545.2 of Rhinopithecus bieti. Taxonomy (NCBI): domain Eukaryota; kingdom Metazoa; phylum Chordata; class Mammalia; order Primates; family Cercopithecidae; genus Rhinopithecus; species Rhinopithecus bieti. The sequence goes on along the minus strand of NW_016818934.1, from coordinate 2,453,907 downwards.
CTTCTTTTACTTAGCGCTATGAATGTAAGATTTCCTCATGTCTTTTTGTGGCTTGATAGCTCATTTCTTCTTATCATTGATTAATGTTCCATTGTATGGATGTAGCAGTTTATCTACTCACCTATTGAAGGCTCTTTGTCGCTTCCAATTTTTGGTAATTAGGAATAGAGCTTCTGCAAACATTTGTGTGCAAGTTTGTGTAGGCATAAGTTTTCAACTCAATTTGGTTGAGGTTTAGTTTCAATGATTCAGACTTAATGGTCTGGCTGAGTTGAATGTCATTTTCACATGTGTTTCACATCAAGATGTCTGCATACTCTGCTGTGCTCAAAACTCATGCAAGATGTTCATTAGATCAAGCTGGGTAAAAAATCAGCAAGTTAGAGAAGTAGAAAAGGCATTGGACTTCGATGAACATGTACTGAAAGAAACACTTCCTGTAAGTCGCTTCTAAAATCCTGACATTTAAGACTTGCTTAATTCTGAAATTTGAATATATAAAACATTCTCATTCCCATGAATTATGGACCTGAAGTAAACTGAACTTGGGCTGGCCTCAGTGAAATGGCAGTAGTGAGGTTAAAAATAAGCTTAATCTAAAACTTAATTTAAGTGAAAACTTTGGAAAAAAACCTCAAGGACAACACAAAATGTCAATTTTATAAAGAGTAAGTAGAAACAGGAGTCACATATTTCAAGGATTGGAGAAGGCTGACCCACTGAGACATGGAGAGTGAAAAGTTCTTGGAATAAACAACAGACACTTGGCGTTACTTGTCGGAGGCAAAGTTAATCTGTCTGATGTGTGAACTTGGAGATTACTTTTTTGTATTTATGTATTTTTGTTCATATTAAGAGTCTAAAGATTTTGGTCAACTTGCAATCCATGCTTGTTTCTTTCTTCATTTGTAAAAAGATGGAAATTAATGATATGATTGATCTCCAAGATGTACTCTACCTCTGATATCCTAGCACTCTACAACTAGAGCACTGTAGGAAAGTAAATAGACTCTTTGATTACCTAGAACATTTAGGAGATGGGATAATCTTAGTAATTGAACCTTCTGATTAATCGATAATGAACACTGATTCATTTATGGTTCAAAAAGTGTTACAAACTAAAAATCTACTTTTGTCTGGGAAAATCCAAGTGCGGAGAATGGAAGGGAATTTGTTTTAGAGGATTCTTCCAATTATGCTTTGGGGTTTGAAGATAGATAAGATGGAAGAAACTGAATGGGAATGAATGCACTGAGGTTAGGTTTTACCTTAGAAAAAGTTTTTTTAAATTAACATTAAACATTTTCTATTAACTTGCAATTTCTTGGGGTAAAGAGATAAGCCAAGGTTCCCCAGTTAGCAACTGTGAAATGCATCCCAGCATTTACTTCTGCAGGGATGTGGTTAGGTCTTCACAATTATATGGTGTCATAAGCCTTCAAGATTTGTTACACTTTGCTTATCTGGCTTGACTAGTGGCTAGCTAATGGAGATCAAAGACCTTCAAAACTGTGTTGTGGTAGGGGTATGACATAGTAGTCAGAAGCTGTTTGGAATTTCTATGGGTTGGGCCCAAACATTGTACTTGTAGTGAGAAGGAACACAAGTCAGCTGGTGAAGCAATGTTGGACATTCCCCTGGATTTGACCTAGTTCAAGTTCCTAACTCCTAGTTCTATATTTGCTTTTGACAGTAGTGGCAGCACATTTGTTGTTTGATCTGGTTTGCTTTCTTGGGCTGCTGAGGTTTGGTGTCTCACTCTGTTTCTCTGGTCCCATATTTGCGGACCTAGTTCCAGTTTTGGGTATAGCCACTTCCTGGCACTTGCCTGCCTCCCCGTTCCTGTCTTGGGCATGCCCGAGGGTTCTCAGGGAATGCCATGGATCAGGAGGAGACCCGTGGGGTCTGCATTTCACACATCTTGGACACATCACTGATTTTACCCGGTAATATGATGCATCACTCATTTGACCCTGTGATATATGTGGTTGTTTACCTCTCAGGGATATCCAACAGAACTTCAACTTGTTTTTTATTAACTGGAAAAGTCTGAACGTTAACTTTAGTAATACACTCAGAGGTGGTTGAATGTTTATGAATTAAAACACCTACTTCAATTCTCAGGTTTTCTCTTTCAATGGAATTGTGAATTGCATTTCTCATGTCCCCGGGGATTTGGAGTTTTTCTGGGATTTGGATCATGTTGATGTTTAGATGGGTAATGTCAAACATTAACCAACTTTCTGAACATTGAAATCCACTGACTCTTATGCCTTCTATGTTAAGTTTCCAGGGATAATGGTCTTTCAAAAAGCCATGACCTCAACATACATGGTAGAAAATAATCTGTGTTGTTTTCAGTTTTATGTTCAATTGTTTTTTTTTTTTTCTTTAGACAGGGTCTTGCTCTGTCACCCAGGCGGAGTGCAGTGGTGTGATCTTGGCTCACTGCAACTTCCACCTCCAGGGCTCAAGTGATTCTCCCACCTCAGCCTCCTGTGTAGCTGGGATTACAGGTGCCTACACTGCACCCAGCTAATTTTTGTATTTTTGGTAGAAACAGCATTTCACCATGTTGCCCAGGCTGGTCTTGAACTCCTATCCTCAAGTGATCCTCCTGCCTTGGCCTCCCAAAGTGCTGGGCTTACAGGTGTGAGCCACTGCACCCGGCCTTATGTTCAATTTTTGTTATAAGAATCCAAACAGGCCAGGCGCGCCTGTAATTCCAGCTCTTTGGGCTGAGGCAGGTGGATCACCTGAGGTCAGGAGTACAAGACCAGCCTGTGCAACATAGTGAAAACCTGTCTCTACCAAAAATACAAAATATTAGCTGGGCGTGGTGGTGGATACCTGTAGTCCCAGCTACTTGGGAGGCTGAGGCAGGAGAATTGCTTGAATCTAGCAGGTGGAGGTTGCAGTGAGCCGAGATTGCACCACTGCACTCCAGCCTGAGTGACAGAGTGAGACTCTGTCTCAAAAAAAAAAAAAAAAAAAAAAAAAACCAGAATCTGAACTGTTCGAAGACAGAGGTTGTCACTAGTACATGTATGGTGTGTCCCTTTCTTTTCTTTGCAGTTACATATAATGGACCTGTACATTAACAAGTATGGGCTCATTTATAATGGGCTCATATATGTAACTTTCATTTTCTCCTAGTATGTTGTATCTTGTTATGTTAATATATACAATTCTGCTTTATTCTAATATCTGTTCAGTTTTCCATCAAGTGATCGTACATAATTTATTTAAATAATCCTTATTGCCGAATATTTAGGTTGCTTCCAATTCTTTGTTGTCATTTTTATTTTATTTTATTTTTTGAGAAAGGGTCTCACTGCATTGCCTAGGTTGGAGTGTGGTTGTGCAGTCATAGCTCACTGCAGCCTTGATCTCTGGCATCCTAGGTAGCTGGGACCACAGGTGCATACCACTATGCCTGGCTAATTTTTAAATTTTTTTGTAGAGATTGGGTTTTGCCATGTTTCCTAGGCTTGTTGCAAACTCCTGGGTTCAAGTGACCTGCCTACCTTGGCCTCCCATAGTGTTGGGATCATGGCTGTGAACCACTGCACTTGGCCAATTTTTTGTCATTGTGATGCTGCACTGAACATCCTCGTGTATGAATCTTTTCATGTTTGTGTAGTTATTTCTGTAGGATAAACTCCTCATCGTCAAAGGCTATACATATTTAAAATTTTAATGGATATTGCTAATTTCCTCCTCAAAAGGTTATGCCAATGTGCAGTTCTACCAGTAGAACTTGACAGTATTTCCCTATAGTTCCTTGCCAATGTTAGAAATTTTCAACTTTTCCTAATTTGATGGGTGAAAAATTGTATCTTCTCGTTTGCCTTTATTTGATTATTAATATTGATTCTCTTATTTAAAAATTGCTTATCAACCCTTTTCTTTTAGAGTGTTGCCTGTTTATATCTCTTACCCACTTGAGAAAATTGGTTGTTCATTTTTTTTTTGTTTTGTTTTTTGAGATGGAGTTTTGCTCTGTCACCAGGCTGGAGTACCGTGGCGTGATCTCAGCTTACTGCAACCTCTGTCTCCCAGGTTCAAGCGATTCTCATGCCTCAGGCTCCCAAGTAGCTGGGATTACAGGCATATGCCACCACGCCCAGATAATTTTTGTATTTTTAGCAGAGACAGGGTTTCGCCATGTTGGCCAGGATGGTCTCAATCTCCTGACCTCTTGATCCACCTGCCTCTCCACTCTCCAAAAGGCCCCAGTGTGTGTTGCTCCCCTCTCTGTGTCCATGTGTTCTCATCATTTCGCTCCCACTTGTAAATGAGAACATGTGGTATTTGGTTTTCTGTTCTTGTATTTACTCTTGTAAATACAGTAGAAAGAATTCCTGTGCTCTTCACTTGGATTCCTCAAAAGTTCTGTCCCTCTCTCTCTCCCTCTCTGTCTCTCTCTACACATACACATACACACACACACACACACACACACACACGCTTTTTTCTGAACCATTTGAAAGTAAAGACATAGGCATGATTTCCCTTTATCCACAAACATTTCAATGTGTATTTTCTAAATATAAGGATATTTTCTTATTACACAATCACAACACAATGACAAATCAGGAAATAACATCAATATGAGACTATTAGCTAATATATAGACCTGACTCGAATTTCCCCAGTTGTTCAAATAATGTCCTTTCTAACCAAAGAAGAAAACATTTCCCATTCAGGATTCCATGTGGCATTTAGCTGCCAGGTCTCCTCCGTCTGCTTTAACCTGGAATAGTTCCTCAGTCTCTATGTGTCTTTATGAATTTAGCATTTTTGAAGGGTACAGGAGAGTTATTTTGTAGGATGTGCCCTGATTTGAGTTTGTCCGTTTGATTCAGGCCATGTGTTTTGGGAGGACCATAGCAGGAGTGATGCTGTGTTAATCTCAGTAACAGGAGACACGTGATGTTTATTTGCCCTGTTACTTGGTGGTGTTAACTTTGATCCTTTGGTCAAGGTGGTAGTGTTAGCTTTCTGTTACTGCTATAACAAATTACCACAAACTTATGCTTAAAACAAGATAAATTTATTACTTATGGTCCTGGAGGTCATAAGTCCAAAATGAGTTTCACTTGGCTGGAATCGAGTTGTCAGCAAGGCTGGCTCCTTCTGGAGGTTGTAGGGCAGAATCTCTTTTCTTGACTTTTCCAGATTCTAGACATTGCCTGTACTCACTGCCTTATGGCCCCTTCCTCCGTCTTCAAGCCAGCTGTGTAGCATCTTCAAATCTCTTTCTCTGGCCTCTGTATTTGTCATTGACATCTCCTACCCTGACTCTATGACCCTCCTGGCTCTTTCTTAGGACCCTTGTAAATAGGTTGGATCCACTTGAATAATCTAGGGAAATTTTCCCATCCCAAGACATTAATGACATCTGCAATGTCCTTTTTGCTATGTGTGGAAGCATATTCACAGGTCCTAGGGACCAGGATGTAGACATCTTTAGGGGCTCTTATTTAGCCTAGCATAGTGTTATTTTCTAGGTTTCTCAATTGTGAAATTACTGATTTCCCCTTTATAATTAATAAATATCTTCAGGGGAAATATTTTGAAACCACATAAATATCCAGTTTCTTCTCAAATGAATACTAAATCCATTAGTCTTAACATCCATGAAAAATTCTTGCCTTAATCAATTATTGCTAAGACAGTTGCCAAGTGGTGATTAAAATTTTTTCCCAACTTTGTTGAAGAACACTTGACATATAGTTACATACCTATGTTTTAAGTGTATAATTTGATAGGTTTGTTGTTGTTGTTGTTGTTTTTTGAGGCAGAATTTCGCTCTTGTTGCCCAAGCTAGAGCACAATGGCGTGATCTCGGCTCACTGCAACCTCTGCTTCCCAGGTTCAAGCAATTCTCCTGCCTCAGCCTCCTGAGTAGCTGGGATTACAGGTGTGTGCCTCCAGGCCTGGCTAATTTTGTATTTTTAGTAGAGTTGGGGTTTCTCCATGTTGGTCAGGCTGGTCTTGAACTCCCAACCTCAGGTGATCAGCCTGCCTCGGCCTCCCAAAGTGCTGGAATTACAGGTGTGAGCCACTGTGCCCGGCCAGTTTGATAGGTTTTGACATGTGTATTACCTTCATGAAATCGCCACGATGAAGATAGTGAACTTGTTCATTACTCCCCGCTAGTTTCCTCATGGCCCTTTGACATCTCTCCCTCCACATCATACCCTTCCCAGGCAGCCACTGATCTGCTGTCATGATAGATTAGTTGCATTTTCTAGAATTTGTAAAATTGGAGCACAGTAAGTACTTTTGTTCACTTGGCTTCTTTCACTTATACTTATTTTGAGATTTATCCATGTTGTTGTATGTATTAATAGTTTATTCTTTTCTATTAGTGAATAGTATTCTATTTTTATGGACATATCATTGTTTATTCATAGACTTGTTTTTTTTGAGACAGGGTATCACTCTGTCACCTAGGCTTGAGTGCAGTGGCGCAGTCATGGCTCATTGCAACCTCCACCTCCTGGCTCAAGCCATCCTCCTGTCTCAGCCTCCTGAGTAGCTGGGACTATAAGCCTGTGCCATCATGCCTGGCCAATTTTTTTTTTTTTTTTTTTTTTGAGACAGAGTCTTGCTCTGTTGCCCAGGCTGAGTGCAGTGGCGAGATCTTGGCTCACTGCAAGCTCCGCCTCCCGGGTTCACGCCATTCTCCTGCCTCAGCCTCCCGAGTAGCTGGGACTACAGGCGCCCACCACCACACCCAGCTAATTTTTTGTGTTTTTAGTACACACGGGGTTTCACTGTGTTAGCCAGGATGGTTTCGATCTCCTGACCTCGTGATCTGCCCATCTTGGCCTCCCAAAGTGCTGGGATTACAGGTGTGAGCCACTGTGCCCGGCCGACTAATTTTTATATTTTTTGTAGAGACGGGGTTTAGTCACGTTGCCCAGGCTGGTCTTGAACTCCTGGACTCGAGATCCACCTACCCTGGCCGCCCAAAGTGCTGGGATTACAGGCATGAGCCACTGCACTCAGCCTGGACTTATTAATGAACATTTGGGTTGTTTCAAGTATTTGGCTATTACAAATCGAGCTGCTGTGAAGATTCACGTATAAATCTTTGTATGGTGGTTTTCTAATTCTATCTACATAATAAAACTGGCATTCTACTGTAAGGAAGTCTCCCCTCCCCACCATGTTAGTGTGGATTCATGGATTCTTATTTTATTTAATGCATTATAATATGTTACCATCTTTTATTTTTCTTTTTTTTGGAGATGTAGTCTCACTCTGTCGCCCAGGCTGGAGTGCAGTGGCATGATCTCGGCTCACTGCAACCTCCGCCTCCCAGGTTCAAGCAATTCTTCTGCCTCAGCCTACTGAGTAGCTGGGATTACAGGCATGCGCCACCATGCCCAGCTAATTTTTGTATTTTTAATAGAGAAGAGGTTTTGCCATGTTGATCAGGCTGGTCTCGAACTCCTGACCTCAAGTGATCTGCCTGCCTCGGCCTCTCAAAGTGCTGGGATTACAGGAATGAGCCACCATGCTCGACCATTACCATCATTATTAATCTTGATGTCCAAATTGTCCTAGATTTGGATAGTGGGAAGCTCCTTTAAACTGGATCCTATTTCCCTTTGATATATCCTCATCATTCTTTGACCACTTCCATGTTAACTGGAACAAAATGTTACAGGCTTAATAGGTAATTTCCCTGCCCCAGTTCTGGAATCTGCCATTTCTCCAAAGAGTCCTGGTTCCATTAAGCAGAGAATAATATTTAGAAACTAAGATTTGTGGCTAGGCGCGGTGGTTCAAGCCTGTAATCCCAGCACTTTGGGAGGCCGAGACGGGCAGATCACGAGGTCAGGAGATCGAGACCATCCTGGCTAACACGGTGAAATCCCATCTCTACTAAAAAATACAAAAAAAAAAAAAAAAAAAAAAAAAAAAAAAAAACTAGCCGGTGAGGTGGCGGGCGCCTGTATGTAGTCCCAGCTACTCGGGAGGCTGAGGCAGGAGAATGGTGTAAACTCGGGAGGTGGAGCTTGCAGTGAGCTGAGATCCAGCCACTGCAATCCAGCCTGGGCAACAGAGCGAGACTCCGTCTCAAAAAAAAAAAAAAAGAAACTAAGATTTGTGCTCTAGGGAAGCTCATTGCAATTTGTATGTTTCCAGGATTTCCCAACAGACAGAGCTAGGAAATACATTTATGTATGATGACACCTCCAATTCCATTTCAACATCATAGCGTTTATTCTAGCCTTCCTTCACTTGTAGTTTCCATTCCCTTCTAGTGGTGTGCTGGCAGATGTTTAACAACTGGTTCTCCAGTAGATAAAAAGCCTGATAGGCAATGTTTGCCAGCATTCATGGTATAAAAGCTCCCTTCCATGGCCAGTTTCAAGCTAGCAACATGACATTACTGAATGGAGAATTAGAAAGAGATGTGTACGATTGATTCTTACTAAGTAAGCCAGCTCCAGCATGCCACTGTTCCTTTTTCTATGACAAACCTGGCTCCCATTATCCACAATAAGCAGTTTCAGAATTGCTAACCATACCGTTGTGAAAACAAGCTAGAGTTTCATATTTGTACTTTTTAAAAAAATCTTTGGCTAGGAGTACGTAGTCAAAATATTGTGTCCAAAATCACTTAAGTTGGCTTGGTGTGGTGGCAGATCATTTAAATTTAAAAGGAAATCCCAGAATTTTGATTTTAATTGGAATTGTTTTAACTTTCTAGATTTATTTGGGTAGAACTGACTCTTTCCGGTATTGGATTTTCCCATCTTCATCTAGGACTTATTTCTAGGCTGTATTGAGGTCTTTCTCTGTGTTCTTTGGCAATGTTTGGTAGTATTGCTTCAAAAAGATTTATTTCTAGGCTGCTCTGCCTATGGAGTAACTATTCTTTTATTCCTTTACTTTTCTAATAAACTTGTTTTCACTTAAAAAAAGACTTATTTCTAGGCATTTTAAAGATTTTGTTGGCATTTTGAATAGGATCTTTGTATTTTAAGTTACCTTTTTTTTTTTTTTTTTTTTTTTTTTTGAGATGGAGTCTGCCTCTGTTGCCCAAGCTGGAGTGCAGTGGTACAATCTCGGCTCACTGCAAGCTCCGCCTCCTGGGTTCACGCCATTCTCCTGCCTCAGCTTCCCAAGTAGCTGGGACTACAGGCACCTGCCACCACACCCGGCTAATTTTTTGTATTTTTAGTAGCGACAGAGTTTCACTGTGTTAGCCAGGATGGTCTCGATCTCCTGACCTTGTGATCCACTCATCTCGGCCTCCCTTAAATTACATTTTAAAAGGTTATTGTTAACATATAAGAAGGCTGTTGCTTTTTTGTATATTTATATTTTGTTCCCAGTTTTTCACTTTAATCTCTGGTTTTCTAAGTAGATACTTGTATTAACAATTTCTGATATTTTTATCTGTCTGTAGTGAGAAGTTGGGAAAGGCATTGCCCAGGAAGTGGAGGGCATTTAGAGGGCCTCAGAGCTGTGCTTATCCTTTTTTTCTGTAACTTTTTACTGTGGAAGCTTTGAAGACTGCTGGGGACAGCGCCTTTGCTGTTCTAGTTTTCATGCCCATGTTAGGCGCCTGTTGCGGGGTGGAGTCCTCGGACCAACTGCAACCTTGGCACAAATGTCAGAACCAGCTGCTCTGCTTCCTCCTGGAGTGGGGCAGATCACTGGCTGGATTCCCAGTGACCTCCAAACGCCCTGCCGATTTCTCTGAGGCAGCTCCAATTTCAGCCCCTGCTGATGGAGAGCTTGGGGCTTCAGTTCTAGGATTGTGTTGGAAAAGTTTGCGTACTTCCTTCTCTGTCTTGTCTGGGTTGGAATACTGTCTTCTGACCTCTGTCTATCTAGTCCCATCTGTTTTTTCTGTTACAGAAATTCTTACAAATCTCCAGTTTCTTCATTGGGCCCCTGCCTGTTTTCTGTTGTTGCTGTGGATCATGTGTTTTTTCAGTGTGGCTTGGTAACAGATGTGCGATAAACAAAAAAGTTCAATTCGCCATTAAGGGATGGAGGTAGGGAGAAAGACTTCAGATTATAAACACAGTGTAAGTATATTGTAGAAAGTTTAGAAAATGTAGAAAAGTGCTAAGAAGAAAATTACTTTCAGTGTTTGGGTTGTACATATTCTATTTTTTTTTTTTTTTCTAATGTGTTCTTGGGTTGCACGTTTTCTGAGGTTCTACTTTCACTTAACTTATTTTGAATCGAATGAAGTTGCCTTTTTAAATTACCTGCTGACTTGAGGGTACGGACATTTAGACATATGAAAATGTCAAGTGTGAATCTAGCCTAGATGACGCCGAGGATTTTTGAGGGTTGTAGGAGGCGAGGTGGGCAGATTGTAGGTTTGTGGAATAACACTGAAGCAGGAACTGGGGTGGAATTTCATGCTTGTCTGCACTGTCCACTACCATTATTTAAGAAGGTTGAGGGACACAACCATTATAGTGACTTTGACCTTAGGCTTGGGAGAACATGGCTGAACATACTGACGTGCTAACAGTCATTTTCATATCCTTTGCTAAGGTATATATATCTGACATGTCTCCAACTCCTTCCCAGATGACAATACACACATTTTTGAATGTCTAACAGACTACGTTTATTTCACCATTGTTTGCTTTCAATGAAAAAATTCACAGGGTCCAAACACATCCTTTTTTGCTAACGTGCCTGGTCTTGAAAAATCCAAATTTATCTTCTTCATTCTTTTAATTCTTGAAGCAGTTGACAAACTCAAAGCATGTGACCTCCTTTAATCCTTCCAATATTCCCCATTTTACAGTCTAGTAAATTAACAGTGAGAGAGATTGAATCTTTAGCTCAAAGTCACATAGTATGTGAATGGTAGAACTGCCACTCAAACCGAAGTGTAGCATGAAAGCCTGGGTGTGTTGCATCTAGAATTGCAAGGAAATGGACCAATGGACAAAGAGTTAGATATGGTCCTTGTTCCTCAAATAAGGAAAGCTATGTAGTTGAATGGTTTAAAAATTCAGACTATAGTCTGTTTCAAAATATAGATTTTGAGCCTCAATGGTCTGTCCTTTATAGGAAGATATTTAATAATGATACCTATGTCATAGCATTGTGGTAAGGATTCAACAAGATATTCCATGCAAAATACTTGATATGCTATTTGGCACACAGCAAGTACTCAATGTATATTAGACGTATTTTTGTTTTTTATTTTAAGGCAGAGTCTCACTCTGTTGTCCAGGCTGGAGTGCAGTGGCATGATCTTGGCTCACCACAACCTCCACCTTCCGAGTTTAAGCGATTCTCCTGCCTCAGCCTCCTGAGTATGTGGGACTACAGGTGCGCGACACCATGCCTGGCTAATTTTTGTATTTGTAGTAAAGACAAGGTTTCACTATGTTGGCCAGGCTGGTCTCGAACTCCTGACCTCATGATCTGCCCACCTTGGCCTCCCAAAGTGCTGAGATTATAGGCATGAGCCACCGTGCCTGGCCCTAGACATAATTATTAATATTAATTAATAATAATCCATATATGCAGAATTTGATCCATTTGGTTTTACCTCATAGCGTGGTAAGTAAACAGGAAAGAAAGATCAAGGTTGACAGCATAGGGAGGTAAAATGAACTTTGTGGCTTATCCCAAGTCCAGTGTTTTATAGCTCTTAATAAATAACTGAGAGATTTGGATAATATTGTTAGTTAAGAATTAAAATTTTTTATAGTGGTTGGAAGCAGTGATAACGAAAGCAAATAAGGAAAGCTTCTAGAGCTTTGTTTCCTCCACCTGTAAAACATAGAAAGGCCTCCTGTCTCACTGTGCTTGTGGAACATGTGGTTCTTTAATGCAAAGTGCAGCACACTTATGCACCCTATGCCCAGGCACCAAATAAACTGCAGCCTTTGTATGAGATGTGAAGTAACTGGCCTCCTCCCTGTTCTAGTGGAGCTCTCTGGGCTTCCAAAAGCCATCATTACCAACTTGCATGTTTTACTCAAGATTGGAGGTTTTTTAAAAAATGAAATGCAAACCACGGAGGGTCTTCTCTGGCCTCTTCTTTGTATTTCTGACATTCTCTCACCTCCCCATTCTGTAGTCTTCTTTATTTTCACAGGCTTGCATCCTGCTTTCTTCCTCTTATAAGCTCCTCTCAGCAGGAACCATGATGGTTCTTTTAGTCTTTTATATTTTGAATGGCCACAATTGTCAAACTGCATTCCAAGTCACTTGGAAGGTGTATAGAAAGGCAGAGACTGCCGTGCCCCGCCCCAGGTTCAGAATTAGCAGGGCTGGGGTGGGACTGAGGGGTCTGCATGTTTAACAAGCTGTCTGAGTGATTCTAGCCTGCTAATCCCTGGAGCCCACGTCTATAGAGGTTGTATAACAGACATCATAAGAGGAGCGGGCTGGAGAAGCAGCACAGAACTAGATGTGTGGATGCTCAGCAGCAGGACCTATAACCCTGACGGTGGCTTTGGAGACTGCAGGTGCTGTTTGCTTCCCCTCTACTCCTTACCCTTCTGCCCAGAGGCCATGGGAGGATAGAAGAGGTGAAAAGGAGCATAGAAATAAGTTATCAGAGGCCCTGCAGCATGGAATGAGTAGAGGCTTTTCCCCCCAGCAAGTTTACGCAGTTATTCCAGAGCCTGCTATTCCAGAGCCTTTGTTGGAAAGACTACCATTTTCCCATTCAATAGCTTTGGCAACTTTGTTGAAAGTCAGTTGACCATATATAAGGAAATACACAGGTTAAACTTTTTTTAAAAAAAACTGTTTCTGCATTCTATTCTGTTCCATTGGTCTATTTGTCTGTCCTCTGAAAGGTACATACTGTTTCTATTACCACAGCTTCAAAAAAAGTTGGTTTTCGGTTGTTGTTGAGGCAGGCTCTTGCTCTGTCGTCCACGTTGGAGTGCAGTGGTGCAAAGCTCACTGCAGACTCAACCTCCTGGGCTCAAGCGAGTCTCCTCCTTCAGCCTCCTGAGGAGCTGGGACTACAGGTGGGGGTGTGCACCACCACACCCGGGTCAAAAAAAGTTTCAAAGTCAGGTGGTATCAGTCCTCCAACTTTGTTCTTCTTAAAAATTGTTTTTTTCTTTTGCCTATTCTAGGTCCTTGGTAATTCTTTATAAATTTTAGGCTTGACTTGCAAATTTCTACAGAAAAGACTTTCGGGATTTTGTTGGGATTGTGTTGGATCTATAAATCAATTTGGGGAAATTGGTATTTTAACAACATTCACTCCTTCAATCCACAAACATGGTATATATCTACCTTTATTTAGGTCTTCTTCCATTTCTTTTAGCTGTACCTTTTGTAATTTTCAGTGAAGAAATCTTGCAAAACTTCTTGTGTTATTCCTGTATACTTTATCTTTATTATGCCATTATAAATACATGTTTACACTTTTTTCTTTCCTTTTTTGCCACTGGTATATAGAAACACAATAGATTTTTGTGTATTGACCTTGTGTCCTGCAACGTTGTTAAACTTACTAGTTTTAGTAACTCTTTTGTAAACTTCTTAGAATTTTCTGTCCATAATCATGTTGTCTACAAATAAGGAAGTTTTACTTTTTCCTTTCCAATATGTATGTTCTTTATTTCTTTTACTTGCCTAGCACTGGCTGGGACTTTCAGTGTGTTGAATAGAAGTAGTGAGAGCAGACATCCTTGCCTTGTTCCTGATCTTAGGAAGAAAGTATTCCGTCTTTCACCTTAAGTAGGCTGTTAGCTATAGGCTTTTTGTAGATACTATTTGTCAGATTGAGGACATTCCATTCTCTTAATGATTTGTTGATTTTCTATTGTGAGGTGGTATTGAAGTTTTCACATCCTTTTCTGCATCTTGTAAAATGATTATATGACTTTTCTTATATTTTTCTGTTAATATGATGAGTTATATTAATTGACGTTCAAAAGTTAAACTGGGCCAGGCATGGTGGCTCATGCCTGTAATCCCAGAACTTTGGGAGGCCGAGGTAGGTGGGTCACTTGAGGTCAGGAGTTTGAGACCAGCCTGGCCAACATGGTGAAACCTTGTCTCTACTAAAAAAAAAAAATACAAAAATTAGCTGGGTGTGGTGGCATGTGCCTGTAACCTCAGCTACTTGGGAGGCTGAGGATGGAGAATGGCTTGAACCCAGGAGGGAGAAGTTGTAGTGAGTGAGATCGTGCCACTGCATTCCAGCCTGGGCGACAGATGGAGACTCTGTCTCCAAAAAAAAAAAAACAAAAAAAGTTTAACTTGTGGTTATTGAGCTACCATTCTGATCATAACTGGTTAGTACTTTTCGGCAAAGGTTTTTACATCTCTGTTTATGAGGAGTATTTTTCTGTAATATTCTTTATTATTTTTTTAAAATAATGCCCTTGTCTTTTTTTGGTAACGGGATTTTGCAAGTCTCATAAAACAAGTTGAGAAGTATTTTTCTATATGCTGAAAGAGTTTGAATGCAATTAGTGTTACTTTTTTCCTTAAATGTTTGATAGAATTCAACAGTGAATTCATCTGGGTCTAATGTTTTCTTTGTGGGAAAATGTCAAATTACGTATTCGATTTCCTTAAACATATAGGGCTTTTCAGATATCTGTTTCTTTTCTTTTCTTTTTTTTTTGGAGATGGAGTCTCTCTCTGTCGCCCAGGCTGGAGTGCAGTGGCACAATTTCGGCTCACCGCAACCTTCGCCTCCCGGGTTCAAGAGATTTTCCTGCCTCAGCCTCTTGAGTAGCTGGGACTACAGGCATGCGCCACCACACCCAGCTGATTTTTGTATTTTAGCAGAGATGGGGTTTCACCATATTGACCAGGCTGGTCTTGAATTCCTGGCCTCAAGTGATCCGCCTGCCTTGGCCTCCTAAAGTACTGGGATTATAGGCATGAGCCACTGTGCCTGGCCAGTGCTAGCAGTTTTAAAAGACTCAATTTAAATTTTATTTATTCTCTTCTCTGATGACCCTATCCTGTCCTTTCCTGTCTACTGCATCCACTATGTATTTTCTTTGTATAGTCTTATATACTAGTCTCTAATTTTCCTTGTGCACACATGTTTATTTTATGTACATGTCTTTTACTAACTCTCTGAATGAATGGTAGGAACTGATTGCAGGAACTCTATCTTATGCTGGCTTTGTAAACTTTTTAGTACTTCATATTAGTTGATATATAATTAACAGACATTTCTCAAACTGTATTAATATGGAAACTACTGTGGATGATGGTTTTGGCATAATCCAGATGCCCTTTAAGGAGTTAAATGATTTTTTAAAAAGATGTTAACTCATGATACCAAATAGTATATGCTAGAGGATGTCTTGCCCTTTTTCCTGGCCCTTCTATGCTTATTTTTGTCAGTCAACTTACCACCTGTGTTCTCTGAGTAACATAGGCAGGAGTTTCCAGACCAAGTCCTCCACCACTTTAACTTGACCTTCAGCACTCTTTCTTTTCTCCTGGGGATTTCCTTTCTTGGCTGCCTCTGTAGTCCAGCCACTCCTCTGAAGCAGCAATTCTGGTTTTTTTAAAGGCTGGCAGCTGGGAGGTCTGTGGTTTTGGTTTGTGTTTCCAGGAAACTCTGGCCTAGTTCCACCTGTGCAATCTCACTCAAAGAGTTTCCACATCCTTAATTAAGAAAAAGGGGCCAGGTTTGGTGGCTCATTCCTGTAATTCCAGCACTTTGGGAGGCCGAGGCGGGAGGATCGCTTGAGCTCAGAAGTTCAAGATCAGCCTGGGTAACATAGTGAGACCTCACCTCTACTAAAAAAAAAAAAAAAAATTAGCCAAGTATGGTAGTGTGCCTGTAGTCCCAGCTACTTGGGAGGCTAAGGTGGAAGGATTGCTTGAGCCTGGGAGATCGAGGCTGCAGTGAGTCATGTTCATGCCAGTGCACTCCAGCCTGGGTGACAGAGTGAGACCCGGTCTCAAAATGAAAAAAAAAAGAAAAGAAAAGAGGAAGCTCAGTGTCTTTCTCTTGTCTTTCTCTGGGAAGAGCAAAGACTCCTGTCTACAAACCAGTTTTGACACTGACCATTTGGTACCCATTCATTCATCACTCAGGAATCTATTTTCATTGTTCTCTTCTAATGCATCTGGCAGCAAGCACAACAGGCCTTTTCATTCTCCAGAATTTTACTGTAGGCCTTTGATGTGAATAATATTAAGATAGATTTTTTGGGAGGGGGTGCAGGGGTAGTTCAAAACTTGAAAGAAGCTACAAGCACTTGCAGTAGAGTTGGGACAGAAAGGTATTCACAGGCATGATAGCAAATAACAAATTCAGATGCTAGGGACTCTGAGAACCTAGAGAAGGGAGTAATAGGGCTACTCAGAGAAGTCTTCGGGAAAACCTGGGAATTGAGGGGCTATATCTGAATTCAGGAGAGGATGTTAGCATCATCTTAGAGCTGCTGCTGAGTGCTGTATTTCAGGGGCCGTTAGATGCCTTCCTGGCTAAGACAGAGGGGCATGTATGGAGGAGGCCAGTGGACAAATGAGGCTTTGGTGGAAGTTGTTTTTTGGGCTTTCTGAGGTCTAAATTTGTGCTCAAACAGCAGTTACAAAGCATAGAATTAAACATTTCTAACCTAGATTCATAATCTATAAAAGTTTTTATGATTTTATACATCCATTTAAAAAGTGCAAGGAAAAATGGCTTGTTAGGGTGCCAAGTTGAAATCAGCCCCAGGCCTGGGTCCACTGGGTCTTTCTGGGACTGCTGTCTGCTCAATGAGGCCATCATAAGTGGCAGCAAATGGAAGAGACAAATTCTGCTTCTCTAGTGTCCAGGGCTGGGTAGAGAGGTATCTTTAGAAACCCCTTATCCTTAGTTCTAGATCCTTGAGGAATCGCCACACAGTCTTCCACAATGGTTGAACTAGTTTACAGTCCCACCAACAGTGTAAAAGTACTCCTATTTCTCCACATCCTCTGCAGCACCTATTGTTTCCTGACTTTTTAATGATCACCATTCTAACTGGTGTGAGGTGGTATCTCATTGTGGTTTTGATTTGCATTTCTCTGATGGCCAATGATGATGAGCATTTTTTTTTTTTTTTTTTTTTTTTGAGACAGAGTCTCGCTCTGTCGCCCAGGCTGGAGTGCAGTGGCCGGATCTCAGCTCACTGCAAGGTCCGCCTCCCGGGTTTACGCCATTCTCCTGCCTCAGCCTCCCGAGTAGCTGGGACTACAGGCGCCCACCACCTCGCCTGGCTAGTTTTTTGTATTTTTTAGTAGAGACGGGGTTTCACGATGAGCATTTTTTCATGTGTTTGTTGGCTGCATAAATGTCTTCTTTTGAGAAGTGTCTGTGGGTATATACCCAAAGGATTATAAATCATGCTGCTATAAAGACACATGCACACATATGTTTATTGCAGCACTATTCACAATAGCAAAGACTTGGAACCAACCCAAATGTTTATCAATGATAGATTAGATTAAGAAAATGTGGCACATGTACACCGTGGAATACTATGCAGCCATAAGAAAGGATGAATTCATGACCTTTGTAGGAACATGGATGAAGCTGGAAACCATCATTCTGAGCAAACTATCGCAAGGAAAGAAAACCAAACACCGCATGTTCTCACTCATAGGTGAGTGAACAATGAGAACACTTGAACAATGAGAACATTTGGACACAGAGTGGGGAACATCACACACCAGGGCCTGTCATGGGGTGGGGTGAGCGGGGAGGGATAGCATTAGGAGATATACCTAATGTAAATGATGAGTTAACGGGTGCAGCACACCAACATGGCACATGTATACATATGTAACAAACCTGCATGTTGTGCACATGTACCCTAGAACTTAAAGTATATATATATATATATATATATATATATATATATATATATATACCCTTATCCCATATGGAACCACACTTCCTTCTGCAAACTAGGACTGGGAAGGGTTGGTTTGCCTTGGCTGGGATGGGGTGGATGAGTTCAAAACTCCCCAGGGCACATTCAGAGGCCAGCTAACTAACCTCTTAGGGACTGTGGTCTGAATCAGACAACCCATTGTATGCATTCGGGGGTGGAAACTAGGGAACCAGCCTCCTTAGGGAACACTTTGGAGTGTTATTTAATGTACTGATTTGTTGGTTTGGGGACTTGTTGGCTTGATTTTTAAAATGTGCTGCATCTGAGGCTGCTGGTTGGGGGACTTAGCCTGGTCCCTCCAACCTTGGAGAGCACAGTAGAATAAAATATAAATAAGTTGCTAATTTAAAAATTTGACCAGGCATGGTGGCTCACGCTCAGCACTTTGGGAGGCCAAGATGGGCAGATTGCTTGAGGTCAAGAGTTCGAGACCGGTCTGGGCAACATGGCGAGACTTTGTCTTTACTAAAACTACAAAAAATAGCTGGATGTGGTGGCACATCCCTGTAGTCCCTGCTACTCAGGAGGCTGAGGCAGGAAAATTACTTGAGCCCAGGAAGCGGGGCTTGCAGTGAGCCAAGATCGTGCCACTGCACTCCAGCCTGGGCAACAGAGTGAGACTCTATATTAAAAAAAA
>NW_016818934.1:2416031-2432768 GCF_001698545.2 Rhinopithecus bieti | reverse complement strand
TATATATATATATATATATATATGTATACACACACACACACACACACAGACACACACACATATACACACACACATTGGCCCCTAATTGGGGCCAATGACAACGGAGAGCATGCGTCATGCTTCCCAGTGGACAGACAGCCCTATTCTCCCACTCCTGAGTCCTGGTTCCTGGCTCCTGGCTCAGAGCTGCTTGTCTTTTGCAGAGATACCCTTGACCCTCAATAGTGCTAACTGGTGGTAGGAAGAGCTATCAGGGTGAAGTTCAGTGGCAAGTTTTAGGATAGAGAAAAATTGTATAGCACCAGGTTACATGGTCCTATAGCGTGAGTCAGTTTCCGTCCGGCAGTATAAGGAACCACATAACAGAAGGCTGGACTGGGTGCCCAGCTCCTTCTCCCTCTCCTTGCCTGACTTTGGGCTTGAGTAGAGGATCCACAGAGGGACCTCAGCCTAGCCAGTTCCCTCATCCATGTGATTCGTCTGTCACTTCCTGTTTTGTGGCCCTTCAGTCTCATCAGTTAAAAAACTGTTTCACACAACATGTGTTCTTACTTCTTGCATTGTTCTTCTCGGCTTGGAGGTGTCTTGGAGGTAAAGTGTTACCGAACTAAACTTGAATCTGCTCACTGGGCACGGCAAAGCCCAACACTGACACAAAGGTTTGCAGTTACAGGAAGAAAGGCATTTATTGCAGGGCACCAAGCAAGGAAGAGGGGCATGATGGCTTACAAGCAAGGGCTTTTAAAGGCAGGAATGAGGGGGTTTCCAAAGTGAGTTAGGGGCTTAGGAATTTCTGGAACTTCTTTATCAGTTTCCTGGTTCCAGTATGTCGAAGGTCAACATGACTGTGATCAGCATTTGTCATCGGGTGAGAGTCCTGGTTTCTGAAAAACAACTCAAGGATGTATATAAATATGTTATCTTTGTTTCTATAGGGAACCAAATATCTTGTGACCCTGACTTACTTGGGTGGCTTGTTTGGTGGATTATTCATTCACTTCCCTAATTTCTAGTTGCAGGGCTAGCTAGATACCTGGAATTTTCCTTGAAGGAACTGAAACATGTTCCTGCATCTCCAGGGTGAGGGTGGAGAAGCCTGACAGGCTCCTAAGGGGGTCCCTGCACCATCTCAAAGTGAGTCAGCAACGTTCTATGGCCAGCTTCTCACCTCTTTTGCCCCATCTTCTCTCCAGCCTCGGGGCTGCCTTCTGTTCCTGGTCTGATGCTATGTTTTCTTTCCCCCAGAGCGCAGACATCCTCAGCACCGTCGGCTACGACAGCATTATCCAGCATCTGAACAACGGCCGCAAGAACTGCAAAGAGTTTGAAGAGTTTCTAAAAGAAAGGTATGATGCCCTGTCCTCTCTGAAGAGGGAGGGTGGGCCAAGATGTCTCCACACAGACAAGGAATAATTTCCTATTTTTCATTTGTGTTTAATGGTTCTGAAGACCCTCTGCTCTAGGTTATGGGATGATACCCGAGAAGTACATGATACTTCTGTCCTAAAGTTCTTAGAAACAAGTTTGACACATAAGATTTATGATGAAACTGTGAACGAATTATAATAAGAAACAAAATATACTTAGTACTGTGTTACAAATAACACTGAAAGACCCCATGATGTAGCTTTTAGACTGCTGAGGAGGAGACCGCTGAGGATTGGCAAAGAAGGAAAGGAGAGGAAAGGAAAAAGGAAGGAGAGAGGGAGGGAGGGAGGTAAAGAAAGGAGGAAATAAAATAGAGGACGGGGTGGCTTCATGGAGGAGTAGGTCCTTGTGGTGGCCCTCAGAGGGTGAGGTGGATTTGACAGATGAAGAAGTACCTGAATATCTGGGAGAACAGCAAGCTTGAGGTGGGAATCAGATGGCTCACGTGGTTAGAGGGAGGCAGAGCGCAGCTCAGAGACCAGGAGGATGAGGAGCTGTGGGAAAGCGGTGAAGCCGATCACGACGCTCCTGGGGGTGGCAGGGCATGGTGGTCCATGGGGAACTGCTATGGTTTAGAGGGTTTTCTTATCTTCTTCTTTTTAAAAATGGATAAGATAAAAAACAAAACAAAACAAAACAAAAAAAAAAACTTAGTTTTGTGGAAACTTACTCATCTAGAATATTCCATTTTACAGAGGTTCTGGATGAAAGAATATGTTAAGAGGATTTGGGGCCAAAGATCAGGATATTTGCCAAAATTCAAATCAATGAACAAGTTCTATTTGTAAGGCAGTAAGCGAAAGGCTCAGAACCCAGAGATACAGACATCAAAGTGTTTTTGGTCAACTCTCTCACTTTCTACTCAAGAGAAAATTAGGTAATGATCAAACTTACTCACACTGGTTGCCCAGCCCTTGGGTGGTGAGGCCTGTCTCCTTGAGCCATCCCAAAGGTCTGGAGGACCTGGAGGCCTGAGGAGGGGTGAACCGGGAGAGGCTAAGCTACTGTCAGTGCTGTGGAGCTGGCCGCTGCTCCTCCCTCTTTAAGGGAGCAGTTCCCTTCTTTTCTACCCAAGATGGTTGACAGCGTTGACATCCAGTTAAAAAGTGTGTCTTTCTTTTTACAAACACTGGCGGTGGGCTTCCTCCTTCCTTCAACAGTGCTAGGACAGAGTTTCATAAGCATGAAGGATCTAGAGATTGCAGGGGACTCTGCTTTTTTCTGTTCCTCCTCCATTTATGACTTCCATAAATGTCCTCCTGGGAATGAAATGGCCTTGGAATACATCTGCAGAGGAAGGAAGTATCTGTTGGCTCAGGACCCCAGGTGCTGACTGCCTGGCAAGACCATCCAAGGGTCCCCTGATACAGTGGGGTTTGTCTAAATCAGTGGCTTCCATACTTTTTGGAATGTGACCCTCAAAAAATATATTTTACACAGCCACCCAGTACACACATGCATAAACAAAACAATGAAACAGGACTACCCTGTCAATTTATCCAATTGTATTTAATTTTAAAATGCTGGTCTTCTAGCTATTCAAGAGGCTGAGGTCGTGGGATCACTTAGCCCAGGAGTTCAAGGTTACAGTGAGCTCTGATTGCACCACTGCACTCTAGCCTGGGTGACAGAGTGAGATCCTGTCTTTCAAAAAAAATTGCTGGTCATAATCCATTGAATTGATTTATGGCTCACAAATGGGTTGTGACCCACAATTGAAAAACACTAGTCCAAATAGGACCCCAAAGCTAAGTTCTCACTTTTAAAACAATTCACAAAATACATAAGAGTAGGAAATGTATGGAGAATAAAAATTATTATTTATATTGTATTTCTAGTATATGTTCTCTTTCCTCCCATGGGTTTTATAGCAAAAAGAAGTCAGTCTTGTGCTTTCCAATTTTGGAGAAGAATCTGCAGACATTAGATCAGTGTGTCAGATAGGCATGCCCTGGGCGTAGAGATGCAGCCCCTGAGTGTGTGGCCTGCTTGGCTTCGGGCCTCTGTTCCTGTGGCACGCTTGCAGGAAGGAAGCTGCTGTCATTGAGCCTGTGTGTTTGTTCCTCCACTGTGTCCTGTTCAAGGGTAATTCATGTGGAGAAGGACAGTCCTCCAGGCGTGGGGGTCCAGCTTTCCTCTTGTTCAGGTGGGTGCAGGATGCTTGTGGGAACTGAGACTCAGTCGGCTGCATTTGTGCCATAATCTAATATGACTGAAACATCCTCCTTGAGTCTTAAACGTTGTATGACTGAGCTGTCATAAATTACATGTAGAGGCCAGGCGTGGTAGCTCGCACCTGTAATCCCAGCACTTTGGGAGGCCGAGGCAGGTGGATCACCTGAGGTTGAGAGTTCGAGACCAGCCTGACCAACATGGAGAAACCCCATCTCTACTAAAATACAAAATTAGCTGGGCGTGGTGGCACATGCCTGTAATCCCAGCTACTTGGGAGGCTGAGGCAGGAGAATTACTTGAACCCAGGAGGTGGAGGTTGCAGTGAGCTGAGATCTCACTATTGCACTATAGCCTGGGCAACAAGAGTGAAACTCCATCTCAAAACAAAAACAAAAAACAAACAAACAAAAATTACATGTAGAACCCTGGGATATTTGTGGTTCTTAGAGACAAGAGGCAAACACACACCAATACAGGGGCAAAGATAACAGACTGTTATATGTAATAATTATTTTTGAACAACCACCTCTTGTCCAATGTCATATGTTATTTATTATTTTGAGTTCATCAAATTTAATACACATACATTTATAAGACTTTTATATGGTACATGGCTAAGCATGCCCTATATCTAATGGGGTACTTTTAAGACTTTCCAAAAGTGTCAAAGTCCTACCATGGGCCTCTTGAATTTCTGGCAGTTTAGTGGCAAGGGGAAGGGGGAGATACTCTACTTCCTGGTGAGCTCCCACGCCCTTCTCTTCCCTGGATGGAACCCAGCACTGCACCCCTCCGTGCCACATTTTACCTCCATTACGGGAACTAGGAAATACCCTTTTCGTTGGTTGTACCCAGACAGATTGCAGTAAATTCATCTGCACTCTGTGGGGTTGGACAGAACAATCACCCCAGTGCAAGGAGCCGCTCATGTGCTGCTCTGGAGGGACAGGGAGGCTGCCTTTCTTGCCACCCATAGGGCAGATTCTTGCATCCAGGGTAGACATATAAAAATAAAGTTAGCTCAGAGGGTAGATACAGGTGATTAAATGAGATTATATAATAACTGCTGTTTATTGAAGGCTTGCTAGATATATAGGGCAGATTCCAAAGCCCAACTTTCCTAGGTTTGAAACCATATTGCCCCTTATTAGCTGTCTGACCTTAGGCAAATGCCATAATCTCTCTGAACCTCAGTTTCTTCAATTGTAACATAAGGATGAGAACAGTTAACATACAGGGTTATTGTAATAACTGTTACAATAATTGTTAATAATTAATATTGTTAACAATTATAACAATAATTGTTTATAACTACTGCATTGTTATAATTGTTAGTAACTACTACAATTAATTGTTGTAATTAATATTGTAACATATTAACAATTAATATTGTAATAATATTAAATCAAAATTGATATTAATTAAATTAATTAATACATAATTAAATAATACTGTAAGTAACAAAACATAGTAACAAACACTCTGTCAGTGAATTGTAAATTTATCTGGTTTACCCTTCTCTCAGCTGGAAGAGCACAACAATAATAGAGGTGAGGCTGGCAACCACAGCCAACATCTGAATAGTTATGTAATATAACCATAACATTGAGGCTTACACATCCCTTTGGTACTTATATTGGCTGCGTAAGGTTTCTTGGAACAGAAGTGTAGCTTTGTAGATGAGGTTTAAGTAATTTACCAGGGGAATCTAGAAAATGACAGAACCCAGAATGGTCCAGAGGGGCGGTGAGGATGGGGGTCTCATACAACCCCTGTGTTTATGATTCATCAACACTGGCAAAAGGGCTGGTGGCAATCTGGGGAGATGGGCTAGTTCCCAGCACAGACACACTCTCCTTCTCTTTTCTGTTTATACAGTCTCACTCATTATACCCATTCGCTGTATTTCAGCCAGATGGGTTTATTGGTGAGCATGCTTTGGATGTCTCTGCTTGTACCTCTTTACTTCAGTATTTCCCCACCTGGAAAGTCCTCCTTTTTCCTTGATGCCTAAGTAAATTCTCCCCATCCTTCCAAGTCCAGGTCAAATTTTCCTCTTCTTTCATTTCTCTCCTTTTTTTTTTTTTTTTTTAAAGACAGAGTCTCGCTCTGTTATCCAGGCTAGGGTACAGTGGTGCAATCTTGGCTCACTTCAACCTCCGCCTCTCGGGTTCAGACAATTCTTGCACCTCAGCCTCCCGAGTAGCTGGGATTACAGGTGTGCACCACCACACCCAGCTAATTTTTGTATTTTTAGTAGAGATGGGGTTTCTTCCTATTGGCCAGGCTGGTCTTGAACTTTTGGTCTCAAGTGATCTGGCCTGCCTCAGCCTCCCAAAGTGCTGGGATTATAGGCGTGAGCAACCCGACCTTATTTCTCTTTAAAGGACCTTATTTCTCTTTAAAGGAAACATTCTACATAGGACTTTAGTCTGAAGTCTTTCAGCCAGTTAACAATTAAAATGAAGCCATCTTGTCACTGGTAGCCCAAGCCCATGGACTCTCCCACCCTCAGATGCCCAGATGTGGCGAAATATTATATAATGAGCTCCTGATATGAGCAGAAAATGAGAACTATAAAAATAAGGTTAATCATACCTTAGAGGGTAGCTAGAGATGATTAAATGAGATTATATTAATAGCTTCTGTTTATTGAAAGCTTACTCTATGGAAGCTACAATGTGTTTTGTATATATTATTTAATTCTCATAAAAACTCTGAATGGTAAGTTTTCTCATCCTTATGTTATAATTGAAGAAATTGAGGTTCAGAGAGGCTATGGAACTTGCCTTAGGTCAGACAGCTAATTAGCTGTAGATACGGTTTCAAACCTAGAAAATTTGGGCCCTGGAATCTGCTATTAACCAGTACACTGTGCCCAGTACAGTAGCTGGTACACAATCCATAGTGGGTAAATGGTACCCACTGATCTTAGGCAAGTTCCATAACCTTTACTAACATTGTTATATTAAGTGTAGAAGCCAAGTAGGGAATATATCATTAGCATCCTTTTACAGACAAGAACACCGAAGTTTAGCGGATTTAAATGACTTGCCCAAGATTACAATATCAGTAAGTAGTAAAGCTGGGATTCCTATTGACTTCATGTCTGGTGGTTTTTCCGCTTTAATGGTCTCTTGAGAAAGTTGGGTGTATTCTCTGAAGGAGAACAGGAACTTGGCAGCCAAGTCAGTTCTCTTAATTGTGTGCTGCAATAGGATTCTGAGTAGGGAGGAGGGAAGCATGCTTGTGGAACGCCTTTATGTCCAGAATTCTTTACCATTTGTAGATTAGCAGCTATACCTATGCTCTTGGGGATCCACAGCCCAGGTGCCTTGGGACTCTGTACTCTTCCCCATAAGCTCCTGGACGTCCCATGGTCAACCTGCCCTGGCTACAGCTCTGTTTCCGAGACCCTCACTGTGGTCGGCTATGTCTCAGGACAGCCTTAAGAAGGACAGATTGCCAGGATGGGAATGACAGATTCCTTCATGCATTAGCTGGTAAAGTTGTGAAGCCATTATGTACCTTATTAGTTTTTTAGGGCTGTTGGGACAAATTGCCTCTAACTGAATGGCTTTAAATAACAGCATTTATTCTCTCACAAGTCCATTGGCCAGTAGTCCCAAATCAAGATGTTGGCAGAATCATGCTGTCTTGAAGTCTTTATTGGAGAAGGTGTTCCATTCCTTTCTCTTGGTTTTTGGTGTCATCAGTAATCCTTGGCATATCCTGGCTTGCAGCTGCATAACTCCCATCTCTTCCTCTATCATCCTGTGGTGTTCTTCCCCTGTGTCTTCACATTGTCCTTTTTTTTTTTTTTTGAGATGGAGTCTCACTCTGTCCCTCAGGCTAGAGTTCAGTGGCATGATCTCAGCTGACTGCAACCTCCGCTTCCCAGGTTCAAGCGGTTCTCCTGCCTTCGCCTCCTGAGTAGCTGCGACTACGGATGTGCACCACTACACCCTGCTAATTTTTGTATTTAGTAGAGATGGGGTTTCACCATGTTGGCCAGGCTGTTCTTGAACTCCTGACCTCAGGTGATCCACCTGCCTTGGCTTCCCAAAGTGCTGGGATTATAGATGTGAGCCACCACGCCCAGCCCACATTGTCTTCTTGTGAGGACACTAGTCATACTGGATTAAGAGGCCACCCTACTCCAGTATGACCTTATCTCAATGATTACATCTGCAAGGACCCTATTTCCAAATAAGGTCATAGTCTAAGATGCTGGGGGTTGAGACTGCAACCTATTTTGTGGGAGGAACACCTGTGCCCAAAAGAATGTACTGGAAGCTGAGAGCAACATGGGAAATAGAGTATTGGGATGGGAGTTTAGACACCTGGGCGGACTTCTAATCCTGGCTTCCTCACTAGCCAGCGCTGATATTATTCAAGGCCCTAGACCTTTCTAGGTTCCAGTTCCCTTAGTCGTAAAATTTGGATTGTACGAGATGTTTTGTGAGAGCCCCTTGGATCTAATTCTTCCCAAGGAACTTATTCAGTTGAGGTGCTGTGAATGGCATATACAGTAAAATTGAGAAAAATATTTAAGTGTCAGGTTTTATGGCAAAAGAATTTCATCTTATCTGTTCACTCTGATTTTGGGGCAACCTGGAGCACTAGATTGAGGATCATCCTGAGGCTGCTTTCAGACCTGATGGAAAAGGCGATGTCTGATGATGTTTGTCATGGGTTGTTTTTCCTTTCTTTCTTTCCTTTTTTCTTTTTCTTTTCTTTTTTTTTTTGAGATGGAGTTTCACTCTTATTGCCTAAGCTGGAGTGCAACGGCATGATCTCGGCTCACTGCAACCTCTGCCTCCTGGGTTCAAGTGATTCTCCTGCTTCAGCCTCCTGAGTAGCTGGGATTACAGGTGCACACCACCACACCCAGCTAATTTTTTTGTATGTTTAGAAGAAATGGGGTTTCACCATGTTAGCCAGGGTAGTCTCGAACTCCTGACCTCAGGTGATCTGCCCGCCTCAGCCTCCCAAAGTGCTGGGATTACAGGTATGAAGCACAGCACCCAGCCTGTCATGGGTTGCTGAAGGGAAAATGGCACATGGATTATTCCTGTTCTGGGAATTTGGATAGAAGCGAGGTCAAAGGGAGTTGGGGTTTTTAAGGAGAGCTTTGTGAAGTGTAGCCAGCTAAGTGCTAAGAGGTATGGTATTGCCTCTTCTGTTTCCTGTACTATTTTGTACATTTTCATCTGGCCCTTGTTACATGATAGTAAACTAAACTATTGGTTTACATCTCTCTCTTCTGCTAGATTATGAGCTCCGGTAGGCAGGTCTCATCTTTCAGTCATCTCTGTGTTCTTAGCACCTGGTATGATGCCTGGCACATTGTGGATGTTCAATAAATGACAAACTGATGATCAGATGAGACAGAAAAAATCGGATAGGTGGTAGGAGGGTGATCTAGATAAAGGCCTACTTATGCAAGCATGATTTCTGTGATGTTCTAGTAATTCCTTCATTGCCTGCCTGGACCCATTGCTTCCCATTTACTGGGGAAATACCCTCTCAACCTCAGTGGTTGTTCCCTGGTTTTATGAGGCTGAGATTCTAGTTTCACTTCTATTAAAGCTCCTTCTTTTCTCCAAAAAGCACACCATGATGCTTGCTGGAACTCATTAGTTCCCAGGTTCTAGGAGAACATCTTGTTTCATGGGGAACAAGATGTTGCCTATGGTATGTTTAGATTCATGATGCCTTCCTCTTACAAGAAAGAGACTGAGTGAGTGGTTTCTCGTCCTGGAAACAACAAAAGATTCTAAAGAAATCTTAATGGATGTAATTCTGAGGATAAAAGGATAAAATGCCTGTATATTATATATTTTAAAATGAAAATGCCCTGAATGTCTTTTACCTGTAAAATATTAAATGTCATTGTAGCATGTTAATAAATTTTATATAGATATAGTGAACAGAGATTCAGAAAGTTGGAAATGGTTACTAGGGAGTTAAGATGCATATTTTTCTATGATTAGAGTCAGCTTCAGGTGTACTTTACATTGTCAGGAGCTGGAAAAACTTTAGAAGTAAAGTCGAAGAATGGAGGCCTGAGAAGAAACAGGGTTATTGCTGAAACTGTAGTACTGAGTACTGTCTAAGACCAGAAAGGCATGAAGGAGAGATCACTTGCATAGTCTCAGACAAGTAGATAGGGCTGCCCACAGTACCAGGAGCAAGATGAAGCCAGATCCCAAAACAGCCATGCAAATGCACCTCCACCAAAGAAGGAGGGAAGGAAGGAAGAAAGATATCAAGGCAAAAGCAACCAAAGAACCAGAGCCCATAACTCAAGAACAGACAAAGCCAATCCAACATCTGGATAACTGACCCAAGTAGAAAATTTACCCAAAGGAATAGTGGAAGTATTCCGAGATATAATACAGGAAAAATGTCATGAAAGGAAGGACTAAATAGATCTGAAGGGCACACTATGAACCAGGAAACTCTGATACACAGTAATCAGTACTGATTATGATTACATAAGGATCAATGTTAACACACATTCTGGCTAAGTTATTGAACTAAATAAAGAATTCTTCAAGTATGCAGGAAGGAAAAAACAAGTTGTCTATACAGAAATAATCAGGGGAAATTTGGGATGGCCCCAGGCTTCTGTACAATGACAGAAGCCAGTGGAACAAGTTCAGCCAAGTTCTGAGGGAACACTTAAGAACAGTCATTACACCAGTGAGGTTGTCAGTCCAATATAAAGGCCACAGGTAAATAGTCTCAAATATGAAGGAACTCAGGGAATACTGACCCCTTTCCTACCTTGAGCTATTTTGACAAAAGATTATGTAGTGATAAAATTTAGTCAAGCAAGAAATGAATCCAAATTAAAATCTTTGAGATGAGTAATTATGATAACAGGACAATTATTGAGCCTCAAATTCATTTTAATAAATAGTTCAGACTAAACAACTGGGGGAAATATGATTGGAGAACAGAATATGTTATGCACAAATGAAACAAAATGTAAACAATATTGAGGAGGTGGAAGTACAACAGTGCTTATTATCTGACACTTCCAGCATGCTGCCAAACATCGAAAATGGTCAAAAACAGAAATAAATTGTTAAAATGTTTGAATATCTCCATCCTCTTACTTTTTTTTTTTCCAAACAAAAGCTGCCACATGTTTATTAAGACATTACTGGCTCTTAAGCATAGCTGGCTCTATAAATCATTTTCCACATATTACCACACATTTGGGAAATTTTCTGAGATGATATATCAAGTCAGGCTTCTCTTGTGACTCAACTGGACTTCAAATGGTCTGTTTAGAAGTCTGAGTAATGGTGCAACCTATACCTCAGGGCCTTGCCTTTTCTTTCTTTCTTTTCTTTTCTTTTTTTTTTTTTTGAGTCGGAGTCTTGCTCTTGTTGCCGAGGCTGGAGTGCAATGGTGCGATCTCAGCTTACCACACCCTCCGCCTCCTGGGTTCAGGTGATTCTCCTGCCTCAGCCTCCCAAGTAGCTGGGATTACAGGCACCTGCCACCACACCTGGCTAATTTTGTATTTTTAGTAGAGACGGGGTTTCTCCATGTTGGTCAGGCTGGTCTTGAACTCAGGTGATCCGCCCGCCTTGGTCTCCCAAAGTGCTGGGATTACAGATGTGAGCCACCGCGCCCGGCCGGCATTGCCCTTTTCATTCCCCAAGGCAAAGTATCCACCTCTGAGAGAAAATTCCATGGTATAAACATGAGAAATATTCTTCTTTTTAATGACTGGGAAGTTTGAAATACTGTACAGGAAGGAAGATGAACGAATCTGAATGCTTCTTTCATTTTTTTCTGAAGCAACTGCCAATGTTTCTGTAGCAGGATTGAATGTCAGAGAAGTAACTGAGTTCATTATAGCTTTTATTGGCTTTGGGTTTGTTTCTCGGAGACAAGAATCTTGACTGTTTATATTTACTACTCCACAATTAGAACCACAAGCAACATACTGTCCATTCCTAGATGTGGCAATGCTTCATCCATATAAACTGCCTTAATCAACAAATCTGTTAAGGCACCTCCTTGAGTTCACATCCCAAACATAAACTTCTCCATCCTCCAAAAAGGCATATACTTTCTTACTATCTGAAGAGAACGTGGATGCTGCAACCCTTCCATTAATTTTTATGCTTCCAATCAGTTCTTTGGTCTTCATTGATAGCAAATGCAAATACTTGGCAGTGCCATTTATGAGTAAGAAGGACCCATCTGGGGAGACTTAAGAGCTCCTCACTATCTTCTTTCAAACCTCTCACTGGATGCACAGGAATTAATTATCCAGCTAGCATGTCATAGACATAAAAAACCTTGCTGTGGGTACTCGTGGCTAAAACTTCTTCCCCATTAGCACTAAGACAAGCCTTAAAGATTGGAAACCTTTCCAAATAGGTGCTTTGGATTTTAGGATTTGTTCTTCCATCAACCTGAAATAGTGATACAGGTTATCTAATCCAGCGACAATCACAATCTGTGCACAAGGATGGAACTGCACAGGTAAGATCTGAGCAGCAGTAGGACGTTCAGCATTAGCATGCTGGCAGTTCCTCCTCTTCAGGATTCCTCTTGGAAGAGAAGTTATTGTGGATATGAAATTCCCAGTCCTTTGCAACAAAGCATCTTCATCCTCTTCACTTTCATCATCTGAAGATGTTTTCCACCTATTAGTCTCTGCCCAGGCAGGTAGGTACTCCTCCCACGGCATGCTTGAATTCTTAAAGTCTCTTCTTAAGGTTGTCTTTCTAAAGTTTACTTTCACCAGCATTTCTCATCATTATCTTTCCGAAACCGATTGTTCATCATGTCAACCATTTCCTCATCTTCATGTTCTTCATCCACCCAAACTGGCTTCTTTTGAGGTGCAAAATTACCTTTTGCTTCATTCTCCGCTTCTGAGTCACCCGAGTCTTCATATCCTTGAACCCGCGGGCCCCGCAGAGGCCGCAGCCGCCCGATCTCGTCCTCTTCGATGTCCCCGGAGACCAGCGTCTCCAGGCTCCGCTCCATGCCGTTAGCCCTCCTCCAGCGTGAGGCGGTGCCGCTGGCGGAGCCGGAGGCATCTCTCCTCTTCCGCGGCGGTTACCGCTGGGATGAAGGGGCAGCCTTTTCGGGCGGCCCGCCCGGCCCCGCTCCGGCTTTCCAGTCCGCCCTCGTTCTGGGCTAACGCTTCGGCTTAGCTTCGGTTCTCCCGTCCAGTTTCATTTGGCTCCTCAGTTCCCGCGGCATCGTTAGGTTTGAGGAGAGACGCAAGTGCTCACGTGGAACATCGCAGCGCCTGGGCGCCTCTTTTCTTTTTGAGGCAGTGTCTCGCTCTGTCGCACAGGCTGGAGTGCAATGGCGCGATCTCGGCTCACTGCAACCTCCGCCTCCCGGGTTCAACCGATTCTCCTGCCTCAGCCTCCCAAGTAGCTGGGATTACAGGCATGGGCCACCATGCCTGGCTAATGTTTTGTATTTTTGGTAGAGGCGGGGTTTCACCATGTTGGCCAGCCTGGTCTCGAACTCCTGATCTCAGGTGATCCACCCGCTTTGGCCTCCCAAAGTACTGGGATTACAGGTGTGAGCCATTGCACCCGGTCACGTGGTCTTATTCTTTAAAAGTTATTTGTTACATGCATCTGTTCATCCTTCCTATTTGTATACCTGCTGAAAGAAATCCCCGTTACAATCATCATCAAATATGATTACTAATTAGTTTTAGTAATAGAATGGTCTCAATTATGTAAACATGAAAGTTACATATATGTGTATATGTGAGATACGAGCATGTAAATGCAGAGAAAAGGGACTAGAAAGCTAACTACCAACCTTGGCAGTGGCTGCCCCTGGGGAGAGCAGTGGAGCTGGAAGAGAGTGGGAAGGTGCTGGCGTGTTTTAGACTGTCTACCTTTGTGATGTTGCAGTCTTTTACCGTGAGGATATATTTATTTATTACTTTCATTTTTTTTTAAATCTGAAGAAAAAAGTAGGGTAGATGAGCCTAAATCACTCTGTCCCAACCGTATGGTTTAGATAAGGCTGGGCTGGGACAAGAAGTGGAGATGGTGACAACAAGCAGCGGGGAGAGGGGAAGGGGAAGGAGGATGTTTAGTGCTGGGAGTGACCCTGCAATGCCGAGTAGCAATCAGTGTTTTTATAGGGCACGCTGACTACAGAGTTTCTTTCCTGAAATTCCCCTTCCTTTGGTACAGTTTAGTTGCGTATTTGAATTGCTTGTGAATGAAGGGCTCTATAGCATGGTAAAGGGCACTCTTAGAAAAGATGGAGGAAGGTTGAGCATTTCTTATTCCACTTAAACAAATGTTCAGTTTTACTGTAATGTTCACATAATGTTCATGTTAGGGACTTCCAACTGGAGAAGACCACCAGAGAGATGAGGGCCATTGATCTTTTCACAGTTGTTTCCCATCATATAGAGGGAGTCTTGCATTTTAGAGAATGGTGTTGTATCTGAGCTTCTACGGTCACAAGTGCAGTTTTGCTTTCCAGGGGAGGGTCATTGTGACTTAACAAAGAGTCAATTCTGAGAAGGACCCATAACCCTCTCTTCTGTTCCCCTAGGGCAGCAGTTGAAGAGAGATATGGCAAAGATCTGCTCAGCCTCTCTAGGAAGAAGCCGTGTGGACAGTCTGAAACCAAGTATGTACAAGTTTTTTTTCTGGTTTCCAGGTTGGTTAATAATGCCCGGGAGCCCCTTCACTTCAGCAGACAGAGTTAACCAGGAGGTTGAAAAAGAATTTTTGTTTTTTTGGAGATGGGGTCTCACTATTTTGTCCAGGCTGGGCTCAAACTCAAGATCCTCAGTCAGGCACAGTTGCTTATGCCTGTAGCCCCAGCACTTTGGGAGGCCAAGGCGGGTGGATAGCTTGGGCCCAGGAGTTCAAGACCAGCCTAGGCAACTTGGCAAAACCCCATCCCTACTAAAAATAGAAAAATTAGCCAGGCGTGGTGGCCCATGCCTGTTGTCCTAGCTACTTGGGAGACTGAGGTGGGAGGATGGTTTGAGCCCAGAAGGTAGAGGTTGCAGTGAGCCGAGATCGCGCCACTGCATTACAGCCTGGGTGTCAGAGCAAGACTCTGTCTCAAAAGATTTTTAAAAAAACGATCCTTACCCGTCAGCTGTCCAAGTCGCTGGGACTACAGGCATGTGTCTCTGTACTTGGCCTGAAAAAAATTGCAATTTTTTTTTTTCTTATTTTCAATTGTGAAAATCAAGACAAGCAGAAAATGGCTAAAGTGGACTGTGAAACCACAACCTGTTATTAATACCATCTAAGTTTTCTTGAAGTCTTTTATATGTATACTTTTTCAATGATAGAGTTATATTACATATATTTATACTAGAAATTTAATAGAAGGGCTTCTTGTGTGTGTGTATGTGTGTGTGTGTGTGTGTACCGTATGTGTGTGTGTTTTAGAAGCAAAAGAAGAAAAGAGGAAGGGCAATGTCCTATTTGTCCCCATTAGGACCTCTGAGGGGACACAGACTTCTGGGCATCTGTGCAAGTGTTGATAGCAGAGATGCCCAGAGGGCTGTGTTGATATTATTTTATAATGTCTATCCTAAGTAAAATACCTGTAAAATTATATATAAAATATAAAATTATACATGTATTTTTTGGTTTGTGATAACTATAGGAGATTTTGCACCATTTTAAAAAACTTTTTTTTTTTTTTTTTTTTTTGAGGTGGAGTTTTGCTCTTGTTGCCCAGGCTGGAGTGCAGTGGTGCGATCTTGGCTCACCACAACCTCCGCCTCCCGGGTTCAAGCAATTCTCCTGCCTCAGACTCCCGAGTAGCTGGGATTACAGGCATGCGCCTCCACGCCTGACTAGTTTTGTATTTTTAGTAGAGATGGGGATTCTCCATGTTGGTCAGGCTGGTCTCGAACTCCCAACCTCAGGTGATCCACCTGCCTTGGCCTCCCAAAGTGCTGGGACTGCAGGCGTGAGCCACCACGCCTGGCAAAAAATCTTTTATTTTAAGTTTAGGGGCACATGTGCAGGTTTGTTATATAGGTAAACATGTGTTATGGGGGTTTGTTGTACATATTATTTCATCGCCCAGGTATTAAGCCCAGTACCCATTAGTTATTTTTCCTGATCCTCTTCCTCTTCCCACCCTCCACTGTCTGATAGGCACCAGTGTGTGTCGTTCCCTTCCATGTGTCCATGTGTTCTCATCATTTAGCTCCCAATTATAAGTAAGAACATGTGGTATTTGGTTTTCTGTTCTATTTTAGTTTGCTAAGGATAATGGTCTCCAGCTCCATCCATGTCCCTGCAAAGGACATGATCTCATTCTTTTTTATGGCTTCCTAGTATTCTGTGGTGTATATGTACCACATTTTCTTTATTCAGTCTATCATTGATGGGCATTTAGGTCAATTTCATGTCTTCCTTGCATCATTTTATAGTTGTCACCACCCATGTGAGATTTCTATACCATAATTTTTATTTTTCAGTCATTCATTTAATACTTGAGGATACAGCAATGACCAGGACATGGTGCCTATGTTAGGAATACACTCCTTCTTATACAAGGCTTTCCTTGGTGTCCTATGGCAACTCACACTTAGAAGGGTTTCATAATTGGTTTAATGCCCTGCTATCACCATTCTGAAATTTTTAATAATTTATAAACAAGGGGTCTCACGTTTTCATTTTGCAGTAAAACTCGCAAATTATGTAGCCAGTCTGACTCATTTGAAAAGTTCTAGATTCCTTTCCCAATATGCTGAGGGAGGGTTTGGAGAAGGAAGTCAGGCTTTCTCTCTGCAGACCCAACCACATAACATACTTTCCTGTATCCTGCTGTGGCTGTGCTATCAACAGAGATGCCCAGAGGTCTGTGTCCCCTCAGAGGTCCTAATAGGGACAAATAGGACATTGCCCTTGCTCTTGTCTTCTCTTGCTTCTAAAACAAATACACATACAACACAGACACACACATACACACAGACACACACACACATACACACGCACACACACACAGACTCATCCTAGACCACAAAGAAAGGTAT
This sequence comes from Rhinopithecus bieti, assembly GCF_001698545.2. NCBI lineage: Eukaryota > Metazoa > Chordata > Mammalia > Primates > Cercopithecidae > Rhinopithecus > Rhinopithecus bieti. The sequence continues at coordinate 2,416,126 of NW_016818934.1, read as the reverse complement.
TGAATTACTGAGGAGGAAAACATTGGGGGATATTGAAAATATTAATAGTTACATAAACCTAAAAATCTTTTTTTTTTTTTTTTTTTTTTTTTTTT
>NW_016818934.1:2390116-2414297 GCF_001698545.2 Rhinopithecus bieti | reverse complement strand
GAGGCGGAGTTTGGCTCTGTCGCCCGGACTGGCGTGCAGTGGCCGGCTCTCAGCTCACTGCAAGCTCCGCCTCCTGGGTTTACGCCATTCTCCTGCCTCAGCCTCCCTAGTAGCTGGGACTACAGGCGCCTGCCACCTCGCCCGGCTAGTTTTTGTATTTTTAGTAGAGACGGGGTTTCACCGTGTTAGCCAGGATGGTCTCGATCTCCTGACCTCGTGATCCGCCCATCTCGGCCTCCCAAAGTGCTGGGATTACAGGCTTGAGCCACCGCGCCCGGCCAAACCCAAAAATCTTGACACTCTCAGACATAGGAAATTAGCACAAAGAAGGTTTATTTTTTCATTGGTTAATCATACATTTTTGATGTTTTAAATGAAAATTTAAGAATTGGCCAGGCGCGGTGGCTCACACCTGTAATCCCAGCACTTTGGGAGGTCGAGGCAGGTGGATCATGAGGTCAGGAGATCGAGACCATCCTGGTTAACATGGTGAAACCCCGTCTCTACTAAAAAATACAAAACAAAATTAGCCGGGCGTGGTGGTGGGTGCCTGTAGTCCCAGCTACTCAGGAGGCTGAGGCAGGAAAGTGGCGTGAATCCCGGAGGCGGAGCTTGCAGTGAGCCGAGATTATGCCACTGCACTCCAGCCTGGGCGACAGAGCAAGACTCCATCTCAAAAGAAAAAAAAAAAAGAGAGAGAGAGAAAGAAAAGAAAATTTAAAAATCACAGAAAAGTAAAAAAATGAGCATAGTAAGTAGCTATATAGCTATATACCTATCACCTAGATTTTGTAGTTACTCATATTTGTCACCAAGATTTTACAATTATTTACAATGTAAATGCTTTAAACTTAAATCTGGAATCAGCTCTTTCTCCAAGAATACTTGGTTCTGTTCCTTTTAGTGATTAATTATATTTAGAGGCCAAATTTTCAGTTCTTTTTTTTTTTTTTTTTTTGAGTCAGAGTCTCACTCACTGCAACCTCTGCCTCTGGGGTTCAAGCAATTCTCTGCCTCAGTCTCCTGAGTAGCTGGGATTACAGGCGCTCACCACCACGCCCGGCTAATTTTTGTGTTTTTAGTAGAGACGGAGTTTCACCATCTTAGCCAGGCTGATCTTGAACTCCTGACCTCGAGATCCACCCGCCTCGGCCTCCCAAAGTGCTGGGATTACAGGCGTGAGTCATCGCGCCCAGCTGGATGATTTTGCTTATCCAGGGCCTAGCTAGGATTTTCCACCTCATTGGCTACCCTGAGAGACTCAAGCCTATGACGGGACCTGTTAGGGCTTAAGGCCAACGTCCTTTTTAAAAGAGTTGTAGAATAGTTTCCTTTTCCACAGTCAGGGAGAACACTGTGGAGAAGAGAGGGTGAATGTTGCTAGGCCACCATTCCCGTGGTTCAGATTCCATTCCTGGAATGTCATTTTGTCCTGAACATGAGGAATGACAATGAAGTGATGATGGGAGACAACAAAGCTGATGACAAAGGAAATGAAAATGGCGCTGCTCTTTAGGGGCCCTTCAGTCGGTCGCTGTGGTGGGAGAAAAGTTTTAAACTTGGCACAGGTAATTTTGCTGGAAGGCTGGCCTTTCAACCCTATGACTCACTATAGGGAAATAATTCCAGTTGTATCTCCTATCATACCTGTCTCTTTTTTTTTTTCCATACTTTGAAGACAAATGAGCATCACTGAAGAGTGGGTTTATTAATTCCACTTGACCATTGGTGCATTTGTTTGGATATGGACACTTTTATTTTTATTTTTGGTTTTGAACTGGAGTCTCACTCTGTCGCCCAGGCTGGAGTGCAGTGGTATCATCTTGGCTCACTGCAACCTCCGCTTCCGGGATTCAAATGATTCTTGTGCTTCAGCTTCCCAAGTAGCTGGGATTACACGCATGTGCCACCACACCTGGGTAATTTTTGTATTTTTAGTGGAGAAGGGGTTAAACCATGTTGGCCTGGCTGGTCTCGAACTCCTGACCTCAAGTGATCCTCCCGCCTTGGCCTTCCAGCGTGCTGGGATTACAGGGGTGAGCCACTGCACCCAGCCTCAATATGGACACTATTATAATGCATTGTACACCTTGAAAAATTGTATCATAAGATGGGTAAAGTGAATGGAGAATGTGCACTTAGACTGTCCTGCTTAGTGTATTTGTAATAGCTGGTACAAGTGTTCATGTGAGAAAAGGCAGAGAGAAAAAAGAACCTTTGTTTTGAGATAGAGGGGGGGAAATGAGGTAGTTGAAAGAAGGGGCCAGTTGGAAAATGCAGGGCCTTTAATTTCTANCCCACTCATAAGAGCAGGAAGACAATTCAGTCTCCATGTACTAGGGGTCCTCTGCTCCTCTGCTGATATTCAGACTTTATAAACTGTAGAATGACATGAATCAATGAACAAGACTAAACCATTCCTAACATCTTGGTAATGCAGTGTTCAAAAGATGTTCTTTTCAGATGCCTAGAGCAAGGCTAACCACCTGTTATACACTAACTAGTAATTGATCATCTATAACAATAGATAACATTGACTGGACACTGTTATGTGATTCCTACACATCATTTTGTTAAATCTCAAAATACCCTGTAATATTTTAAGTGCTATCAATATCCTCTCATTCCAATTAACCAAATCTCTGTGTGTGTCTATATACATATATATATATATATATATACATATCTAAAATGATGCATGATCTTATGCTGCTGTGGTAGGGGACTATGAGTTAACAAAATCCCAATCCTGTTTGGGTAGGTTGAGCGAGCACAGTCCACAGTTCCCTGAGATCAGCCTCCGTGAGAGTAGCAGTGAGCAAGAAAATTATCAGGGCCAAGGCACCTCCAAGGGGGTTCACTTAAGGAAGTGTAGGTTGGGGAAGAACTGAAATAATGGGCAAAGGGAAGTTGATTATGAGAGAGAGGATGGGGGAGATTGAGAGAAGGTATGAAAAATGAATCACGGTCTTCCATATCCACAACATGGTAGACTAGATATTGGGAAAGCCCTCCCATCGTAAAACACTTAAAATGCTAATTTAAAATGTATTTTAATGACTTAAGATAAAAATATGGCTATGCTGTCAAGAAAGTAAGGAAAATCCTTCCAGGCCAAAGATGAATCAAAGGTGTCTTTCAGTGCTCACTTAGCTCTCTGGATTCAAGCTTTTCTTCATCTCCTAAATCCCAGAGAAAGCCTAGAAACCAGAAGAGAAATAATGTCTTAATGAAAGGCTAAACTAGAGAAAAAAATCTCAATAAAAGATATCAAGTCATGCCTGTAATCCCAGCACTTCGGGAGGCTGAGGAGGGCAGGTGACTTGAGGTCAGAAGTTTGATACCAGCCTGGTCAACATGGTAAAACCCTGTCTCTCCTAAAAATACAAAAATTAGCTGGGCGTGCTGGTGGGCATCTGTAATCCCAGCTACTTAGGAGGCTGAGGCAGGAGAATTGCTCGAATGCAGGAGGCAGAGTCTGGGTGCCTGTGTGACCGAGTGAGACTCTGTTGCAGAAAAAAAAAAGAACAAGGAAAGATACCTCTCTAAGCCTTGATTATGAATGATGGAAGAGGTTGTATCTCCTGAGAATCTGTAATTACAAGCCAGTTATCTTGCAGATTTGGAGCTCCAAATTACCAAATTTCATCAGAGTGGTCTGAAGAATCCTAAGCTAAAAATTTAGTTTAGAGTGGTCCTGGGTGTCAACAGAAGCAATAAATAGCAGAATTAGACGTGCAAAATTGTAGATACTAGAACTAACAGATCTAAAAAACAAGTATATATGGTATGTTTAAAGAAAATAAAACAGTGAATTAACAGCATGAGTAGGGTGACTTTCAGAGGTATCCAAGAAATTTTGAAAGGGATTCAGATAGAACTTATATAAAGAAAATAGAAAATACTTAAAATAAAAATTCAGTATATGAGATGCATTAAGTAACACATTAACTATAATTGAAGAGGGAATTCAAAAACTAGAAATGAAAAAATCAGGGGAGACTGGGGACAAGGTTTGGGGAAATGTTGATCAAAGGATACAAAATTTCAATTAGGAGGAATAAGTTCAGGAGATCTATTGTACAACACAATGACTATAATAATAACAATGTATTATATTCTTGAAAACCACTAAGAGAGTAGATTTTAAGTGTTCTCACCACAAAAAGTGTAAGTACATGAGGTAATACATATGTAACTTAGCTCTATTGAACCATTCTACAATGTACATATTTCAAAACATTGTTTTGTACATGATAAACACATACAATTTTTATTTGTCAAGTAAGTAAATACATTTCAAAAAAGAAAAGAAATTATCTGGAATTAATCACAGAAAAAAATCAGAGGTTAAAAGTAAAGAAAAATTAAGAGACGTGGAGAATAGGATGAGAAGTTCAATGCAAACCTAACTAGAGTTCCAGAAGAGAGAACAGAAACAATGAGAAAAAATTTTTAAAGCAACAGAGCTTAACAATTTTCTATAATTGATGGGAGCCATAAATCTTCAAATTCAGGAAGCAAAATAAATCCCAAGAATGATAAATCAAAAGGAAATTCACAAGTACACAAGAATAGTCAAACTGAGTAAGATCCAAGTTAATGAAAAAGTCCTAAAGCATTCAGAAAGAATGATTACCTACTAAGGAACATTTATTAGAGCAACAGCTGATTTTTTCAACAGCAATGATGAAGCGAGAGACTGCAGAATTGTATCTTTAAAGTACTGAGGGGAAATAACTATCAACCTGGAAAATTATTTTCTTGGATAAATTATTTTCAAGAAAGAAGGAAAAATAAAGATGTTATCCAACAAAAAATTAGAGTTAACTATGAGCAGATCTTCAATAAAGGAATTTCTAAAAAATATACTTTAGGAAGAAGGAAAAGAATCCAGGACAAAAGGTCTGGAGTGCAAGAAGGAATAGTGAGCAAAGAATATGGCACATATGGATAAATCTAAACAGTTTATAAATAAATGGTATTAATGCCAACTTGGGTGATTTAAAAAACAAGATGGAGCCAAAATATTGGACATTAAAAGCTTATAACTTGTTAGGAAGGATCAGAGTTAAAACATTCTTAGGTATTTTATTGCTGAGGGTAAGTAAAATATTAACCTTGAGTAAGCAGATTCTTCCCCATCAAGCCACCAGATGAGAATGCAGCCTGGCCAATACCTTGATTGCTGCCTGTGATACTCTAAGCACAGGATCCAGCTAAACCATATTCAGACTGGCAATCCACAGAACTGTGAGATAATAAATGTGTGTTGTTTTATGCTGCTAAGTTTGTCATGCAGCAATAGAAAAATGGATACAATTTGTTTAATGTCTGTCTCCTCCATTAGACTCTGAGGTCTGGGATGAGGTCTGTCTTGTACGATTGATTTACTAACATCTGACACAATGCCTGGCCCCTGGTTTATGGTCAATAAATATATGATGATTGACTAAATGAATGTAAATTAATAAAAAAGGAGGCAATCAGGACTAGGTTTGAACCCTTCCTTTGTTGCTTTGTATTCGTATTTTGAATTGCTGTACTATTTATTTATTTATTTATTTTGAGATGGAGTCTTGCTGTGTTGCCCAGGCTGGAGTGCAGTGGTGCGATCTTGGCTCGCTGCAACCTCTACCTCACGGGTTCAAGTGATTCTCCTGCCTCAGCCTCCTTGTCATACTTTAAAGAATCACAGGTATTCTTATAAGAAAGGGTCATAACTCCTATACTATCATTGGAGACAATGAAACACAAAGAGTTTTGGCATATTGCTCTCCCCAAGTGAACAGTTGAAGAATTTCTTGTGCCTGGGATTGAGGAAACTGGACTTAAGAAGTCTTGGTCTTTTGCTGTCACTCTAGCTCATGGGCAAAAATTGGTCTGTAGGTTCTAAGTTAAGATACAGGCAGAGAGAAGCATGCAAAGGCATTATAATAAGATTGTGCAGAGAATTTCCAGAACTGAAATTATATATGTACTTGTCTTTTTAGCACCCTGAAGCGGGCCCTTGAAGTCTTCAAACAGCGTAAGTGATTTTTAAAAAAATATGTATTCACTGCCCTTGACAACCCCTTTTTAAAAAATATGTATTCACTGCCCTTGACAAATCCTGTGTCTGTTGTCAAGGGTGTGTTCTAATTTGAACAGCAGTTTCATAGTGGGTGAAAAAAAATTAGAGCAACTCCTAAGGTGAGACAAAGTGCTGCAGGCTCGAAATGAACTGGAGAACCTGCACACCTGCACATCTTGATGTGTGTTTGCTTTACTCAGAGCCGTGCTTCTTACACTTGCATTAGCATCAGAATCACCTGGAGGGCTTGTTACTGACACAGATTCCTGAGACCCAGGGTTTCTGATTCAGGAAGTCTGGAGTGGGGCCTGGGAGTCTGCGTGTCTCTCGTCTTCCCAAGTGTTGCTGAGGCCGCTGGTCCAGGGACCATGCTGGGAGAATGGTTGCCTCAGGGAATTGTCTATACTTCTTGGTTCTAAGACGGAGACACTCATCCAAGTGCTCCTCCACACCCACAGCTGCCTCAGCCAGACTGTCTACCAACCTAACCCCTGGTATGTTCTTCTGCTCAGTCTGGCTTCCTTCTCCCAGAGCCATCTCTGCAGGGCTTCAGACTTTGGGACTGTGTTGTGAGTGTCTTGCCATTTCTCCCAGATCACCAGACATTTGTATCTGGAATAAAGTTAACTACAGTAAGCATCGAAGGAAATATTGTCACTATTCCCTCACCTCTTACTCTGATCTGCCTGTGACCCCACCACTCACCTGGAACTGCCCTCTCCAAGGACACCAGCAAGCTTTGGGTCACTAAGTTTAGGGGACAATTTTGGGCCTCTTCTAGCTTGACTCTTCAACAGCATTCAGCACTGTTGTGCATTTCTTTCTTCTGGAAACCAGCATCCCTCTGACCCCCTTCGATTTTTTCCTGCTTCTCTGGCTACTTCTCTATCCCTTTCTATATTGCAGGTCCTCAGAGCTTGGTCCTAGCCCTTCTCTTCTCAGTCTGCCTAGAAAAGCATCCTCATCCCTGACACCAGCTATCATCTTTTCATAAAGAATCTACAGTTCTATATTTTCAGTCCCGAACTCTCTAAGGACCAGAACTTACATCCTGTTGCCTACTTAATGTTTCTTCTTGGGTGTTTCAAAGGCACCTTAAATTCAAAATATTTGCCGCTGAACTCATGATCTTACAGGATGATTGCCTAAGGAAGTTTGAGATCTGTTTATTTTTATTTTTTTAAAGTCAGGGCATCACTCTATCATCCAGGCTGGAGTGCTGCACAGTCACAGCTCACTGCAGCCTCACACTCCCAGGGTTAAGCGATCCTCCAGCCTCAGCCTCATGAGTAGCTGGGACCACAGGCATGCACCATTACGTCTGGCTAATTTTTTACTTTTCATAAAGATGGGGTCTCACTATATTGCCCAAACTGGTCTTGAACTCCTGGGCTCAAGTGATCCTCCTGCCTTGGCCTCCCAAAGTGCTGAGATTACAGGTGTGAGACACTGTACTCAGCCATTGAGATCTGTTTTTTTAGAACCACAACCTGTTGTTTCCTTAAGAATTCTTATTTATTTATTGTTTCCTTCCCAGGGTCAGGATGCTATGTCCTAAAAATGATCTCTTTTGGCCCAGTGCGGTGGCTCACACATGTAATCTTAGTGCTTTGGGAGGCCAAAGCGGGCAGATCACCTGAGGTCAGGAGTTCAAGACTAGCCTGGCCAACATGGCAAAACCCCATCTCTACTAAAAATACAAAAGTTAGCCAGGCATGTTGGCATGTGCCTGTAGTCCCAGCTACTCCAGAGGCTGAGGCACGAGAATCACTTGAACCTGGGAGGCAGAGGTTGTAGTGAGCAGAGATCTTGCCACTGTACCCCAGCATGGGCGACAGAGTGAGACTGTTTAAAAAAAAAAAAATCCCTTCTTCAGCCTCTCCTTCAGCATCTTAAGAGGAGAACCCAGTGGGAGGTAGTTCCCTCATGTTTGGATTTATTTTCTTGTTTGGAATGGAGCATTCTAATTTTATCATACTTCTTGAGAGTGGTAAAAGCTAATTTAGAAAGGAAATAGAAAGTCTTTGGAAACACCAATGTCACAATTGTCAGAGTTCATCTCTGTTGGGGTGAAGTTCTATTTCCCTTCATCTTTTTGAGGCTAAGGAGTCATTTTCTTCCTGTGTTGGTCGTCTTTGCTTTTCTTGGTATGAGAAATTATTATTTATTGGTATGAGTCTGGAGGGGAAATGGAAGACATAAGTCATAGTGTCCTCAGCATCCTTTCTTAATTTCTCAGTTCTCATTTCCACTTGGTGGCCTTTGATTATAACTGCAACTTGGAATTCAGCCAACAGATTTTTATTTAGTTCCTATTATCCTAATGTGATGACAAGCAGAAGTTGGGTGATCCAGGGTGAGACCCTGGCACTGTGGTTTTCAAGGGGTCCTATCCAGTTCTAATATTCTTCAGGCCTGTTACTCAGAACCTGCCTCTAAAGCTTTCTGTTTTTCAGAATACCTGGCCCTTCCAAGCTAAGGATTTTAACACAGCATAGTATGTTTAATGCATGCCTAAAGTATTTCTGTAGCTCACTGAGTAGTTCTAGATGTTCGTAAATGTTAGCTCAATATTCATTTTAACTTTTTCATAGAAGATGTCTTCTTCCCTCTGTAACTTGTCAGTGAATACATTTCTCAAGGTAGAGACAATATCTTTTCAGGTCCCTTATATGCACTGTAAGGCCAAGTATGGCGTGGCCCAAGGTCAAACCTCAGCATAGGCTAGGTCTCCTAAAAATTTTTTTGCCTGTACTCTACTTGTTTTCTTTTTCTAAAAAAAATAAGTTTTATTTTCTTATTAAAATAATATATATATTTATCTTAGAAATTCAAATGAGACAACTAGCTGCAAAGAAGATAGTAAGCACTGGAATTTTCACTTCTCAGTGATTGTCTCCAGACAGTTTAATGCGATTAAACATATATATGTATAGTATATATGTATTTATTCATATACATAAATAGTATGCCATGGCAGTGATCCACAATTTCTGGGATGGGGCCAGATATGTTTTTATATTGTTCTTAAAATGAAAACGATCATTTTAAAATCATGCTAGTGGTTTGGTATATATCTTTCCAGACCTTTCTCTATGCATTTACAACTCTCTCTCTCTCTCTCTTTTTTTTTTTTTGGAGACGGAGTCTCACTCTGTCACCAGGCTGGAGTGCAGTGGTGCAATCTCAGCTAACTGCAACCTCCGCCTTCCAGGTTCACGCCATTCTCCTGCATCAGCCTCCTGAGTACCTGGGACTACAGGCGCCCGTCACCATGCCTGGCTGATTTTTTGTATTTTTAGTAGAGACGGGGTTTCACCATGTTGGCCAGGATGGTCTCAATCATTTGACCTCGTGATCTGCCCACATTGGCCTCCCAAAAGTGCTGGGATTACAGATGTGAGCCACCGTGCCCGGCCAACTCTCTCTCCTTTAATTGTAGATGCACATGTATATATAGACATGAATGAATTTTTATGCTGTTATACTATACATATCTCTCTATAGTTTGCTTTTTTACTTAACGATGTATCATAGACAACTTTTCATTTCAATTCATATAGATCTGCCCCATTCTTTTACGTTTAAAAAATTTTATTTCTAAAAAATGCCAAATTTCCTCCAGAAAGGTTGTGCTGGTTTTTTTTTTCCCAACAATGATGTTTTGTTCCATGCTTGCCAATATCAAGAATTTTGTGCTTTAAAATTTTGCCCAATTGAAAGGTTTGCATTTTAAAATTCTGCGTTTTTTTTCAATAGTTTTAAGGCTGGGTATATTTCCAAATGTTTATTGGCCATTTAGCCACTCTTTTTTGAATTTCATGTTCTTTAACTGGTTTTTAAATACTGGAATATGTATTTTTCTTTTGATTTGTGGAAGCTCTTTGGATATAACTATTTGCTCTTTGTTATGTAAATTGCAAATATGTTTCCAGTTTGTCATATATCTTTTAACCTTCTTCAAGGTTGTTTTGATACCCACAAGTTTAAATTTTTTTCTTACCTCAATCTGACCATCTTTCAGTCTTTCTAGCTTTATCTGTCAGTCTTTTTAGCTTTAATGCCATGCTTTGATTTGTTTTCTTAGAACAAGAATTTCTTCTTTTCTATTACAAAGGCAGGCCATGTTCCTTGTAAAGATCTTAAAAAATTAGGGGAAAAATCACAAATAATCTTTCTACCCAGAGATAACTATTGGTAACCAAAATTTTGGCATATGACCTTTCTTATAAATGTTCAGGCTCATGAGACATTAGAGATAGAAGGAACCTTAGAGGTCATCTACAGAGAATGAAGAATCAAATTTGAAATTGTGGTGGCTTTGGTAATGTCTCCTAGGATGTAACCTTCGTGAAATGGGATTTTGGCTGCTTTTCTCCCTAGTCCTGGGCACCCTAGGTTAGTAACAGTTAGTGGTAGGAGGCAAAGTGCTGGAAGTATGGAGAGTTCAATAAATGTTGGTGACCAAATGAAGTGATGTTGATTTTACCACTTACTCCAGTATTTTGTATATACATATTTATTTTGTATGATTTTATATATTTTAATTCAGACATATGTAGACCTTGATTTTTTAAAATTCTTTTTTGCAGAAGTAGACAGTGTGGCACAATGTCACATTCAGCTTGCACAGAGTTTAAGAGAAGAGGCCAGGAAGATGGAAGAATTCAGGGAAAAGCAAAAACTACAACGGAAAAAGGTTGGATTTGCATATGTGTTAAGGTGTTTCCTTTCCTCCTGTAGAAAACTACAGGCTTGTTTGTTTGTTATACTCCTCAGCTCAGCTCCTACCATCATACAATCATGACCTGAGACATTACTTATTGAAGCCCCCACCTGGGGACTCAATCCAGATGGGTATATGCATTTCTACACCCCAGGCCAGTTGTCCTTTTTTAAAGTTCATGTAGGAATCAGGGGTCCAGCTTGCATTCCTCTTCTTTTCAGGTCTGCTGCCACTATTCAGACTATGAATGGAAAGGCGAAACCCTCTGACTTCAATAGAATCTAGTACATCCCAGCTGGAGGGCTCCCAAACCACACTCGTCATCCTGGACAAGACAATAGGGAAAGGGAGAAGTAGTGGAAGAGTCCCGCTCCCCCTGAAGACCATAGTGTAGTCCAACTATTCTACTGTACAAATGGGAAAACTGAAGGCCTGGGAACTCCAAGTCCTTTTGTCTTCAAAGCGGCTATACATAGGCTCTTTTTCATTCATGAGATTTACTCTGACCAACTACATGGAAGAAGACAAGGGTGAACAAGAGTTAATAAAACTGACAAATGTTTGGGATCAAGAGAAGAAGTCCAGGTTTATATCAAAGTGTTAGTTAGACTAGACCAGCCACAACTCTATTCTTTTCTATTTTGCTCCTGAAAGACTGGATATTCAGGCTGATCTTGCAGCCATGTAGGGTCCTTATAGAATTTTTTTATGTGTCTGGTTTTCAAGACTGGAACCTGGGCCTCACATGGGAGACAAGCTCTTCTCTATCTGGCACCCAAAAATGTCTACCCAGGTCTCCCGGCACAGCTCTGCGTGACTTTTGGTGACCTCTTTCACCCTTCCTGGGGGTCCCTTTGAAAACTTTTCCTTATCCTGGGCCTGAGCTTGCTGTCTACAATGAGCATGTCCGATAAATAGCCAGCTGTTAAGGCTGATTCTACCCTGACCTCAGTCTCAGCAACTTTGCCTGTGGCTCTAAGTTGGAGTCTAGGTCCAGCTTCCCTGGCGGCCACTGGCCTCTATTGTGGGAGGCAGCATCCTAAGAACCTGCCTGCCTTACCCCTATTGCTGTTTCACCAGCTGCCTTTAGCACACTACTGCCTCTTCCATCTCACACCTGTACTTGTACTGTGCCTTTTACCAGGAAGGAAGGGTAGAAATGAACATGGGAACACCCTGTCAAGTGCTTTGACATATTCTCTCAAGCTTGATGTATCAGGTTTGAGGAGTGCCTCTGAAAAAAAGGCTCTGAAGCCTTTTTCAGAGCAGAAATAGCATGTCTATTAAACCCATTGGATGGTCAGACCCTTTTGGCTGACATAGCCAGGACTGCTCACCCCTCTAGGGGAATTACAATTTTCGGAATCAAAATGCCTTAGACAACCAGAGTCTATGCACACTTGATTTCCCCTCAGAGGAGAGGAGAGGAGAATCATTTCCTTGCATGTTTTCAGTGCTCTTGGTAGCCCTAGGCCTTTCAGGGAGAGTTTTGTTAATTTTGCAAGGTTTCTGAAACTTCCTCATCCTAATAAGCTACACAGACCAAATTATTTTAAGCTAGACCTGAACTCTGCTCTGAACTGTGTTAAGCAATTGTGTAAGTCACCTGTGCTCAGTCCCCTGCCACCCTCTAAGTTCCCTTTATTCTGTGTGCTCTCTACAGTGGGAAAATGCCTTCAAAGCTAGCTTTCTTTGAGAAGTCCAAATTTTATTAATAAAATTGTAATTACTTCTGTCAAAATGAACTCTGGGTTTTACCACTTCCGTATTTAGCTAGGTTTTTTTTTTTAACATAAAACTTTGGGAGAAAATGTGCCAACGCTAACTTCTCATTTTTCACTGGTCGGACGCACGCTTTGGTCTTTCGCTTCTTGGAAATTAAGCCATTTCCACTTAAGGAAAGCCATCAGTTGGTTTCTTTCAGGAAATGGGGGCGCAGGAGGTGCAGGTCCTGGAAGGGCTGGCCAGAACTTCATGGTGTGCTCCCTTGCAGCTAATGTTTTATGAAGGTGGTGACCAAGACGTACACGGTCATCCTTCTCTCACTAAGCATGAGAGCAGGGCCAGACAGATGGATGTGACCCAGGAATCATGGTAAAGCGTGATGTGCCTTACATGATGCAGGGGAGGAGGAAGGCGCCATCTGAACACACAGTGGAAACACGTAATGTCATCTGGAGGCTTGGGAAGGCCTCCTGGAGGAAGGACATTGATGCTAAAACCACTGGGGTGAGAGGCTACATAGAGGAGTGAGACACTCACCCCAGGGGGTCGGCAGGGTAGGAGCCATTCTCAGCGGTCTTGACACTTGAGGGTCATGAGGTTTCTTCCCCAGTCCATACCTGTCTGTAGCATGACAATGACAACACATGATCAGACACTCTGTCCTCTGGTGCTCACATGGTTTTATCACCTCAGTTGAGATTGGGATGGTCATGGGAGAGTTTCGTGCTGCCTGTGTGGAGAGCCATCTCCAAAGAAAGGAACCTCTGTGGTTACAGAGGCGATGCTTCCAGTTTCTAGAATACAGCTTAAGGCTGGGCACGGTGGCTCATGACTGTAATCCCAGCACTTTGCCAAGGTGGGCAGATCACTTGAGGTCAGAAGTTTGAAACCAGACTGGCCAACATGGCAAAACCCCGTCTCTACTAAAAATACGAAAATTAGCCAGGTGTGGTGGCTCATGCCTGTAATCCCAGCTACTCGGGAAGCTGAGGCAGGAGAATCGCTTGAAACTGGGGTGGGGGGTGGGCAGAGATCATGCCACTGCACTCCAGCCTGGGCAACAGAGTGACACTCTGTCTCAAAAAAACAAAAAATAAAAATGAAAAATAGAATACAGCTTGAGTGTGAGTAGAGAGAAAAATGGGCCATGAAGCAGCTATTCCAATAGTTTCTCTCAGGGTTGTAGGGCCACTTGCAAATCTCTTCTTCCTTTCCCCTGTCTTGCTTTTCCCCATCCTATGACAGAGTTGGTTGTGTTTTTGCATTACTTTGTGTTATCAGTAATAAAACCCAATCATATTTCCATTGGATTTGGTCTGGGCAGAAAGTCTGAGTCTCAGAAGAGACACTGCCCTGAGGAACTCTGAAAGGGCACCTTTGGCTTACTGGGGTCACCACAAATAAGTACCCTATAAGTGAATATGGACATAAGGACACATAAATCCAGGTGGTGTAGCAGACAGAGCTGGACCTGATGTCTCTGACACTAACTCACGAGTGACCTTGAGCAAAGCATCTCACCTCTTGGGCTCCAGGGTCCACGCCTGTTAGGTTAGGGAGGTGGAGGGATGCTTTCTAGATTCCTGCCAAGTTTCAAAGGCCAGGAATCCATGAAGGCAGAGAGAGGAGTGATAGGAGGGGAACAGGCTTGGCTGGTGGTGGAATGTTGCAGCCACCTGAGAGATGTTTGAAGCAAGTGTTATGGAGAACTTACAGGTAAGGTGGCCTAGCTGGGGCCACAAAATATAATATAGTAGCAGCTCCCAACTGTAAGAGTGGCCATATGTGTATTCAGACTAGAAAAAAACCTTGGAACAGACCAGCGTTACTAACTGATCTGCTCTGTGTAGCCTGGGAAAATTGGTAAAGATTATTAAATAAATAAACCCAGCTTCTCCTCCTGGCAGAGGGACACAGTCATGCATGTGGACTGCAGGTTCCTGACTGCAGTGGCAGGGATCTGCCATGTGACTTTTCATGCTGGGCTCCTCTTGGAACCTTGTCTGTTCTCTATGTCTCTGCTGTCTTCGCCATTAGCAGGTGAATGGCCAGCACCTGGCAGCTGACTTTCACGTGGGCTGGAAGACGACTGCTGGATTCTCTGAGGGCTCATTTGAAGCTCCTCCAAGGGAATTTCATGTACTCCACAAAGCTCATATTTAAAGTGAGACCATTCCCAATATTCCATTCAGATATCTTCAAAATTCTTCGAACAATGTTTGTGTGTTATAGTAGCAGACAAAAACTTAAGTTTTGTGTGTCTGGAAGGAACTACATTTGAATTGTATTTTCAATATTATTTTGGCACAGTGTTAGTGTCATTGCTCATTTTGAATTATTGCATCTTTTCGTTGCTTACAGCTTGGTTTTATAGAGCTATCATAAGGATAATGATAGTCTAGAGTAACAGTGAGAAACAAGGGCACTGGGGTCAGGGCTCCTGGGTTCAAATTTCAATTCTATTACTTGCTGACTGTGTTACTTTGGGGTATGTTAATTAACTTCAGTACCATCAGGAAAATGGGAGTGATAGTACTCACATAGCTGTGATGCATGAAAACTGCTTAGCATGTAAGTGCTTGATAAATGGAAGCTACTACAATTATGTCTGGGAGGTACATCTTTATTATTAACACCATTATTTTCGGTAACAAGTATTAACAGCACAGCCACAATAAAGGATTTACTCCCAGCGAGGCATTTACCTCACTTGAATGGGGTATAAAAAGTAGCAGGGCTGGGCGCGATGGCTCACACCTGTAATCCCAGCACTTTGGGAGGCCGAGCCGGGTGGATCACCTGAGGTCAGGAATTTGAGACCAGCCTGGCCAACATGGTGAAATCCCATCTCTACTAAAAGTACAAAAATTAGCTGGGTGTGGTGGTGCAGGCCTGTAATCTGAGCTACTCTGGAAGCTGAGGCAGGAGAATTGCTTGAACCCAGGAGGCAGAGGTTGCAGTCAGATGAAATCATGCCACTGCACTCCAGCCTGGGCGACAGAGCGAGACTCTGTCTTAAAAATAAAATAAAATAAAATAAAAAGTGACAGAACAGTTTCTTTTAGTTGTCTTACAAACTCTTTTTTCCTTCATACTTACCGGGCGCCCTGATGGTCATGGATGTGTCACTGATGGGCTGCAGAAGTGATAGAAGTACCGAATTTAACTGTGCTGATGTATGCTTAAAGAATAAAGACCTCCTTTAAAATATAAATGGCACTTTAAGAAAAGTTTTAAAATTCCTTTTTGAAACCAAAGTGCCTTGATTCCGGATTTTACCAAAGAGACTGCTCTGAGTTGATCAGTGACTCTTCACGGTGTCTGAGAGTTCAGGCTTTGGTGTTTGCCTGTACAAGTTCAAAGATGGGCCCCGTTATTAGCTGGGAATAAGACCTTGGGCAAAATGTTTGGTCTCTCTTTCCTGAAGATTGTGAGATGTGGGTAATCATTTTGAACACTTAACCCTCAAGATAAACTGCTATTGATAATGATTTCTGTTTTTATTAATAGTGCTTATGATCTCTTTACAGACAGAGCTTGTAATGGATGCCGTCCATAAACAAAAGAGCTTACAATTCAAGAAAACCATGGATGTGAGTCACATTTTATTGTCTTTTTTGGGATAATGGTGACATTTTCTGAAATCCTGTGCTGTGTATGAACATATTCCTACTCAAATAATGTTTCAAAAATGTTATTATTTATTAGTGCGGTGTTTTAGGGAAAACAACCTTAAATGCTTTGGGTTTTCTTTTTTGTTGTTGTTGTACATGTTATTACATTACCCAGAGATTAAGCTCAGTACCCAATATTTATCTTTTTTGCTCCTCACCCTCCTCTCACTCTCCCTCTCAAGTAGACCCCAGTGTCTGTTATTTCCTTCTTTATATTCAAAGTTCTTATCATTTAGCTCCCACTTATAAGTGAGAACATGTGGTATTTGGTTTTCTGTTCCTGCATTAGTTTGCTAAGGACAATAGCATCCAGTTCTATCCATGTTTCCTCAAAAGACATGATTTCATTCTTTTTTATGGTTGCATAGTATTACATGGTGTGTATGTACCACATAATCTTTATCCACTCTGTCATTGATGGGCATTTAGGTTGATTCCGTGTCTTTGCTATTATGAATCTTGCTGCAGTGAACATTCACGTGCGTGTGTCTTTAGGGTAGAATGCTTTATATTCCTCTGGGTATATACCCAGTAATGGGATTGCTGGGTCCAATGGTAGTTCTGCTTTTAGTTCTTTGAGGAATCTCCATACTGCTTTCCATAATGGTTGAACTAATTTATACTCCCACCAACAGTGTATAAGGTTTTTGTCTTTTTAAGGCCTTGGAAAGATTGAAAGTGACACTGATAGTGGAAATGCAACGGGGTTATCTTTCTGGTAACCCGAGAAAATATAGCAAGTCAGTTAAAATATTTTAGGCAAATATATGAAAACATATATAGTGTACAATACCCTTTATCTTGTTGAATTTGCAATTTACCCTGTTACTATTTTGAATCTTGATTGCTTACCTATTTTATTGAGTGATCCCTTTCTGTTTTAAGATATCTGAAGATTATAAAAACCTTTCCTTGAAGTAATTTGTTTAAAAACTGCTTGGTAAGATAGAGATTGGACAAGTTGCTAGAAATCTCTCTCTAGCTTTTATGAATCTGTTGACTCTGGATACAACAAACTCTTATTAGAACATGTATGACTCCATCTTTATACAGAAATATCATCATGATCCTCTATGAGTAGGACATAACAGGGAAGTGTTACCAGGTTGATAACATATGCAATCTGTTCTGCTGCATTCTTTTTCTCTTTGATGCAGAAATCCCTCAAAAATAATTGATAAATAGGGAATGATATCAGTGTAATACAGAAATAGTGTTGGTTGATAGATGATTTTTCCCAGACCTTTATATTTTAAGGAATCTGGGGCAAGCTTTTTTATAATGAAAGAGAAAGGCTTATCCAAATATAACTTTCTGGTTAGGTACAGTGGCTCACGCCTGTAATCCCAGCACTTTGGGAGGCCGAGGTAGGTGGATCACCTGAGGTCAGGAGTTCAAGACCAGCCTGGCCAACATGGCAAAACCCCGACTCTACTAAAAATACAAAAAAAAAAATTAGCCAGGCGTGGTGGTGTGTGCCTGTAATCCCAGCTACTTGGGAGGTTGAGGCAGGAGAATTGCTTGAACCCAGGAGGCAGAGGTTGCGGTGAGCCGAGATCATACCGTTGCACACTCCAGCCTGGGCAACAAGAGTGAAACTCTGTTTCAAAAAAACAAAACAAAACAAAACAAAAACAACTCTGAAAGGTGGAGAGAAGAAGGCACACTAGCTAGTGACCTTGGACTCAAAGAGCAACCTGACAAGCAGTTCCCTGGGCTTTCTTTTTGCCTCATTTGTCGCAGGCTGAGTGCCAAAGAAGCAGGCATCCCAGAAATGCCAACGATCATACACCAAAATAATAATAATAATAATAATAATAATAATTTTAAAAAAAAGCTCCAAGAAAAGCCTGTTCTCTCCAGCCAAAAGACCAGAAAAGGGGCAGCCTAGCAGGACAGAAACTTTAGAAAATAACCATTGTACTGCAGCCAAACACCACATAAAAAAAACTGGGGCCCCACCTCCACACATCAGCAAAGGCCAAGTGGAGAGTCTAAACTTCCACCACACCAGGCTGTAGAGAGCACCCAACTCCCCAGCCAAGGTGGCATCAGAGAACAAATAGGGAACCAGGACTTTCACTCCCACCAGGAGGTAACAGAGCCTCCTCTACACAGTATCAGTGGGAACCATGTGGGGAACCCTGATTCCACCTGCACGAGGAAATAATGACATATACCCTTTCCCTGCTGGGATGTTGTCCAAGGAGGTCTAATGGAGAGTGAGAACTTTAACCACTTTCCAGCAGTAACTAGGTCACATACACTCTGTGGTGTCAGTGGAGACCAAGGAGGGGAAACCTGGACTTTCACACTCACATGGCAGTAATGAGATGATGCCTCACCTTCCCCTGCTGGAGTGGTGTCCAGAGCAAGCTAGCTAAAATAGAAGCCTTAAATAAAATCCACAGTCTTGCAACGTAATACCAAAAATTCCCCCAAATCAATCAAATATCACTCTTCAAACCAGAAAGATACGAAACTGCTGAAAAAAAAAGACCATCAATAGACGCCAAGATCTAGATAACAGAGATGTTGGAATTCTGCGATGAAGATTTTACAGCATTCATTAGAAAAATATTCAGCAAGCAATTACAAAGACACTTTTTTTTTGAGATGGGGAGTCTCACAATGT
The DNA here is from genome assembly GCF_001698545.2 of Rhinopithecus bieti. NCBI lineage: Eukaryota > Metazoa > Chordata > Mammalia > Primates > Cercopithecidae > Rhinopithecus > Rhinopithecus bieti. The sequence goes on along the minus strand of NW_016818934.1, from coordinate 2,395,464 downwards.
TGCCCAGGCTGGCCTTGAATTTCTGGACTCAAATGATTCTCCCACCTCAGCCTCCTGAGTAGCTGAAATTACAGGCATGTGCCACTACACCTGATTCACACTTGAAACAAGTGAAAGAAACAAAGAAAGGACTGGCAAAGAAATAGAAAAGCTCAGCAAAGAAATGGAAGATATAAAGAAGAACCAAATGGAAATTTTAGAACTGAAAAACATAATAATCAAAATTTTAGAAAACCCATTATATGGGCTTAAGAAGAGAATGGAAGAGACAGAAGAAAGAATTGGTTAACTGGAAGACAGAATAATAGAAATTATCAGACATGAACAACAGAGAGAAAATAAGCTGAAAAAAATTAACAGAGCCTCAGGGACTTTTTGCACTGTAAGAAAAGATCTAACACTAATGTGTCTGTGATACGAGAAGGCGAGGAGAAGGAAAGTGGGCTGAAAAAGCCCAGCTTTAAGTCATTATTTGAAGAAATAATGGCTGAAAAATTTCTAAATTTAGCAAAAGACATAAACCTACATATCTAAGAGGCTGATTAAACTGTAAACAAGATAAACCCAAAGAAATCCATACCAAGACATATAGTTGAACTTCTGAAAACTAAATGAGAGAGAAATGACGCCTTAACTAAAAGGGAAAACCAATGACAGCAGATTTCCTATTAGAAACCATGGAGACCATGAAGAAGTAGCCCAACATATCGCATATGCTGAAAGAAAAGAACTGTTAAGACATAACCCTATATCCAGTGAAAATATCTTCTAAAATGAAGGGGATGATAGCATGATATGGTGATTATAGTCAATAATCACTTAATTGCATATTTTTAAATAACTTAAAGAATGTAATTGGATTGTGTGTAACTAAAAGGATAAATGCTTGAGGGGATAGATGCCGCATTCTCCATGATGTGCTTATTTCACATTGCACGCCTGTATCAAAACATTTCATATACCCCATAAGTATATAAACCTGCTATGTACCCACAAAAATGTTTTTAAATTAAAAAAATAATGAAAGGGAGACAGAAAATAGAATGGGGAAAGGGCTGCTAAGGGCTGGGGAAAGAAGAAGTTGAGATGTTATTGTTTAATGGGCATAGAATTTCAGTTTTATAAGATAAAGAGAATTTTGAAGATGGATGGTGGTGATGGTTACATAACTTTATAAATGTATATAATACCACTGAATTGAACACTTACAGTGGTTACAATGGGAGAAAATATGCAAATTATTCATCTGACAAGAGACTAATATCCAGAATATATACAAAGAACTCAAACAACTCAGCAGCAAAGAAAAAAACAAACAATTGGATTAAAAAATGGGCAACGGATCTGAGTAGACATTTCTCAAAAGAAGACATACAAATGGCAAGCAAATATATTTTGTAATGCTCAACATCACTGATCATCAGAGAACTGTAACTCAAAACCACAATGAGGTACCATCTCACCCCAGTTAGGATGGCTGTTATCAAAAAGACAAAAAATAACAAATGCTGACAAGGATTTAGAGAAAAAGGAACTCCTACACACTGTTGGTGGGAATGTAAACTAGTACAGCCACTATGGAGAACAGTATGGAGATTTCTCAAAAAAACTACAAATAGAATTACTATATGATCTAGCAGTCCCACCATCAGGTGGGACTGATCCAAAGGAAAAAAAATCAGTATATCAAAGGGTTTATTTCGCTTAACATAATGTCCTCCAGGCTTATCCATGTTGCCACTGATGACAGGATTTCATTCTTTTTATAGTGGAATAGTGTTCCATTGTGTATATGTGCCTTATTTTCTTTATTTATCTTAGTCAACCATTCTTTCTCATCATTTTTATTTATTAGCTAACTGTTTGATTCACAGTTTTGTTGGTTTTCTTCCTACTTCCTGGAATTAAGATAAAGCAGCTTTGGTGTTTAAAAAAGTCTTTGCTTTCATAGATGAAACAGAAAATTATTTTTATGATTCACTAATGAATATAGTTTGTGAACTGTTTCCATAATACCGGTGGTAATGGTAGCACATGATAGACCATGGCCTACGTTTAAACTACATAAAACAGAATTCTTTAAATAAAAAAGGAACACTGGCTGGGCACAGTGGCTCATGCCTGTAATCCAGCACTTTGGGAGGCCAAGGCAGGTGGATCACCTGAGGTCAGGAGTTTGAGACCAGCCTGGCCAAGATAGTGAAATCCTGTCTCTACTAAAAACACAAAAATTAGAGGGGCATGATGGTGCTTGCCTGTAGTCCCAGCTACTAGGGAGACTGAGGCAGGAGAATCACTTGAACCTGGGAGTCAGAGGCTATAGTGAGCCAAGATCGCACCACTGCACTCCCGCTTGTGTGACAAAGCTAGACTCTGTCTAAATAAATAAGGAAAACGACTATCTTTAAGCAAAATAAATGATGGCATTGGTACCCTGCCCGCTGTTCACATGCTGTGGTGAATATAGAGGCTTCATTAGAATTAGAGTGAGTTGGTACCAAATAACCAAGGGATTGTACATGCATTCTGAGGATTATGAATGTTTTATAAATTTTAGACCACACGTTTTAGAGTTAGGTAAATATTTTAATTGTTGTTGTTGTTATTGTTATTTTGAGATACAGTCTCACCCTTTTGCCCAGGCTGAAGTGCAGTGGCATGATCATAGCTCACTGCAGCCTTGAACTCCTAGGCACAAGCAACCCTCCCAGCTCAGCCTCTCAAGTAGCTGGGACCCCAGGTGTGTGCCACCATGCCTAGCTAAGTTTTGTGTTTTTTGTAGAGATGGGGTTTCACCCACTTTTCCCCGGTTTGTCTTGAACTTCTGTGCTCAAGCAATCCACCCACTTAAGCCTGTCAAAGTGTTGGGATTATACGGGTGAGCTGTGGTGCCTGGCCTTAATTTTGTCTATTTCAAATTCCATCTTTCATTTCAGTCCATTTTTTTTTTTTTTTTTTTTTTTTTTTGAGACAGAGTCTCACTCTGTTGCCCAGGCTGGAGTGCAGTGGCGTGATCTCTGATCACTGCAAGCTCCGCCTCCCGGGTTCACGCCATTCTCCCGCCTCAGCCTCCTGAGTAGCTGGGACTACGGGTGCCCGCCACCAAGCCCGGCTAATTTTTTTTGTATTTTTAGTAGAGATAGGGTTTCACTGTGTTAGCCGGGATGGTCTTGATCTCCTGACCTTGTGATCCACCCGCCTCGGCCTCCCAAAGTGCTGGGATTACAGACATGAGCCACTGCGCCCGACCTCATTTCAGTCCATTTTGAAAGCTCATGTACTTTATGTTGCCAAATAGGAGTTATTACTTCCTTGATCAGGTTGCCGCTATTACATAATTTGAAAAAGGGCTAGAGAGAGAGAGTGGGCTTTCAAAGACTTAGAAAAAAAAGCATCTGCCCTCTGGGAGCCCATGGCTTAGAGACAGTCAGAGGGCCCTGTCCATGCTGGACTTCCTGGGCCAAGGGGGCTGCATTTCAGGGTTACACTCTGTTTATTTGTTTTGCTTATCTTTGTTCATAATGACAAAGGCAAAGAAGAACTATGAGCAGAAATGCCGGGACAAAGATGAGGCAGAACAGGCCGTCAGCCGGAGTGCCAACCTGGTGAACCCGAAGCAACAAGAAAAGGTACCCGGGAGGGCTGACAACCCAAAAAATCCGAGATTGACCAATATCAGGCTAAAGCCAGTTATGAATATTCATAAGAAATGAACCTGTACCCTAAACCCCTGGCAATATCTTCCTTCACGTATCGGGGTCTTCTGAACCTGAAAAACCACTGCCACATTTTTGGGGGTTGGGGGAAGAGTGATAGAAGCACGGTTATGAGGGAGGGAGTTGGGGTGATAAGAGGTTGGAGGGGTTTCCCAGTTGTTTTCATTTTTCTTAAATACTCAGCTTATGTATTCTTTGTAGTCATGTTGCCTTTTGCTTGGGTGGACTACAAATTTAATTTTGTAAAATCTAGATACAAGATTTCTGCAACGAGAGGACTGGGTGTGTCTTTAGAAAGACACTGGGTAAGATGCTTTATGGATATTTTTCAAGACTGATAAGATTGCAGGCCACGTTGAATTATTTGCTCACGAGGGAAATGTACATAGGACTTGCACTAGACCTGGTCTCTTCATAGTTACTGCTTTTCAATCTGTTTTGCCTATGGAAGCCTTGTCCAGCATTCCCAATGCTTGCTATTTTTTTTTTCTGTTTGTTTTCACAGCTTTTTGTGAAACTGGCAACTTCAAAGACTGCAGTAGAAGACTCCGGTGAGGGGCAGTTCCTACGAATGGGGGAGAGTTGCTGGTGGGGTCTATGTTATCCTAAATGTGTCCCTGAGAAAGGGAGTTTTATATACCTTAAAGAGAGAATATAAGGATATTCAGCAGGATTAGTGAGATATCAGAAGGGAAAAAGGGAGGAAGGAAGGGAGGGAAGAAAGAAGGGAGGAAAGGAAAGAAGAGGAGAGAGGAAGGGAGGGTGTATTAGAATTCCGGAAGGTGGGAGGAGGCTATGAGGCAGCCGTTTCTGGCTGCTGTCTGCTTAGATCTTGCTGCCTTACATGGGAGTAAGTGGTGATGGTGCAGTCATGTGGTAGCGGCTTTGCAATAAGGTGCTTCCTCTGATGTATTGGTAGCCCTTATCTGCTGTGAAACAGCCAAGCTGCAAGGCCTTGTTATCACTGAAATATAAGACCCAAACCAGGCGTTTGCAAAAGCTCCTAATTCCCAGAATATCTTGCCGGAAATATCCCTTGTAACTGTGGTCATGTAAGATCTTAATCTTTACATTAGAAACTAAAGTAACTTGGTGCCCCTTTAGGGCCCAAGGTAGTTCTCTTCTCTGCACCCTTCCTCAGACAATTCTGAAAATGAAAAGTGATGGGAAGTATTGAGGTAGAATTAGACAAAGAAAACTTTGCTGAGGTTTCTTATCAGCTTTCACTTCTCCTTCCTTAGAACATTTCTTTCTCAATGTTTGGTCCAATGTGTAAAAAGACAGTGACACTCTGCTTCACCTGCTTCACCAAATATGATGGGGGTGAGAGATGCAATAACTCCCAGTGCTCAGAGTCCTGGGGGCCTTGTGAGCTGAGCACAACTCGGATGAGTTTCTTTTGCCATCTGAGATGAGCCTGTGGGGGTATCTGCGAGCCATCTTCCTGTCTAGTTTCTGACCCAGGTCTCTCCCTTCTGTTGCAGACAAAGCATACATGCTGCACGTCAGCACCCTGGATAAGGTCCGAGAAGAGTGGCAGAGTGAGCACATCAAGGCCTGTGAGGTATCCGTAACGGGAAGCTGCTCAGGACTGCGGGGCGGGGGTGCGGGGGGTGTAACAGGAAGCTGCTC